>NC_088653.1:13547153-14009653 GCF_964019385.1 Sycon ciliatum
GTGATGATTTCTCAGCGCCTGGGTGGTGAGTTTCAGAGACGAGCCAGACGAGCCGAACGAGAATTTCCAATTCAGAAAGTTAATCAGGCTGGGCTCCGTCACCAGGAACGCTGCACTGAAGTGAACGTCGCGCTGGGGCTGTCTGCCAGGCCGTGACGGATGAGCTCCATGGCGGCCTCATCCACTCATGGAGGGTGGACTGCGCTGGTGGTGTAGGCGCTGCGTCGGCAGTTGGGTTGAGGGTCCGGAAGCACCTACCTGCAGAAGGGAGAGAGAATCAGCAAGATCATTGCAGTGTCCGGCGATGTGGCGCAGCAGGAGGACAATGTTATGCTGGGCGGCTTTCAATAAGCCGGCCCTGACGAGGTCCATGACCGCTCTATTTGGGGACGTGCCAGAGCTCCAGATGTAGCAGATTGCTTCGTTGTCACTGTAGAGTAGCACTCGTCCTCCAACGTGTGCGCCCAGGTACAGAGGGCCAACATCACGGCGTACAATTCTTTCCATTCGATCGTGTGCTCAGCTTGGTTAGGAGACCATGTGCCATAGGACCACTTGCAGCCGAAAACCAGACCGAAACCGTGTCGACCTGAAGCGTCGGTGTACAGCCCCATGTGTTCGGCTATGCTCCAGGACGGCTTGATGAGGGGCTTCCGACCATTCCATTGGCTGATGCAAGCATCCCACCGCAGGATGTCAAGCTTTGCCTCCGAAAGTAAGGCTACCAGTGCATCTAGGCTAGGGAGCGTTGTTGCGCTGTCGAACAGGCGTCTGCAGAACGTGCGACCCGCTGGAATGACTTTGGCTGCGAAAGACAGGTTACCGGCCATGGACAGCAGTTCCCTCTTGGTGCACATCTTCTTCGACAGCCACGCGACGAGTGACAGTTTTGCTGCCGGGAGGCGCAGCTCCCAGGCGGCTGTGTCGAGCTCGATGCCCAGGAATTGTATTGAAGTTGACGGCGGGCACACTTTGTCCCCTCCGACGGCCAATGGGATGTTCAGCATGTCAAATACAGTCACCAGTGTCTTGAATTTGAGCATAGATGCGGAGTTGGACGGCTGGACGTGAAAGAAATCATCTAGGTAATGCAGCAAATCAACAATATCGTAATTATTAACTGCAATCCATGCCACAGCACCGGCAAGTCTGTTGAACAGAAATGGGGAGAATCTGAGGCCAAATGGTAGTACCTTATCGACATAGTACGAACCTTCCCAAAAAATGCCAAGTAGGTGCCAGTTGTCAGGGGAAACAGGGCAGAGCCGGAAGGCGTGCTTCAGGTCAACCTTAGAGAAGAGAGCTCCGGGGCCGTGCCCGAAAATGCAGCGTATTGCATCATCTACCGCAACGTAATGCAGGGAGAACTCGTCAGGGTCAACGCCATCGTTAATGCTAGAGCCGCTAGGGGCAGATAAATGCATGAAGAGGCGTACGCCCCCAGTCTTCTTGGGCACGATGCCAACGCCAGAACATCGGATATTAGGAGACGGGGGTTGGGAATAAGGCTCGGCCATGTGGCCACTTGTGCATTCAGACTGAAGGTAAGCAGAGACACCGGCAGGGTTGAGCAGTGCAGAAGGGAGATTAGGGGCGACGAGGCGGGATCTATTACCATGATAGCCAATGTGGGCCCTAAAGCGCATGTCGAGACAAAGAGAATGCACAAAATCGTTATCGGGGTGCTGGGATAGCTCTTCAAGCCGCAGGGGAATATTTACAGGGGACCAAGGCGAGTGTGAGCTTTTTGCGGGGTTGGCCAGCAGAGCATATGGATTGGCCATGACCAAGGCGGCCGGAAGATAGGCAGCTGTGGGCGAAGCGGCAGGTGGAGCGGACGCACTTTCCTTGATTGAAGAGGGGCATACTTCTTTGTTGACCGTATCGTTGCCAAAGAAACGAGCGTCGTTGCTGCTGTTGGGCCGAAAGGAACGAGCACCATTGCTGCTGGTGGGCCGAAAGGGACGAAATGCCCGCGCGTCAAATAAAGTTGTTTATAGGTCCTGGTCTATAGCGTCCCATCGCATGGTTGTGTCCGTGGCCAGGAGTGAGCGGAATGATCAGTCATACTCCTGTAAGGCCTCAAATCGAAATTTCCGGGCTATCTTCAGGATAATCTGCTGGTACGCAAGCAGCTCTGGGCCCTGGAGGGGTGTGCTGTAGCGTAAATCGCGCAGTAGGTTGTCCAGGCATCGAGCCAGGTGTGGATGTTCTCGACATTCCTGGAGGGCCTGTTGGCCGGTGCCAGGACCACTCTCTCTCTCTCTCTCTCTCTCTCTCTCTCTCTCTCTTTCTCTCTCTCTCTCTCTCTCTCTCTCTCTCTCTCTCTCTCTCTCTCTCTCTCTCTCTCTCTCTCTCTCTCTCTCTCGCT
Organism: Sycon ciliatum; assembly: GCF_964019385.1. NCBI lineage: Eukaryota > Metazoa > Porifera > Calcarea > Leucosolenida > Sycettidae > Sycon > Sycon ciliatum. The sequence goes on from NC_088653.1 coordinate 13,549,525, forward strand.
CTCCCTCCCCACCCACTCTTGGTGCGTCTGGGTGGCTATGATGTCGAGACCCTAGGTCGGCGGAGCTCCCTAAACCTCACCACCACTGCCACGATTCAGGTTGTGCGTGCTTCCCCTAGCTGCATCTCATGTTTGGCATTAAGTGGTCTTTGTAAAAAAAAAAAAAAAAAAAAAAAAAAAAAAAAAAAAAAAAACTGCGTCGTGCGAGCTGTCGTGGTCGATCTGGAGAATGCTGCGGCTAGTGTCCCCTTGGGACGGGCTAGGCAACATTGAGCCCAATTCAACAAATTGGCCAGTTACTACTTTATCGTGAATGGCTTTCGGCACGGTTGGCTTAATCGTTCTCTTACCTGCGGGGTTCATTGGCGGTGAGATGGCGGCCGCCAAATGCGGAGCAGGCAGAGCGTCATGCGAAGTTGCTGGTGCTTGCCGTGGGAGTGCCGCTGCGTGAGCTGCCGGCGGGACTGGAGCTGCGGCCTGATTTCCAAGCGCAGCACGGACCTCCTCCCGGATTATGTCCCTCAGGGACGGAGCAGCGGTTGCCTGGGGTAGGTTCTGCTCGGCCGCCTGGGTGGACAAGTCCTCGCACACTGCAGTGAACTCCAATGACTCGAGCAGGCGAGTCAACAGCCTGGGTTTGGTCCCCGTCGTGTCTAAATTGCGGGCCGCCAGTTCTTGTCGCAGCTGTACAGACCGAATTTTCTTGAAGCTAAAAAACTGGCCAAGGTTGTCACGCGATCTGACCTTTGGCGCAGCAAGGATGAAGAAGAAAAAGCATCGAGAGGCGGAGTAATGCGCATGCTCCGCGAGGTCCCGTGCCAGAGCGCGGGATTTTGGAGTGCACCGCCACGTGATGCGCTATGGAAAGTACGTGCAAATTTTGTTCGGAAATGTAATTGTTGGTTGGTTGCTAACTTCACTTACCGTGCCATGCACGGAAACTTATAATTAATTTTAATAATAAGTTGAAACTCGGATGTTGAGCCATAAATAAAATGTAGAAATGAAAAGTACATAATACTAGTTAGGAGCTAGGTGTCAGGACGTCGAATGTCTCAGTATTCTGTCAGTTTTGTGCATAGTTATTGCACTTTCTGACTGTGTATATAGTATCTGGTTACAATAATAATGATAATAATAATAATAATAATAAGGGATATTGTTATGACGTCATGACGTTTGTCTGCGCACGTGCCAACAATACTGAAGAGGTGAAAATGTCATTCGTATGTCATTTGTGTTTGTATGGTACAGATCTTCAAGAAACTGTGAAGCAATTTGCTGGTGTGGTTTCTGAGAGGGGACGAGCGATTCATGAGATATGGGCGTTTGTGTTCAACGTCCTTCATCTCCTGCACAGCACAGGAGCAGAGAAAGTTAGATGGTCACCACCTAGCTGGAATACAACCACATGTTCCTGCACACTAGGAGTAAGTAGAGTGCTTATGTAATGTGTGTGTATGTGTGTATGCGTGTGTGTGTGTATGTGTGTGTGTGTGTGTGTGTGTGTGTGTGTGTGTGTGTGTGTGTTTGTGCACGTGTGAGTGTACATGTGTGTGCTTACATGTATGTGTATGTGCATGTGCTTGTGTGTTTGCTTCCCTGCATGAATACATGCAAGTGTGTGTGCGTGCACGTGTGTGTGTGTGTGTGTGTGTGTGTGTGTGTGTGTGCATGGACGTGTGCATGTGTGTGTGTGTGTTCACGTAACTGTATGTGCATATGCGTGTTCAAGTGGCGACCCGATGTCTTCTTGTCTGCACCATTGTCAAGTGATTGATGGCTGATAGAAATTGTTTCTGTAACATAGCTGGGGTCAAGAAGGCTGGCAGAATTTCGTTTATTATATTTTATCAAGAGGTTGAATTGTTAGCCAAAGGTTTTCGTTCCTCTCTCATCAAACTATATTATTACTTTCAAAACTTGCCCTGTGGACAGACAGTATCTTGTGTGTGTGTGTGTGTGTGTGTGTGTGTGTGTGTGTGTGTGTGTGTGTGTGTGTGTGTGTGTGTGTGCGTGTGTGTGTGTGTGCATGTGCGTTCGCACATGTGTGTGTCCGCGCTACTGGGAGAGAAATAGAGGGAGTGTGTGTGTGAGAGAGAGAGAGAGAGCGCGCGCGCGCGAGAGAGAGAGAGAGAGATCGAGAGTGAGGGTGAGAGAGAGAGAGAAGGGGGAGAGAGAGAGAGAATTGCTGCAATCGTCTCCCGGAACAAAGTTATGACAATTTGACTGGTTTTTGACCTCTGAGATCAATCAGTAGGTTTCCTGACTCCGAGTGGCATTGTACTGAGAGTATTGTTTCAAATCTTTATTCTCAAGATGGCCTGTGGCCAATAAGAAATAATGGTTATAGTGAGATTAGTATGATGGGGAAATTTCAGGGCCAGCAGTGATCAGAATAAATGTACGGGTGAGCGTGGTTCGTGCATGAGCAAATTGAATTCAGCAGCACGGTTGATATATTTTGCTTGAACAAAGCTGGTGATTGATTATCGGGTAACGTTGATGAGAGGCCTTTGAAATAATGGAGAGATTTATACCAAGGAAACCCCAGGCAACGGTCGGTCGGTGCAGTTGGCAAATACCAAGACTAGTGAGAGTGTGCCGAAAGCTACAGCATGAATTGGCACGATTTGGGGCTGCGAGCATTAGAATATGAGGCGGGCGTAATTATGGTTGATGGAGTGAACAAACATTATGTGTTTAACCTTAGCGGGAGAAGAGATTTGGCCATTTGATGCGGTACAGAAGGTCAGAGTGGTTAATATGGGTGGAGAGAGGGAGGCGGAGGCATGATTGTGTGGATTTTCCGATGGATTCTCTCTACCTTGTCTAAGGTGATGTGGGATATAGGGTTTACAACGTGACTTGCATAGGAGTACAGGGGTAGTATGCGTGCAGTATATTCTACTTACAAGAGCAGACGTGGTAAGGGTTGATCTTAGATGGAATAGAAAGTAGAATGATTTCAGGAATTTTACTATAATACCGTACTATCAACGTGTTTTGTCCAGCATAGGTAATGTTCGAATAGTATTCCAAGATGACGGTGCTGTGGTACTGTTTCTAGTATAGTTTCCCCGAGCTCTAATTCGGGTAGTCGTGGTGGAGGTCGGTGAGCATGGTAGAAGGGGAGTATGACAGTTTTCGTTTTATCAACTAGGAGGTGGCCGCACTCTAGCCATTCTGCTGCGGCATCGACCCTTCTTTGTAGCGCCGCCTCACACTCAAAGTAGTTGCCTGCACTGGCAATCAGTGCAGTGTCGTCCGCGAATTGGCTACACGAGGTTGTATCATTCTCACAGGCAGCTACACCAAGAACAGAAGGACAGAGCCTTGGGGCACTCCGCTCGAATTGGAATGAAGGCAGATGTTGTGCCTTCAACCTGCAAACGCAATCTGCGTCCTGTCAAGTGGGCTTCGAGCCACCTGTGAGCCTTACCTTCGACACCATACTGTCTCAGCTTTTTCAGCAAGCCTTGATGCTACACTCGATCAAACGCGATGCGAATGTCGAAGATAGAGGCAACAACATGCTTCCCAGCATTCCTAGCTGTGGACATCTGGTGCACGATCCGTGCTAGTTGCAGTTTGGTTCAGTCTTGTTTCCTGCAGCCGGATTGGTTAGGAGGTACTTCCCTCTTGTTTCCTGAAGCCGGATAGTTTGGGAGGTAATTGCGGTGCTATGTGATTGTACAGAAAAGAGTGGACTATTTTTAATATTGTGTTTATCATAGTATACTGACCAGGGAGATGGGTCAGTATTGGGTAGGATGGGAGGGGTTGCCCGACTTTGGGATGGGTGTAATAATTGCGTCTTTCCAATATGTTGTTGTCATTGTTGCAATTGTGAATTTGTTTCTTCTGTTCTGTATCTCCCATAGGTCACGGTGATAATTGTTCTCTGCTATTGTGGTGAACATCTCAGTGACGAAATGATGCAAGGTCTTGTCGACTATATTCTGGACTTCAAGTATGTTGATGTGAATGAAGAAGATAAGACCGATGTAAGTTGTTGTGTTTTGGATTGTGACAAGAGACAGTGTCTGTTTTCAGTGTACTGTGCTAGTTCACTCCCATGGGTACGTCTTTGCTGGTGTCTCTGTGTGGACGTCGGTGTAAATGTACTGCATGTTCATCTGTGTGTTTGTGTGTGTATATGTATGTCTGTGTGTGTGTGTGCGTGTGTGCATGTGTGTGTGTGTGTGTGCATGTTCATCTGTGTGTGTAAGTATGTGTGTATGTGTGTGTGTGTTTGTGTGTGCGCCTGTGTGTGTTTCTGTGTGCGCCTGTGTGGGTATCTGTTCAGTACAACTGGACACTCTTGCACCATTGTGCAGAGGCAGGCAATGCACGCTTAGCAAAACTGCTCATCGAACGCAGTGCTTGCCTCAACGCACAGGCCAGCGGGGTAAGAAATAGTGCTATTCTAGAGTCTGGTTGTCTCCACTGAATTCCCAGTTTTGTATAGACCGTTGGGAACATTATGCGCCTTAGACATATCATGTTCCCAAGGGTGATTCACGGCCTCGACCTATCGTACAAGAGGCAGCATCAGGATCCAACTGACTAACAGTGCTTTTACAAGTCTGTGTGTATATCTGTAAGACAATCTGTTCAACGTTTGTACTCGTATGTCGTCGTGTCCACGTGTGTTCATGTCTGCACTCGCATATGTTCATCAGAAACGACCGGTTTATGGTACAACCTGTGTAATCTTGTATTTTCATGTGTGGTCTTCTATGGATGTAGGTATGTATATGTATTATATTGACTAGTTTAAAGGACAGACGCAAACGGGAAACGTATATGTGCGTGTACGTGGGAATGTGTGTCCATAGGTGTGTACACATACATGTATGTGTAAACAATGACTTGTTTTTCTTCACGTTTATGCAAGTGCCTGTGGTCCTGCATGCGTGTTCATGTGTGCACGTGCATTGTTGTTGGTTTGTCCTAGTTATCCAGGTCTGTGTTCTTGTGTAATGGTTGTACAGCAATACTCATCACATTCTCGCTTTCTCTGCAGGCACGATGGACTCCGCTGCACTATGCAGTCGACAGGAACAAGATCAGCGTTGTCAAGGTGATATTGTCACATGCCAGTGACAGTATCAACTTGGATACAACACTGCTTGACAGGGTAAGTATTTGATTCTGTGTTGTTAAATATACAGTTTCTACTCTTCATCATTGCCTTTCCTCTCCTGTTCTATTTGTCTCTCTCTCTCCCTCACTCTCTCTCTCTCCTCTCTCTCTTTCTCTCTCTCTCTCTCTCTCTCTCTATTTCTCTCTCTCTCTCTCTCTCTCTCTCTCTCTCTCTATCTCTCTATCTCTCTCTCTCTCTCTGACTCTCTCTTTCTCTCTGCTGAAGATCGTTTTGAAAGTGTAGTGTGAATAGACAGCGTTATTAATTATGATTGCTGGAACGAGTAAGGAGTGATGAGTTGATGCTTTTGCAAGGAGTACAAGGAAGACATGCTTTTGTTCCTGACGAAGAGCTGTGATGTTGATGTCTTTCCCTCCTCATAGTTTCCTTTGGGATTTTTTAAAATGATTCGACCAGTGAAGTGAATTGAAGTGTTTGGATACAGTTCAAGGACAAGGATGTCAGTGAGGAAGATGTTGTTCGTCACTTGAGTTATTTCAAGAGGTCATTGGCTAGTTCTCATCGCCGATAATGTGCTTGCTGTGCTGCATCGTTCACTTTCTTGATATTATTGTAAATTTCTTTCGTTTTTTGAATGAGTATTTCTGGGTTTGTGTTTGTGATGTATTGTTGTGCTACTCAGTATTATCGCACAGCATTGGACCTTGCAAAGGAACGTGGTTATAATGAATGTGTGCAGCTCATCACACAGCATGAAGCGGAAACTAGGTATGTGCTTATTTTTTAGTTCACGAGTGAGTAAAATTAATGTGTAAAGGTGGAGTATGGCGGAATCACCGACTGTCATGAAACCGGATATGCCAAACAAATGGGTCTGTTTTGCGTACTAGGGGTTTTGATTTTCTGTACTGAACAGTGTTTCGTGCGTTGTCGGTTTTGCCACACACATGCACGTCGATTCCTGAATTTGCACTGCAAGATATAAGTGACTTGTAACCACGACAGGATGTTTTGTGATGCCTGAAGTCGAAACACTGCAAGCACTTGCTTTGCTGTCATCGTTACGGCAATGGTGGATTTCTCTGGCTTGTGATCAATGTTGATTTAGCACAGAAGGCTGATATTTGTTGTAGACCTCACACCTTGGAGTACTGATTTGAACTGATTGAATGATTTTGTGTTCTCTTGTCGTGTGATTTTGCTTTGTAAACAGCTGCCAAGCCGACTCGGAAAGTTGAAACGGAGCTAGACGAGGAGCCTTAATTTACACAGACACGTCATCTGATTATACATGTATGACAAAGTCGCCATTTTCTACGGCGTGTTGTCAATTCTACCGCGTGTGTGTAATTACACTGTACTTTCCTGGCATATAGCTGGACGTAGTCAGTAAACTCGCAGCTGTTTGATTTTTTCTTACATTACACATTGTCTGCTGAATACATTACATACAACATACTTCATGTGTTTTCCAAACTCTTTCAAACAAATTTCATAATTAATTCTGATTGTTGCCTCGCCTGGGGTATAAACTGCGTACAAGTGTGTGATTGGTGTTCTATGCCTGGTTGCAATGGGATGTAAGTTATTTTTTTCGTCTTCTTGAAGACATTTTCCGTTTGCTCTGATTTCCGTTATATGTGCCGTAGTGACGCACATAATTAAAATTTATATTAGTGACGTAAAGGGTCATGCGCTTATGAAAACATTTGTGCGTTACTAACGCGTATAGCCGATTTGTTTGTAGGCGTGTCTGCGAATCATGACGTTCCGAGTTCAAATCCTGCGCTGGTAACAGGGAATGTGTTTAGTGCTCCCTCAATCGCGTTGATGCATGCGAGTACAAATTTACATGCAATGAACTGTGCCGACACCCACGGTGAACTTGGCACTGACTTGCTCTGTGTGAGGGTAAAAGGGATGCGGTTTATGGGGTTATGTATATAATATAACCTAACCAGTTGATTATATGGGAAATATAAACCTGTATACAAACCGAGGCGAAGCCGAGGTTTGTATATTGGTTTTTATCACTCTCTTATTATTGACCCCCACAGAAACTTGTGGTCTCTAAGCGGTCAAATATCAGCATATATTGACCGCTTATATTGACCACTTATTATTGACCACTTAGCCCGAGGACTTAGAACTTTTTCCTCAACTTAGAAAAAAATCAGAACTGAAAGAAGAAAAATCTGAAGCCAAATGCTGGGATTTGAACCCAAACTGTCAGATTCTCAGTCAAAGGACTTGAGGAACATACTACAAGAGACAACTGAAAACTTCGGTTTACACAGAAGAAATGTCCAATGTAAACGGCATATGTACATACTATTATACTATTACAATAGTATTCCTTTCTTCCTATAGCAAAGCAAAACCAGTTTTAGGTATACTATGTCGTTATAAATCTATTATTGCCCTCATAATCGGTCAATATATTAAATATAGACCTCGTAAAAGACCTCGGGGGACCTCGGTCTTTTACTCGTTCTATTATTTTCATATATTGACCTCTTTAATCGTGCAATAATAGATACATATTTCCCATATTCAACTGAGTAGGTTATATTATGCTTATACTGAGCTGATATACAAACTCCCCTAGTGTGATCCTAAAAAAAAGGAGTTTATATACCAGTTTATACACCAGTTTATACACCAGTTTATATACCAGTTTATGTTCTCGTCATCGAAGTACCTGTTATATGCAAAATACAAGTCTGGAGTGTTGTGTGGGGAGAGATGGGAGTTTGTATACAAGCTCAGAACATCGATTGGAAAACCATCAGTAGTGAAGTTCCGTCGCCCCTGCTATCTGCATTCTATGTCTATGCAAAAACGCAGGAGTAGTGGCACGCGGGGCTCTTCAGCCGCACATGTCGAGTGCTGCGCTTGACAGACGGAGTGCTGAAACAGCGAAAGAAGGACAGCCTCGAACGTCAGGTGCAGCACAAGGCACCTGTTACACGATTATTTCAGCGACATCGACGACACCAATGGCAACGACGCAGTAAAACTTACCTATTACGAATGGTTCTATCTGATGTTGCGCTTTGTCTTCGTGGAGGCAAAATGTAAGCCTCAATCAAAAAGGACGACGTTGTTTTCTTCATCGTTGACGGGAAAGAGATCCTGAAGTTGGGACCGGCGTGCATGTCGAAAAACCATCAAGGCGGACTGCAGGTCACTAGTGTGTCCCTAAAAAAAGGAGTTTATATACCAGTTTATATACCAGTTTATACACCAGTTTATATTCTTGTCATCGAAGTACCTGTTATATGCAAAATACAAGTCTGGAGTGTTGTGTGGGGAGAGATGGGAGTTTGTATACAAGCTCAGTATAAACTTTTATAGCGCCATTACACGCCCGCTTGTGGAGAGACTTGTCCCCTCTCCCCTGACTCACTTGTGAGGTCTGCATTTGACACTAATATAGGGATATATGGGCGAAATGGTGGCCCGCCGATCCGAATGTAGTTGCTTGTCACGTCAGGTGATGCGGCCGCGAATCCGGCTAACTTTCCTTTTTTGTTCGTCATTTGCTATATTTTGCGGGACGTTTTGTCTCGCACATACATGTAAGCGCATGCGCTTGAATTTCCAGTGTCCTGGTGCTTTGCAAATAGTGCGATAACGCACTGCACAATAAACTATGCGAACATGGTGTTTTTGTGGTGTCCGTGTGTCGCGGTTGGATTTGCATTTAGGTGAGCTTAACCTTTTCCACCCAGGCCTGAAACCATGAATTCCCAGTCCGATCGCTGCGCCTCTCTCTCTATCGCCCTGCAGAGCAGCCCTGTGATTTAAAAAAATTCTAACTTCACTAACCAGGAACGGAAGTTGATCATCTTGGGCTCTTTGGAAAGCTTGAAGCCTTCTCTTTCCAAACGAATGGAAGAATCACTCAGCAGGAGCTATAGAGTTGCGTTCACACTACGTTGAGAGCTCCTCTATCGGGCCTCGAAGAGATATTCCACACCTAGTCACATATTTCTTCGCTTCTACAGTTTTACTCAGCGCATAGCAAAAATTCAAACTCTCTCAGATTCCTGAAGTTCAAGCGCTCATTTTGGTACCCAACACGCATAGGCTGTGCCCCTGTGAGTCATTGGGAAAGTCCCTTCCCTGCCGATGTCCGCTCGAAAATCCAAGGTGCGAAATGTTGTGCCCTGTAATTCGGCCGTGAATTGCGTTTCCACCTTCGGCGCTCCGGTATTTTACTTTTCGCTCCAGCAAACGACATACCATTGGAAAGCTTATTCCTTCAGCTTTCCAACGAGCCGTCAGGTGTGAGAATCGAAGAAAGTATAACAGAGTTACGAAGGTTTGAATAGCGAGGTGTACGCAATCCGAGTTCACTGTACATACAGTACATTTTCTACCCGAGTATACTCGGGCTCGGGAAAGCAGAGCATGCTACAAAAGGAGTATACTCGGGCGCGGGGTGCAATTAAAAGCCCATGAGCTTATCTGCGAGGGTGCACTTATGCCCGCATATAGGCACATGCGCTTGAATGCGCTTCACTACGGCAGTACTGTTAGTTGTGAGTAATTTTATAATGATTGAACTAGCTTGACTATCCGTTTTGTACTCCAAATTGCCTCTTCCATAGTAACGTTATTGACTTTGTCACTAGCTCTGCTTTGGCAGTTTAATACATGTATTTGCTCATACATGTATTGGAACGTCTGATGAGATGTACCCCATGTGAAACAGCAAGGTTTTCTGAAACTTTGTTCGAACTAGGCCAATTTTTTCGGCCGATGCTCCCACACATGTTCCGACATGAAATCGGCTCTGTGTTTGACATACATTTAAAAGAGCATGTCTGAGAAAACCAGAAAAGCTGGGCTTAGCGATACCTCCGATTTCGCTCATAATTTGCAAGTAGGTTTCCTATGGGTTCTTCAACAACCATGTGGAAAGGCTCGTTGCATAACTTACGGACACCATGGAACTGGAGACCACCTCGAAATGGGCCTAAAAAATACGACTGAATATTGGGTCGAAAACGAGCGCTGATACAGCGTACACAATAGAGTTAAGAACAAACCACCACCATGCAAACATTACGTCACAAGAGGAGTCGTCACCTCACCACCACACAGAGCCATGGCTTTATCCAGGAAAGCAATGACCACTGCAGCTGTAATGATGTTGATAAATGTGGCAGTAAATACACGACTGCTCACACACAGTCGCCACGCTGCCAAGTTACTCTGGCGCAGAGCTGTCCCTCTCACCATCCCGACGATCAGTTCGCGCATAGCGCCTAGTCGATGCATCTGACATTAATATGTCGGTAAAGACACACTTGGCAATATGGCGGTAAGACACGCCTGCCCACACCTCTTTGCGCTGGAAAGTTTCTCTGGCACAGATCTCTCCTTCTCACCACCACCATCACGTGACTGGTGCTCTCAATAACGGATTACACAGTGGAATGTATCCTCGAGAGCGTAAGAAATACCACCTGACCCATCATGGTAAGAACGTCGGACATAAATGACCCGCGAGATTGTGTGCTGCTAGTCAAAGGTATAGCTAGATGTTGCCTTCGCATGCACAGTTAGGCCAGGTTTCCGTCATGCACGAATTCACAGCCCGGTGCTCACAGGTCTACACACTCTCCGACGTGTTTCTACATGCACCTGTCCCTTACAGCATGCTGGCTACGCAATCCACCAGGTTTGCGATACTCTATCACTGCTGGGCCTGAAACTAAATTATCCCTAGCATACACGCTCACAGTTTCACACTGCTTGCCCATACATATACGTCTATGTATATACAGCTAACCAACGTCCCAATACCACCTATATTTCTAATGGCATAAGCGTAGAGATGACCAACAACGTATTCATATGTCTGATGATTGTATCAAGTCCAAGTTGCATCAAACTACCCTTGTACGTTGTTGCTCTGTGAACCTACACTGTTGTAGTGTGAGCAGATCATGGCATCAGCTTTGCACTTGGAGTCGATGTCTCACCCAGCGAAACTGGCGAGAGACAATGGCTGTTAACATTTACACAAAAGGCATGTTGTTTTGTACTCAGACAGAGATAGTTTCGTAGAAAGCAAGTTATCATCTTCCCACGCGTCACTGCAAAATAGTAGACTGTCACCTTAGGTTTCACTTATAACTACTTAGAATCCTGCCAATAGATGTCAGTGTTCGCCAGGATTGTTGAAGAATCGCACCTAGGTTCGGCTAAGTTACCGTCAACTTTGTGGTAGACATTGAGACACTCAAAGAGGCAAGACTAGATTGTTTAAAGCTGACAGTGTCTGAGTAAGACTCAGTATGGTAGATTTCCGACTGGATTTCTGGAGCAATCGTTACCGTTTCAAAGTGACCACGCTGTGCCTAACTGTGAATTTGAACTTCAGTCCCGATTTATCGACATTTGATTATGGTAAAATCGAACTGACCGCATTCGGACGTCCAGATTTACGCATCCAGTTTTCTAGTGGAGCCGGTGGAACCCGTGTTCCTTTCAGAACAGACAACTTCAGGCGCGCACTGTCAGCATTTCCAGTCGGATCAGTATTTTCCAATCAGCATGAAATCCACGTTGGTGTTGAGGTTACTGCGATGGATTGCCCGGATCATTGGGTTTCAAGTATCGTGGAAGAGCTATGCACCTGGCGGGAACAGTTATTGGAGGCTTTAGAGGACACATACGCATTACATGTAAGTTCATCATTATTAGAGAAGAGCACAGCAAGTCAAATGTACTTGTCGTATTCTGTCTGCCAGCCAGCTGTAGAGAGGTTTAACAGTTGTAGATGTACATTTTACTCAGAAGGAGAGAAGTCCTTGTTTTTCAAATATGAGTACAGACTAAAACCGCATCTTGATAACAATTATTTCTTTCATTTCAATATCGAGTGTAAGCACTGGAAAAACTCCGAAATGCTTGGCCAATACCCCTTTTTCAGACGGTTGGTGCTTAGTGTGTTGGCTATGGTGTTGAAAATATCATCGGAAATGCGTGGACAATTACGATTTGATTTCTGTGTCACGCTTCCCATTTGTGCTCGTTGCTCACCTTTCATCACTTCTGCTGTTGGATACATCCTTAATATTTTGACCTATTGTCACTCATTCTTGCCAACTTTTTACGGCCCACATCGTAAATGTTGCGAATTCCTTTTAGATTGGAATATTTTCCCGAGATCGATATTCTCCCTGACAAATTTCATCGAAGGGCATAATTTAAATTTCGGTGTTAGGAAAAGCTACCCGGATCAGAAATATTTTTTTATTACTTTTCCGCGAAACACAGAATCGATTAATCTTGGTCCGACATATTATCCCTTTGAATTCGGTGGCACAGCTCGCTCAGGGCTTTATCCTAAACCATGAACTTCAGAAAAATTGATGAAGAATCAAACAAAATCATCTTCAGTAGATCTTGAAGAAACAACTTGATTTTTTTCCGGTTAGATTCTGGCCTTTGAGTTGCGTTTTTTTCGTTTTGTTGTTGCAGTGGCATTTAAACTTACAAGCGGTACAATTCTTCCTTTCAACCACCTTGAACCCAAGGATATTTATCTCACCATCTCTTCGTTCTTCTTCTATTCAGTTAAAAGTGCTCCTTTTTCTTTGATATCCCCGCCAATCTATCTTTGTGTGTGCACGAACACAGTGGAGCTATACTTTAATTAATCGACATAAGTGGGTATATCCAGGTTTCAACAGTGCTCAACACCACAAGGGCGGATCGTAACCACAAAGGTCAAGAAGAATGGTTCCACCAATTATAAATACATACATTGTAACGCTACGTTTCATGTACGTAGCTAAATGCTGAGGCAATCATCAGCCAACTAATGCTTTTGCCACGGGATAGCTTGTTCTTATTGCGGGGGATACGCATGGGCATGTAGAGGAAGTATGAGTTATCAATGCAGGGCATGCATGAGAAGAGCAAGGGATAAGAATTACATCACTGGACGGGCATGCGCAGTAGGTGCAAACTATGCATGGAGCGTGCAGAGGTGAAGAAGCCACCAGGCTGGACAAGGGTAAGCCATGGGGGCACTGGGCAGGGGGTGTGATGTGTGGCGGTGGAAGCACACTGTGGTGTCCACATTCAACAGCCGCGGGTATTCAGAGATGTGGCGGCGATAGTAGTAGCGCGCGGTGCCTATGTCACCGCGGAGAAGGTGGAGAGGTTAATGCGACGTGTGCACCTTAGAACGAGTGGGAAGCTGGTATTGTACGCGAATACGGCAGTGAAAAAGAAGAAGTCTGAATTGTCGCTTTCTCGTATCGGGAAAGGGAAGAAGGGGGAGGGAAAGGGGGCCGATATGTGAGCAGGTGCGCACGATTCCTTGTCAACACCAGATCATGGTGACTTTTCACTCACAAAGCGACTGTTCAGTACATGGGGTAGTGGTCTACCAGAGTAATCACACTCACCACCGTGGTGGGTTTCCAGAAATGAGTAGAAGCAAAAAAACCACACTCGCAGCCACATAATAGATAAATAGCCGAAAAACATCTAAATCTATCAAAGAACCGCCAGCTAGCGGGAGAAAAGGCGGTGAAATCAAGTGAAACAGCATGGCCAGTGGTGACCATAGGTGACTGGGCAGCAGGGGAGCGCCTGAAAAACAATGACTCCCTACATTCCTAGCCGCGACCGCTCAACCGGGCTAGAGGAAAAAACACGCCTTTCAGCCAAAAAAACCTTTATATTTCATTAATTCCTGCCCCGCTGCCAGTCGGACCCAAGAATAGAGATAGCAAGAAATGGTATGTAATTATCATGAGCCACACACATAGGCATAGATCGTCAAGAAGAACAGCGGACGACTCCCATGAAACCAGGGTGGGTGGGCGGGCAACTTAAACTACCACGAGGAAAAACAAAGACCACGATTGCAGGTTCAACAGAGTTGCACAGAACAAGAGCAAATGCACGAAAATATTTGTGAGTGAAAAATACGTTTTTTGCACTCGTTCGCTACGCTACGCCGTTAAAAACAAAACTTTTCACTCACAAAGCGACTGTTTAGTACATGGGGTAGTGGTGTACCAGAGCAATCACACTCACGATGTAAAGGATCGAGAGGCCGATAGTAGAGCAGCACACATAGATTTGGACAAGGAAAGCGAGCATTGTGGCGCATGGCGCCAGTGTGCCAAAGTGTGGCGTATGGCGCCAGTGTGCCAAAGTCTTGGGCACTGTGACCACCATCTGTGGCCAAGTGTATAGTTACTATAAACATGGACACCCGGCCAGACTTGCCCTGGGATGCTCACTAGTAGGCCAGGTTGGGTCCGGTGGCAACCGAGCGAGCACACAGCAGCCAGGATAACACGATCAGCAGTGCACTCAGAGCAGACAAAATCTCTGCGAAATGCCCGAAAGTTCCCCTGCTAGGTTGCGAGTGCTACATCATGGAGTAGTACTGCCAGTAAATTCAATGTGAGGTGCTGTACTTCCGTAATTGGGCTGGACGTCCGTTCAGTTCCTGCAAGAGAAGGAATCCTGTATCGAATGCACACGTCCGCCCATCAAACACTTACCGCACACACATGCACCCTTACGCACATTCATTGTACACACACACTCACACTCACTGTACCCACACATACTGTACACACACACATACTGTACACACACGTACTGCCCGTGCACGTACACTCCTCCGCGTGCCCCGACAAAAAACGGGGTGAAAATCCTGTACTGAGACATAAAAGAAACTCTTCTATGTAACTCACTCTCTCTCTCTCTCTCTCTTTCTCTCTCTCGGTTTGAACATGTTTGTAATCATTCATAACCACATGATCGTGCATCAAGTCATACACCATCATGTGTCATCACTGACCATCAGGCTTCTCCCTCATCATGGCATCAAGACATACACAACCATGTGTCATCACTGCCCATCGGGCTTCTCCCTCATCATGGCATGAAGCCATACACAACCATGTGTCATCAATGCCCATCGGGCTTCTCCCTCATCATGGCACCAAGCCATACTCATCACTGCCCATCGGGCTTCTCCCTCCCCCTCATCATGGCATCTAGCCATACACAATCATGTGTCATCACGGCCCATCGGGCTTCTTCCTCATCATGGCATCAAGCCACACACAATCTTGTGTCCTCACTGCCCATTGGGCTTCTCCGTGATTATGGCATCAAGCCCTACGCAATCATGTGTCATCAATGCCCATTGGGCTTCTTACTCACTCCGTCATCACTCACATACACACTAAATAATGGCAAGCCGGGTTACCCATTTATACATCACACAAGGCCGTTCCCAATCGCTTGCATCATGTCCAGTTGTGGGTGATCCGGTGCCTGCTCCACGGCCTGGGTCCTGGCTTGGTACTGGACAGCAAGAGGAAAAAATATATAAATACTTCATTAACCCTAGAACAGCCAACGGTGTCATTTGACACCGCGAGAGTCAAACTTTTGGAATTACCGAAATATGGCTAATCAGAATAAGCTCAAATCTTGTGACTATTCCTTATTTTGCTTCCTCTTTCGTCTGCCATAAACCTTTGATTTGTTATTGATGAGGTACCATAATGGCGAGTACGTATACCTAGAACGGCCAACCAGTGTCATTTGACACCTGCACTATAAAAAGCCATTATTGCAGCTAGATGGAAACAATATGAACACATTTCGAAGGTGTCGGCCATATCGAGTTGCTCGTATGCCAACCAGACAAAAGAAAGGTGCATGGGCAGGAAAATCGCTGAACACAGGACAAACAAATTATGATCAACATACAACCGTCGGGCCAGAATCGCGAATTTGGGGCGGGTAGCCATTAGTGCACAGATTACACAAACACTCTTCAGCTAATGCCCTTGATACTGCTCATTCCTTTTCATTTTCCTGTCAATTGCCCCAGAGGAGCCATCGCGGTCTGACGGCCAAGGAAATACTAGAATAGATGTAGCCTATTACCATGCATGAATCTGATGACCATGAAAGCAAAATTTCCCACTTTATCTTCATTTTAAGACTGTTCAAGTGTAGTGACCATTGGCAGTGGTGGATCTGTTCTGTCATATGAGGGCGAATCGCACGGTCAGAACACCTGAGTACCTGTGGATTCAGAATGTATTGAGGTTTACGAGCCTCCAGAGAGCGGACGAGGATTGCGGGATAATCGAGACAAGGAATTGTCAGAAACAGTTGCAGGAGTGGTGGAGACTCCGAAATGGATGGTGTTGAGGAAGAGGAATCGCAACTCGGTAACCTGGAGATGGTACACCGCATCATCGCAAGGATGGTGCTGTGTAGATAATCCTTTCTAACTACTTGACGACCTAAGGCTCTTGAAGCAAACCTCTTCCTCCCCCGCTTCAGGCTAAACGGGTAGGCAGCCGCTGGGATGCCTTCTCTCTCTTTAGTGGCCCCGGATGCTGCAGAAGGTGATTGCTAAGTAATAACAGATAACTTCATCATCAATGCATAACTGGTCAAGAAACTGTTGGAGAAGAAAGAGGTGCAGTATGAACCACTTTGGTAAATTGAAGTGAACTACCATCTAACTTCATTGCCAATAATCGCGGATTGTATTTTGTTTTTCAAGATTACATTGTAGGATGCAAAGACGGTAGACGTAGAAGGTAGAAGTAGCAAGAATTAACAATGGTCCGCCTAGTGTAGACCACCTAGAGCCATATGTTTTACATGGTGAGAGTAGGAAGCCCCACATCATCCAATTCTAGCAAAAGACGATATATGCCCTTGATTATTTCGATCGAATGTGGTAGATCTACTAAACAAAGACTTTTCCAGAAAATGTCCCCCTGCAAGGCAGTTACATCAATAAATAGATGTGACAGGCATCAACGCCTTCACAATATCCCAGACCTTTGCTAGTTCATGCACATCCAGAAAACACTCATTCCTGCACTAGTCAATAAGCTGGTAGATAGTTATGGCATCTGGTTGCTAAGTGGCAGCCAAGGAGAAGAGAAGGGTATACCTCTTTGAAAGCGTCTAAAATACAGTCGTTATTAGCCCTATCTTGAAACCATCTCTAGCATCATATGTGTCAGCTTGGTGAAACAATGATGCTCATAATCAGTCCATGTTTGTACTTGTTACTGTGTGTCATTCATCGTGACGTTCGAGTAATCCGATTATGCCAAAGCACATATTCCCGAAAAGCAGTTCCCCATGTGCCCAGTGACGTTGACACATTGCTTGTTATTGTAACTCTGTGATTATAAAACATTCCTATGCAAGTAATTGAAGTTTTGCCAGTAATTGAGTTCATCCTTCGCAATTGCCGTTACGCGTACATCGTATTTTAGTTGCGTATAGCCAACAATAGTGTCTGGGTGAATCCTAAAGTGTTGTGTACATCATAAATGCCGCTAGTGGTAGCCAGCACTGAAAACAACAACTATAATAACCTACATCATAGGTCTTAGACATGGAAATGTATGCAGGTGTCAAATGACACCGTTTGGCCGTTCTAGGAGTACTGAAAGTGGTGGCCGTCCTAGGGTTAAGATTCAACACCGAAAACATAAGGACGGCATGCACAAGCGAGATCAAGATACGTAAAGCTTGTTGACTTGGCCTGGCAGCTGACTGGCGTGTCTCGCACACCTTACACAATCAAAGTGGTGGCTTAACTTTTATGAATTGGTTTGGCGCTACAACAGTGGACTTGTGCAGTGTGCCATCATGTTACCTCACCTCCCACATTGCAGACTACAGCGACCGAGTGAGGACTCCGCGCTACCTGCCGCTTTACAGCCCATTCATCGGACATTGGCCCGCTGGCTTTTGAAAGTCGGATTTAGGCCAAATTGAGGATTAAAAACCCACTTTAAATCTCAAAAATCTGGGTTTCGGATCTGCTTTTCCATACATTTTGCCATGGCATACATACCCGTCCTGATTTTGTAAAACCAGGCTGAATTTCTATTTCCCTGTTCTTGGACTTTTCTGGCCTCAGATGTGGCAAGGAGTAATTGCACGGTTCACACAATGCAGTACGTACTTTTGTTTTCACGATATCTACAACTATGTGAGAGAGACACCAAAAAGTTAGGGTGCCAGTTTCCAATGAATAGACTGTAGTTATCGCTCCGTCTGGAACGTACACTTATATTGAGCGTGTTCGGGAACCCTAGTCTTACTCTCTGGACGAAGGAAACCTGGACAGTACTGCTTTCCACCCCTGGTCAACATCGCATGCCCCCCTGCGGTGGCTGCCCCATTATCTGTTGTGTTGTTTTCGCTTGCTGTAATAGCCCATGACTATTGTCGTACTTGTTTGCACTCATACAATCCCAGGCTTCACTTTGGAACTGTTTCCATTGCCCATGTACTCCTTATTCTTTGCTTGCTTTTATGCTGAGAGAACATATGCTGGCTTCCTGTACTGCTTAGCCGCGTACTCATTCGGTAGAAATGTGTGAATAATACTACTAATAATCTGACGTGAGTGAGGTGGATGGGCACCTCAGGAACACAAGTTTGAAGTCAGCAAGCAGTCAACATTTGGGTGAATTTCTTCCGGAACCATGTCTGGTGGGCCCCACCCATGAAAAAACAAACAAATATTTATCTCGTCCTGCCGGCCAATTGTCCCCCCCTTGTGGGTCCGATGGCTGCGGACGTCGAAATCTGTTACACCCCGATTTCACCTGGCCAGTAATCTACTAGAATTTTGCACGATGTTTGACTTGGACAACATTTACTGCCATGCCATTGTTGCCCGATTTGTGTACTCAGACTGACAAACTAACCACGCTTGTTGTTCATGGTTGCCTCTACAAACACGATACAGTCATGTACATCGCTCTGCACATCCATAACATTCTGATGGTCCCGTGACATTGTCATTGATCATGCACCCTGTGTAGGGCATAGGGCGGTACGGGCTGCGCGTTTGTTTGCTCCCTTGAATACGACGGCATGTACAACCCTTTCGATCGTGTCAACTACATGATTATGTACTTCGTATTATTATTATTATTATTACTTGCATGTACGCGTTGGAGTCAACCATGCAAGCATGATCCACAACTTCGCTTATGCTGAACATGATAAACAGGACTATGACAGGGGAAAAAATGAGCTAGAACGATGATAATAATAATTATGATACTTATATCATATATATTATATACAATGTAGCTCATGGGTATTGAAGATATGTTATTTATGAATATGTCCATAATATGAATATTGCAGCCTGAGTGATAATGATAGTGCTATTTCCTGAGTTTGACTGTTTCAGGATCTGTCGGAATATCACAATGCACAGACCCTCATGCATAGATCTCGCCATGCTGGTCTGTCATGGGCAATGGCTCCCAGGCTCTGCAGAGCGTCTACTATTGAACAATCCAGCATTGGCTTGGCGCAGATCTCCCACCATAAAAACTACAGCCGCGAACCACGTAGTGGAAAGCTACAAAAGATGGCCAACCCATTTTCACATGTACAGACAATTTGCAAAACGTTCCGAACATTCAGGGAGAAGACATTACTTGCATGACACATTGTACTTCGTAAATTATCGAAAAAACATCCACAGTCTCAAGTACTGATACTTATCCTTTCTCTCTGGTCCATGTGCGGTCCGAAAACTGGCTGGCTGTCCCAGTGAACTCCGATTGTTGTTGTCAACAGACAGCTACGACCTTGCTGCCCTTCGCCACGAAATCAGACAACTACATGTGCTTCAGTATGACTGCGGTGTCACCTCTGCCAGGAGCTTCGCCACCATTTGGGACACGATGTTGTGATCGACAGGGCTCATCACCGACTCCGTAGACTCTCGATCGCATCACTGCGCCCACGGAAAACTCTCAAGGACTCGTTGAACCTTTAAAGAGTAAGGTTGCCGTACAGGTAGCTGTCGACTCGACATGTCGGAACTGAGTGACCAATTGTTTTGCCAACTAAATTTTACTTCCACAATCTTTGCTGGTCGTCCGAAACGCCCTGATGTGTGTAGCTGTCAACGGTGACTCAGCTCACAAAAACGTCGGGTTACTGGTACATCAGCTTGCAGGCCCAATCAGGCGATGTGGACCTTTTGTAGGCTGGACCGATTCATTATAGACGGTGCACGGCACTGTCGTTTCTTTTTCCTGGACTATTACACTGTAGATCTACTCTGACAAAATAATACGATGAGTTGAGGTGTTGTGTGGCTGCGAGTGGAAACTAAAAACTGGAGCACTTGAAAACTTCAACTGCCACGAGGAAAAACAAAGACCACGATGGCACGTTCAAAGAAGTTGCACAGAACAAGAGCAAATGCACGAAAATATTTTGTGAGTGAAAAATACGTTTTTAGCACTGGTTCGCTACGCTCGGCCGTGAAAAAACAAAACTTTTTAGTTGGAGAACTCTGGCGAGGTATGTTCTGGCCTGGTTCAATTTAGCGTTGGAAAATTCCTTTTTCTTCGCCATTATGTTCTGTCTCATTTTTCCAGTGCTGAGCTGGTGAGCCAACAAAGAATGAGGCCATTTTGTGAGCAGATTGATTTGCAACTAGCCAATGATGTGGCGAGCAAATTGGTTTCGGTCATCTACAAGTCCTCATCGCGACCGGTAAAAGCTAGTTGAAACTTGTATTTTTTTTATTCATTTTATTGGGAACACAGCCCTACAAAGAGACATGTGGAGGCAAACACAAAACAAGACAGAGAGGAGGTGGGGACGACGTGCCGATGTACAAGGAGCAACTCGACCGACCAGGGGCCTCAGCGTTAGCGTTGCAACCTGGCATCGAAAAACAAAGGAGGGGGGGGTGCACGTGTATGGTCAAGTAGCAAAAATAATAATTTAGTGCGAGAAAAGGGCGCTAGTATTGCACCAAATTATATTATTTCTTCGAAGTATGTGTAATAACTAAACCAGAAAGAAAAAAGACTCTGTACAGTCGATTTGGGACCAGTGGATTCTATATGGGGTGAAGCCAATTGCCTGGACTCTATACAGGGAGTGATGTTCATCTAAAATTTGAGCTCACATTTGATTCCAAGTTTGGACTTTGTGCAGTGGATTTTTGAACAATGGACCCTTTATAGGAGTCGGACATCATATAGGGAGGGGCTGGACCATCTACTGAGGCCAACGTATACATGTAATTGAGTGTTTAAATTAATACTTTTTATATTACGGCGTTTCACTAATGAAAGTCACTAGAAAACGTTATGGAACTTTTAACTTTCTGCATTTGTATTTTTATGCTGTTGTTGTGCCTCTGGAAGGTGTTGATTGTCATATTGGCTGCACTGGATTATTCTACCTCCTCTGCTTGCCTTCATTTACCTGCGCTTTTTTCTAATCTCTTTATGTTGTCTTATGATTGTTTTGTTTGCCATGAAACTCCGAGTAGCAAGTAGTAAGATAATCTACCAGTAGTTGATTACTGCATTCCAATGTCTAAAAAAATATGTTACCATTACTGTCCCTCGCATGCGTTGCGGCGAAATGTATAGAACCAAACTGTAAGGTACAAACAGAACAACAAAAATCTTTTCAAATAGCAAAATTCTACGTTGAGATAAAATGTACCTGATCAAATCGAACAGGTTATAAGATCACAGAACAATCGCTGCCGCCTGATTGTTGTTTTTGCTTCTGCCCATCTGTCGAAAAAGAGAAGATGCACAGGATAAACAGTGATATTTCCAGTGCGTAGAAAAATTTCAGTAGGAGCACACGCATGAAGTATGATGGAAGACAATCGAACGCAGTTGGAGGTTTTGCAGTTTCAATTACCTAGGATCAGTAGAGTTTGGAAATATGAGCTGCGTTGCAAATATGCGTGGTGAGGAAAACTGACCTTGCAGTAGGGTTGACTGTTTACAAATGTACAACTCATTCATGTGTTTGAGGAGGTGGTGTAAACGGGAAAAATGGAAAGGCAAAATTGACTACCCGAAACAGAACCAGGGACATATCAAGGGACACTGGCATGATCTTAGAATACGAGATACTCTCCCGCTACTGTGTTTCCTGCGCAAAGTACGTATTGTACAGGTTGATGAAGACACAGGGGCAACTTTTCCAGGAGGATTACGATGAAAGGATGGCGGCGCATGTGTGTCAGGTCAACACAGCCAAGTCAGCTCCAGCAATGGAGGGTAAAGCAGCCAAGCGAATCTGGACGCGGTCAGGGGAAATAAGGAAGCTCCAGTACGCTGTGTTCATTGGTGATGGAGACACAAAGAGCTTCAAAGCCGCAACTTTCCCAGCAGGATTACGATGAAAGGATGGCAGCGCATGTGTGTCGGGTCAACACAGCCAAGTCAGCACCAGCAATGGAGAGTAAAGCAGCCAAGCGAACCTGGACACAGTCAGTGGAAATAAGGAAGCTCCAGTACGCTGTGTTTATTGGTGATGGAGACACAACTAGCTTCAAAGCCGCAAGTGAAGCTGCTCCGTGTGGTCCTGATGTGCCAATCATCAAGGAAGAATGCGTGGGACATATCCAGAAAAAAAATCCGGAACAACTTGCGAAAGCTAAAGAAGGAATACAAGGGCGACAAAGTGAACGACAACAAACCGATTGGAGGCAGTGGGCGACTAACTAACGCCACTATTGACAAGCTGCGCGCCTACTACGGTATGGCCATTAGAGGTAACTCCAACAACATCGCCAGTATGAAACGAGCGATTTGGGCGTCCCTCCTATACAGATCATCAACAGATGCTGATCTACTCCATGGTTTCTGCCCAGAGGGTTTGCAGAGTCGGTGCAAGATTGAGGTGCACAATGCAGGTGGTCCAGCCTCCACTCATACAAACCCCATACCTAAAGCAGTCTTCACCGTGTTTGTGTCAAACCCATCTACAGACGGCTGACGGATGACGACTTATTGCTGCTATGTCTGCGAGGTGCTACACAGAACTGCAATGAGTGTGTCAATGGTCTGGTGTGGCAGATATTCCCCAAAACTTGGTTTTGCTCTGCCAAAACAGTACAGATTGCTGTAGCCATCGCCACTGCTCGGATTAATGATGCTGCAGAGGCTACACGACAGTTGCTCGTGGATATAAATTTGCCTGGACTGACAAAGCACTTGCGCGCCAGAACCTGCAGTACGAGAAGGGCTCTGCCAGGAACAAGTTTCCTGAAGTCAAGCAGAGCAGGACTAAGCGCAGAAGAGTGAAGAAGGGTTTCCAGAACATAGATGAAGAAATGGAAGGCGTCACATATGAAGCTGGTGGCTTCTAATGGACCAGGCAAGCGTTTTAGCTAGATTCTTGTGTATATATGTGATGGCATCTCCTATTTACTGCTGTTTTTGGCAGGTTCTGTGAAATTGTAACCAAGCTGGTGCCTCACTTGTTGCCTGTAGACCCATGAATATTATAGTGTTCGAATCTGTGAACAGTTCGCTAGGCACTAAACCGAAGTTCTGGATGGATATATCGTTTTTCACTCACAAAGCGACTGTTCAGTACATGGGGTAGTGGTCTACCAGAGCAATCAAACTCACGATGGGTAGTGGTCTACCAGAGCAATCACACGGTAGTAGTCTACCAGAGAAATCACACGGTAGTAGTCTACCGGAGCAATCACACTCACCACCGTGGTGGTTTTCCAGAAACGAGTAGAAGCAAAAAAACACACTCGCAGCCACATAATAAATAGCCGAAAAATATCTAAATCCATTAAAGAACCGCCAGCAAGCGGGAGAAAATTTGAAAGCCGTGAAATTAAGTGAACAGCATGACCAGTGGTGAGCATGGGTGACTGGGCAGCAGGGGAGCGCCTGAAAAACAATGACTCCCTACTTTCCTAGCCGCGACTGCTCAACCGGGCTAGAGGAAAAACAAGCCTTTCCGCCAAAAAACCTTTCTATTTCATTAATTCCTGGCCCGCTGCCAGTCGGACCCAAGAAAAGATATAGCAAGAAATGGTATGTAATAAGCGGTGTATGTCATTATCATAGGCCACACACATAGGCATAGATTTTCAAGAAGAACAGCGGACGACTCCCATGAAACCAGGGTGGGTGGGCGGGCAGCTTCAACTACCACGAGGAAAAACAAAGACCACGATGGCAGGTTCAACGGAGTTGCGCAGAACAAGAGCAAATGCACGAAAATGTTTGTGAGTGAAAAATACGTTTTTTGCACTCTTTCGCTACGCTCTGCCGTGAAAAAACAAACTTATATTGGAGAAAGTCACCCAAGAATTCTACGCTATCTTCATGTGCGTTCTTATGGTGCTTTTCCATTCTCTTGCTGTGCTGTGTGTTTCTTACTTTTTATTTATTTTATTTATTTCTGCACCTCGTGGCATGTCAAGACAGCCAATTGAATTAAGTAGAGGATGAGACCAACCACGGAAAAAGAGAAAAAGAAAATGAAGAGCACGTACACAAAGTTCTGCAACATTATTTTTGGTTAGTGTCTTGATATATGAACATACTACAATGTAGATATTTGATTTGGCCAGAAGAATATAGTGAATGTGTACTGGCTTGTTAGATCTACAATAAGCGGAGGTACGAGGAAATCCACGCTGTCTCCTATACAGTGGATAGCATGTATGGTTTTTGGGCTTGCATTAGGACCTTTGGTATACACTGGAACCCTCCAGAACCTTTGATTGATTTCTGGGTAGGAATTCCAAGTTATGCTGGTTTTACTGTCGGCCGCCGTGAAGACCAGAGAGCCGTGTCGGCATTGCCCGTGGGCGAAAATCGTCTGCATCATCGCTTGATCCGAGACTACCTATCTGGCCGGTACCAGCAAGTTCCTATCGGAGGCACGTTATCCAAACCAGTACCTTGTTCCTGAGGTGTTCCCCAGGATAGTGTACTTGGTTCACTTCTCTCCATATTGTACAATCGTCAACTCAAGACCAACCTTCCCAGTAGCTTTGTTCACCAGGAGTTCGCTGATGACTTTGTCTTGAAGGAATCCGGTCAGTTAGGCGCGTGACATTTCGTCACAGGATATTTCGAGGTTGTCAATTCATCGAATGACATTTCGCGACTGTACTGTTTCGCCACTTGAAATATTCGCCGAATAACACATTCGGCGAATACATTTCGAGTAAGTTATATTTGCACCGCCGACCCTGTCGCCGAATTTCACTGAAAAGCAGTAAGCTTTGGTAACGGAATCCTTTATCTTGGCCCAGTGGTTCAATCATGGACGCTTAATAGTATACTGATTTTACTGGCCTAACTTTGCGAGGCAAACCGAAACTAGTCAAGGATGGGTATGCCCACGTGCAAGACAAGACAGAAAGAAACGAGACTGTTTAGAGGAGCTGCGATAGAGAGACGAACTGTCCTGCAGAGGGTGCATGAAGCCAAAATAAAAGCCGCGCCGAGTCAGGACTCTTCCCACCAGATCGTCCCGTGGTCACTGGGAAAAAGGGTGAGCTGTGGTGAGCTTACCATCTTCCGTAGCTCTGTTGCGAACAGAGCGCGGAGCCCGAAATGCAGCCAACAATGTTCCGCCCACGCCAGCTGACTAGGGCACACTGGTGGTACATGTACTGGATATGTACATGAAAGTGCACGGGGGAGGCATTCCTAATGTTTCAAGGTATTTTTGATATTCTGAAGGCCAGTATAACATTTTCATTATGTATTTTGGCACCAGGTGTGTTAGAGACAAGAGTTCGGCGAAATGTTGTTGTGTTTATTTTAATTCGCAAACAAAACGGGCAGATCTGCCCAATGAAAAGGTGGCGAATGGAGATAGAAAGCAGTAATAAATGAAATTGGGGACTGATGTAATTAGGATAGAGGTGGAGAAAAACTAAGCCAGCTGATCATCAAACAGGACGTTTGTTACTCTAGGTACTAAGGCCAGTAAGTGTATGCGGGATCATGCTGGCGCGGAACTGGCGGAGCGTGGAGATGGCACGTATATCGCTGGGTATCGCTGGACGCCCCGGAACGCGAGGCAACCCTTGCCAAACCTGGTGGAAACTGGCGGTTGGCGCAGACCCATGGTGGACCAGAACGAGATGCTCTGCAGTGGAAAAAACATCTCCCAATTGGTAATCGCCTAAACAGCAATTCGGCGAAGCGTACCTGTCGAGAATTGTCCAAGCATCGACGCGGTTTTCGACCAGTCAACGGCAACAAAATCGACTCAACTGTGACTCAACTCTGCTTTCTTATTCTTTTTTCTTCTTTTTTTCCCTTCCTCTTTTTCTTTTTGAGAATTTGCAGTCTGTGTTGTCTGTGTTTTTCTCTCTTTCGTGGATGCTTGCTTGTTGTATCCTTGGCTCTCGGCCGTTACTTTATCGCCATCATAATATTGGGCACCATTGTCCGTTTGGTCTGCGATAGAAAATACTTAGACGTACCACGTTGATGCCATCATGGGAAACGGAACGAAACCTTGTCTTTCCTATTCACAGAGTCATGCAGTGCTGGCTCGCATGCACCATGAGTACATCAAATGGAAATGTGTTGGAAGTCACACGCCGAAATGGTTTTTGGCGTGCTGATCTAGAACCGAAGGCCTTGAGTCGTGACGCACTAGCCGTCTGCTTATCTCTGACTTCGAGACTCATTGGTTATTCTGGCTGGTGGTTTGGTGATCTAGGCCTACTTTTAAACGCCAAGAAGACGAAAGTTATGTTCATAAATCCCAGTGGTCTGCAAGACATCCCACATCCAGTACAGCGTGGTCAAGACGCTTTACAAGTTGTATATAGTGTGAAGAACATTGGAGTTCACATGGATGAAAACATGTTTATGGGTGCACAAGTCGATCACCACTCGCAGAAATCCCGACAAGCAATTGGTAAGCTATAGTGGCATGGACATGGCTTGAGAGTGAATGCCCGCCACATTTGGTACATTGGCATGATAACGTACACACTCTGTTATGGTAGCAATGCCTTATACCAAGCTCTTTCTCGGCATGCACTCGGTCGTTTGGAGCGTATGGCCAGTGGCAGGGGTTCGGTTAATTTTGCTGGCACCAACTGCTACCCCTTCCGCTCCTTTTCTTGCACAGACGCGTATCCTTCCTCTTGTCCACATATTATTGGCTACAATTATTACTAGTAGTAGTGTTCGCCCATCGCTCTATCCAGTCTGCTACAAGTTCCCTTTGACAAGTTCTTTATTCTAATTAATGCTGCTTGCCTGCCTAAACGCCCCATAACTCGTGGTCACTCCTTCAATCTCCTGCAAATATCCTTCCGAAAAATGTACAGTCAGCCGGATTCACGGCCGCATTACCTGATGTGTTGAGGAACACGTCAAGCAAATACATTCGCATCGCCGGGCTACCACTTCGCCCATGTATCCTTAGTGTCAAATGCAGACCTCACAAGTGAATCAGGGGAGAGGGGATAGGTCTCTCAACAAGCGGGAGTTTAGTGGCCCTACAACCCCATAATATCTTTCCTAAGTGGCCCTCATAGCCGATCGTAAATCCTGTTTGTAGGAAGGGTATGGTGGAAAAGTCTCTGGGCCGAACTTCAATCCATTGGAGACAAGGATCGGTTGCGTGATGCACTTCGCTCGCAAGACCTCATTGTTCTCCAAGTTGCCTAAACCGCTTTTGGTACCGTGCCAAAGATCTGGATCTTACTCCTGCTTCTTAATCTATACTACAATATCCTCTCGGGAGTCTCCATTCTATCTCCCTTCCGAGCTTGTTTTTCTCCCCTCCGCATTCTCTTTCTACCCTCTCCTCTTCTAAGTCGTGTCCTTGTGAGAAGGCGCCATTTCCTGTTTGGTTGAACGACTATAAATAAAAGCAAAAGAAGAACATACTCGTACTCATACTCGGTCTGCACGGACTACCACGGACTTTTTATCCAGAACTACCACTGTAGGCCGTTGCCGCTATAGAGGACTCTGGTTGCTATTCCGCACCACATGTACTGCCCCCATTCTCGTGAAGGAAACAGTAGAGTGACTTTGTCGCTCAGTGTAAGCCCCTTACTGTACGTTAGGCAATATCCAGGACACCAGTCTGTATATGAACGTGTACGGTGGTGTTGCCAGGACTGTCACATGACTGTGCAAAGATCATCGGAGAGATTTCAATTTCCGCATTCCATAACCTCGAGCGTGTGCGTACTGCATCAACATCCTAATCAAGAGCAGCGAAGTGTCATGAAAGTAGCACTTTGCCTTCTTGAGTTCGAGTGTGTCAGACTAAGTGTTGCTGAGAGCGTGCGTGTGATATTCCCCTGCACACAGCGAGACTGCCAAGAAAAACCCAACCCGAACTGTTACTATGATACTAGGCTGTCACGCTTATCCTTTATCCCCTGGTTTGTTTTAGAATAAGATCGGTGGACCGTTCATTCACTGCCCTTTAAACAGATCCATTCGCTACCTGTCGGTTTGACAACCAGGAGGTCAGTCGAGCATCATGTCGAGGTTTCATCTCTTGTATCATTCACCAGATGTGGTGGTGTCCTCTGATGGGAAAACGATCAGTCGCAGGGGGGCCAGGAAAAGGGGTAAGTGTTTGTTCGTCTGTGCGTGTCTTTGCGCATGTTTCCGCTCTTATGGTTTCAGCAAGCGTGTGTTTGTCATTGCTTTACTTGCCTTTCTGAGAATACTTCATATGTCATGGGGGTCTCTCTCGATCAATCTCTTTTCATCTCTCTTTCTCTCTCTTTCTTTCTCTTTTTTCTCGTTCTCTTTCTCTTTCTCTCTCCTTTTTCTCTCTCTCTTTCTCTCTCTATACATATAATAGCTCTCTTATTCTTTCTCTCTCTCTCTCTCTCTCTGTCTCTCTCTCTCTCTTTCTCTGTGTATGGGTGCTTCACGCGCGCATGCACACACACGCACAAACGCACACCCACGCATACCCAGCCACACCAACCCACACACCCACACACATACCCACACAAATACACACGCATACACCCACACCAACACAAGCTACTGTCTGTCCACAGGATAAGTGAGAAAATAACAAAATTATAGTTGGACGAGAGGGGAAGGAAATGTTC
Organism: Sycon ciliatum; assembly: GCF_964019385.1. Taxonomy (NCBI): domain Eukaryota; kingdom Metazoa; phylum Porifera; class Calcarea; order Leucosolenida; family Sycettidae; genus Sycon; species Sycon ciliatum. Next base: position 13,578,579 of record NC_088653.1, read on the forward strand.
CGTTATCAATTCAAACTCTTGATCAAAAAAGGTAATTCTGCCAGCCTTCTAGACCCCGGTTGGCACCATCCCCCTCCCCCCCCCCCCTTATTGCATGAGAACAAATTTGAGCTAGTTACAGACAGCGCCTACCAATCACCACTATCGGGCTCATTGCGAATACTCTTGACTCACTTTGTGACGATGAATGTGTGAGTGGTCGCCTTGCCAAGTATTTAAGTGACCATGAATGTTGCCTATACACGGTGGAGATTACAGCATGACCGGATGATGATACCTTCAGAGACCGTGCAGAGTGGTCTTCACATTTTCATCGTTTTATTGCACATTGTCTCCACAGTTTTACGTTGCATGAATAAAGTGTACACAAGTGTCGATTCAGCTTGTATTATTGATTGCGGTTAATAATAAAAATTAACAACCACACACCAAGCCGACCTGTTTGTTAGGTATTACGCGTTGTATTATCATGACATAGGCCCAAATTGCCGCATACAGTATGTAATACTATGGTCCAATGCCATGGTATCGCAAGCACCAATTTGCGATTGTCTGGCCAATGGAAGGGCTAATAGGGGCAACAATTGCCCAGCGAGAATTCAGGCGTGTCAATACACGAGCATACGGTAGGGATACACTTGTGAGCACATGTAGGCGCACTTGGCTCAATGCCGGCCTGACCCTCGATCCCTACCGCTCCCCCAAAAATACAACATGACCCAAACAGGAATTATCGGCATTACTATAGTTATAGTATAATAATTATGTATATCATATGTACACTACAGCTGTTGCTAGGGCCGTCCAATGCGGCTACCCATTAGCATAACGGACAACGGGCAGAGACTAGAACAATGCTGCTGGCAATGCTCTGTCTGCGACAGGGGTGCGGACATAGTGGAGGTAGGCAGAGCTTTGCCACCTGCTGGCGATCTTCAACACATACATAGTTTGCTCGCATGTGAGAATCTATAAATTGCAGCAGATTATTTTTATTATAAATACTGGACATGGATATTGAATTAAACTGTACTCAGTGATTTTTACATTCTACAGGCTACGTTTTATTGTTGTTATCATTGCAAAGCTTTCCTTTTGATCTTCAAAATTTGAGTAATAAATTTAAAAAATAAAATAAATCTTCAGCACATACTCAGGCACGCCAGCTTTGCCTGCCAGTTGCAGCGCCCCGTGTGAGGCTGTGGCTGCGCATAGGCCTGGGCGGATAATGCTAGCTATTTTGCGGGATAATGCTAATGGCAATGCCAGAAAAACTGTATCATAATGCTACTTGTAATGCTGCTGTTCCTCTATAATGCCAGTAATTCACCAGTAGTAAGTATGGAAATTGGCTTGGTTTGGACATTATTGTGCACGTTTCGTAGTTCTACGTTCATGTAGACGGCATGGAAAATGCTAGAAAATCATGATCATAATGGTAAATTTACGATACTATTGCTCCATACAATCCCGTGCAGCTAGCTGTCCAGCGAGGAAAGTGTCGAGTGGAGGACTCTCGACCTGCTCGATCACTCGCCTGGCATTAAGTAGCACGTCATCGCCAAGGACTTCAAAACAGTTTTCACACTGCGCTTCAAGCCTTTTTCCTGGTGAATTTGCTGCAAACGTATGAGCTCTGCTGCGCGTGTTCCCTTTGTGTGAGGCCCAGAAACAGCTAGTATCTCCGTACTTCGATTGACTGGATCGATGTCGTCCAGGTTCTCCTCGCTATCGCCATCACGACTCTAACTGGAGACGATTTCTTCACCATTTTCCTCAAGCAGCAGCTAGCGTAGAAATTTCGCCATCCCTGAGTGTAGGAGATAGAATCCGTTCGATCAGCTCAAAACTCTTCGTTGTGACTAGAGGAGTAGCAGGGAATATTCTACCAGAAGCCCTTTGACTTCACTGACTGCTGAAACCCTTCCTGCCATGACTGCTCCTTCTTCAAACAAGCGAGATTCTCTTTGGTTCCACTCAGAGAGTCGTTCAAATACTTTATTACGACTCCGTGGTTCCACTTCACTGCACTCTCGATCTCGAGCGTCCACACGACACAACTTTTTTTACAAAACATCATTTTTCTCCAAAAAAAATGATTTTCACCCTCAGCCTGGTTTTGAGCACATGTTTAATGCCACTTTTGCGGAAATGTAGTGCTATAATGCTAGCATAATGATCGTTGCAAATCATACGCTATAATGCTACTTATAATGCTAGCATTATCCGCCCAGGCCTAGCCAGGGCTTAATCCAGGAAAGCAATGGCCGGTGCAGCTATAATTATGTTGATAAATGTGGCGGTAAATACACGCCTGCCCACACAAGGTCCCCACTCTGCCAAGTTACTCCGGGGCAGAGCTCTCCCTTTCACCATAACGACGATCAGTTCGCGAATGGCGCCTTGTCGATGCATCTGACATTAATATGTCGGTAAAGACACACTTGGCAATATGGAGGCAATACACGCCTCCCCACACCTCTCTGCACTGCAACGTTTCTCTGGCACAGAGCTCTCCTTCTCACCACCACCATCACGTGACTGGTGCTTTAAAACAGATGAAACAGTGGAATGCATCCGCCAGAGCGTAAAAATAACGCCTCATCCATCATGGTAAGAAAGTCGTACATGAATGACCTGCCCGCGCCTGCCAACACCTCTCTGCGCTGCGAAGTTCCTCTGGCACAGAGCTCTTCTTCTCGCCACCACCATTACGAAACTGGTGCTTTAACTCACAGATCAGACAGTGGAATGTATCCCGTACAGCGTGAGAAATACCACCTGACCAATCATGTTAGGAAAGTGAAACATGAGTGACCCGCGAGATTGTGTGCTGCGAGTCTAAGGTATAGCTAGATGTTGCCCTAGCATGCACAGTGATTCCAGGTTTCCGCCCTGCACGAATTCACAGCCCGGTGCTTACAGGTCTAGGTCTACACAGTGCCCGACGTGTTTCTACATGCATCTGTCCCTTACAGCAGGCTGGCTACGCAATCCACCAGGTTTGTGATACTGTATCACTACTGGGCCTGAAACTAAAAAATCCCTAGCATACACGCTCACAGTGTCCCACTGCTTGCCCATACATATACTTCAATGTACATACAGCTAACCAACGCCCCAATACCACCTATATTTCTAATGGCATAAGCGTAGAGGTGACCCACAGCGTATTCATGATGTCCGATGATTGCAGAGCATTTTAAAATACAAGTTCCAACAAAAAAACTTTGTTACTTGTTACCTGTTGTTCTGTAAACCTACACAGTTGTAGTGGGAACAGATCATGGCCGGAGCTTTGCACTTGGGGTCGATGTTTCACCCAGCGAAACTGGCGAGAGACAATGGCTGTCAACAGTTACACGAAGGGCATGTATATTTTGTACTTAGACACTAATAGTTTCGTGCAGTGCAAGATATCATCTTCCCACGCATCACCGCAAAATTGTCGAATGTCACCTTAGGTTTCACTTATAACTACTTAGAATCCTGTCAATAGACGTCAGTGTTCGCCAGGATTGTTGAAGAATCGCACCTAGGTTCGGCTAAGTTACCGTCAACTTTGTGGTAGACATTGAGACACTCAAGGAGGCAAGGCAATATTGTTTAAAGCTGACAGTGTCTGAGTAAGACTCAGTATGGTAGATTTCCGACTGCAGTTCTGGAGCAATCGTTACCGTTTCAAAGTGACCACACTGTGCCTAACTGTGAATTTGAACTTCAGTCCCGATTTATCGACATTTGATTATGGTAAAATCGAACTGACCGCATTCGGAATTCCAGATTTACGCATCCAGTTTTCTAGTGGAGCCGGTGGAACCCGTGTTCCTTTCAGTACAGACAACTTCAGGCGCGCACTGTCAGCATTTCCAGTCGGATCTGTATTTTCCAATCAGCATGAAATCCACGTTGGTGTTGAGGTTACTGCGATAGATTGCCCGGATCATTGGGTTTCAAGTATCGTGGAAGAGCTATGCACCTGGCGGGAACAGTTATTGGAGGCTGTAGTGGAGACATACGTATTACATGTAAGTTCATCATTATTAGAGAAGAGCACAGCAAGTCAAATGTACTTGTCGTATTCTGTCTGCCAGCCAGCTGTAGAGAGGTTTAACAGTTGTAGATGTACATATTACATAGAAGGAGAGAAGTCCTTGTTTTTCAAATATGAGTACAGACTAAAACCGCATCTTGATAACATTTATTTCTTTCATTTCAAGATCGAGTGTAATCACTGGAAAAACTCCGAAATGCTTGGCCAATGCCCCTTTTTCAGACGGTTGGTGCTTAGTGTGTTGGCTATGGTGTTGAAAATATCATCGGAAATGCGTGGAAAATTACGATTTGATTTCTGTGTCACGCTTCCCATTTGTAATCGTTGCTCACCTTTCATCACTTCTGCTGTTGGATACATCCTTAATATTTTGACCTATTGTCACTCATTCTTGCCAACTTTTTACGGCCCACATCGTAAATGTTGCGAATTCCTTTTGGAAAATAGAAAAGGACATATGGATACGAGTTTAGAGTAACTCTCCATCACTGTAACATGATACTATATACAGTCAGAAAGTGCAACAACTAGGCACAAAACTGACAGAGTACTGAGACATTCGACGTCCTGACACCTAACTTTAACACATCTCCGTAGCGCTAACCGACAGCCTTCCAACTTGGAAGGTTCAAGGTTATGGAAAAGACCAAAGAGACTACGGAGATGTGTTAAAGTTAGGTGTCAGGACGTCGAATGTCTCAGTACTCTGTCAGTTTTGTGCCTAGTTGTTGCACTTTCTGACTGTATATAGTATCATGTTACAGTGATGGAGAGTTACTCTAAACTCGTATCCATATGTCCTTTTCTATTTTTCATTTATTTATGGCTCAACATCCGAGTTTCAAATTCCTTTTGGATTGGAATATTTTCCCGAGATCGATATTCTCCCTGACAAATTTCATCGAAGGGCATAATTTAAATTTCGGTGTTAGGAAAGGCTTACCGGATCAGATATATTTTTTTATTACTTTTCCGCGAAACACAGAATCGATTAATCTTGGTCCGACATATTATCCCTTTACATTCGGTGGCACAGCTCGCTCAGGGCTTTATCCTAAACCATGAACTTCAGAAAAATTGATGAAGAATCAAACAAAACCATCTTCAGTAGATCTTGAAGAAAAAACTTGATTTTTTTCCGGTTAGATTCTGGCCTTTGAGTTGCGTTTTTTTTGTTTTGTTGTTGCAGTGGCATTTAAATTTACAAGCGGTACAATTCTTCCTTTCAACCACCTTGAACCCAAGGATATTTATCTCACCATCTCTTCGTTCCTCTTCTATTGAGTTAAAAGTGCTCTTTTTTCTTTGATATCCACGCCAATCTATCTTTGTGTGTGCACGAACACAGTGGAGCTATACTTTAATTAATCGACATAAGTGGGTATACACAGGTTTCAACAGTGCTCAACACCACAAGGGCGGATCGTAACCACAAAGGTCAAGAAGAATGGTTCCACCAATTATAAATACATACATTGTAACGCTGCGTTTCATGTACGTAGCTAAATGCTGAGGCAATCATCAGCCAACTAATGCTTTTGCCACGGGATAGCTTGTTCTTATTGCGGGGGATACGCATGGGCATGAGCAAGGGATAAGAATTACATCACTGGATGGGCATGCGCAGTAGGTGCGAACTATGCATGGAGCGTGCAGAGGTGGAGAAGCCACCAGGCAGGACAAGGGTAAGCCATGGGGGCACTGGGTAGGTGGTGTGATGTGTGGCGGTGGAAGCACACTGTGGTGTCCACACCCAACAGCCGCGGGTATTCAGAGATGCGGCGGCGATAGTAGTAGAGAGCGGTGGCTATGTCACCGCAGAGTAGGTGGAGAGGTTAATGCGACGTGTGCACCTTAGAACGAGTGGGAAGCTTGTATTGTACGCGAATATGGCAGTGAAAACAGAAGTCTGAATTGTCGCTTTCTCGTATCGGGAAAGGGAAGAAGGGGGAGTGGGAGGGGGCCGATATGTGAGCAGGTGCGCACGATTCCTTGTCAACACCAGATAATGGTGATATTTTAGTTTGAGGACTCTGGCGAGGTATGTTCTGGCCTGGTTCAATTTAGCGTTGGAAAATTCCTTTTTTCTTCGCTATAATGTTCGGTCTCATTTTTCCAGTGCTGAGCTGATGAGCCAACAACGGATGGGGCCATTTTGTGAGCAGATTGATTTGCAACTAGCAAATGATGTGGCGAGCAAATTATTTTCGGTCATCTACAAGTCCTCATCGCGACCGGTAAAAGCTAGTTGAAACTTGTTTTTTATTATTCATTTTATTGGGAACACAGCCCTACAAAGAGACATGTGGAGACAAACACAAAACAAGACAGAGGGGAGGTGGGGACGACGTGCCGATGTACACGGAGCAACTCGACCGACCAGGGGCCTCGGCGTTAGCGTTGCAACCTGGCATCGAAAAACAAAGGAGGGTGGGGGTGCATGTGTATGGTCAAGTAGCAAAAATAATAATTTAGTGCAAGAAAAGGGCGCTAGTATTGCACCAAATAATATTAATACTTCGAAGTATGTGTAATAACTAAACCAGAAAGAAAAAAGACTGTACAGTCGATTTTGGATCAGTGGATTCTATATGGGGTGAAGCCAATTGCCTGGACTCTATACAGGGAGTGATGTTCATCTAAAATTTGAGCTCACATTTGATTCCAAGTTTGGACTTTGTGCAGTGGATTTTGGACCAATGGACTCTTTATAGGAGTTTGACATCATATAGGGGCTGGACCCTCTACTGAGGCCAACATGTACATGTAAGTGGGTGTTTTAATTAATACTTTTTATATTACGGCGTTTCACTAATGAAAGTCACTAGAAAACGTTATGGAACCATCAAATTTCTGCATTTGTATTTTTATGCTGTTGTTGTGCCTCTGGAAGGTGTTGATTATCATATTGGCTGCACTGGATTATTCTACCTCCTCTGCTTGCCTTCATTTACCTGCGTTTTTTCTAATCTCTTTATGTTGTCTTATGATTGGTTTTTGCCATGAAACTCCGAGTAGCAACGAAACAGCCCAATTTTTCTCCCTTTTGTGCACCACTTGTGTATGCTGTTGTTATGAGCGCACGATTGATCTTATTTAGTATAGTTGATACTTCTTACTAATACTATCTTTTTTTCCTTTTGTTCGTTAGCTTGTTTGCCAGTGATTTTATCCTTTAAGATTGCCATTGAATTTGCTTTTTACACGTGTTCGATTGGACAAGGTATGAATTGAGGTGTCCAGGAAATTCCACCTTCTGGGGGTAGGATAATTGCAATGTCATTGTATCTGGGTAGAATATTGTTCTAGGTAGCGTTCTTGCTTGGTTCAACACTTATTACATATCACTTTTACCCATTTCAATTCCTACATATTTATAACAGACCGACCAAACGTTAACCAGTCTCACTACACACTCACATGTATTTGACAGAAATGATGGCTGTGAAGAGTCGCACTAGTAATTCGTACGTTCATATTATTACCTGCCAGTTTTTGTGCCAGGAAATTCAGCAGGCCAGAAAAAATGAAAACAGACAATTTCCGACTGGAATCTGTCATCTTTACAAGCAAAAAGGAGGGGCTTTAGATCATCACCTTAGTTTTCATTCTGTACATGTTGTCTTGAGATTAGTCTTCGCTCTGGAACGGAAGTCACGACGGCAACTTACACCGCGTATGCATGGCAAAAGCAGTAAACGAAGCAGCGCCTGACGGTGGGGGCGGGGGGGGGGGGGACGGTATTAGTCTCACAAACACTGTCACAAGTACCGAAAACCATATTACAATGCATAGTTACCCTAGTGCTTGGCCAGTTGACTGAGCGTAGCAGCATCATTGCTAGAATTTTTCTAACAGGAAAGTAACAGTAACACCTATCAACAAAAGAAATAATGATCTACTAGTAGTTGAGTACTCGATTCCAATGTCTAAAAAATATGTTACCATTACTGTCGCTCGCATGCGTTGCGGCGAAATGTCTAGAACCAAAATGTAAGGTACAAAGAGAACAACAAAAAATCTTTTCAAATAGCGAAATTCTACAGTGAGATAAAAATGTACCTGATCAAATCGAACAGGTTATAAGATCACGCAACAATCGCTGCTGCCTGCTTGTTGTTTTTGCTTCTGCCCATCTGTCGCAAAAGAGAAGATGCACAGGATAAATAGTGATAATTATTTCCAGTGCTTAGAAAAATTTCATTAGGGGCACACGCATGAAATATGATGGAAGAAAATCGAACGCAGTTTAAGGTTTTGCAGTTTCAATTCCTTATGATCAGTAGAGTGTGGAAATATGAGCTGCATTGCAAACACGTGTCTGGTGTACCGATGGTCCAGCGGATTCTGCCGACAGAAAAATTGGCAGAATTCAGTACTTTTTCTGGAAAGTTTCATGCATGTTTGGTATGTGGATAAAGAAATAGAGCGGAATTCCAGGAATTGCCCGCCATAAGGTTTGTATGGTTCTGCCAATTTCACTGCTTTTCGAGCAGAATCTGCCACTTTTCGAGCAGAATCCACCGGTCCCTAGGTGTACATGATCAGGAAAACTGACCTTGCCGTAGATTTGACGGCTTAAAAATGTACAACTGATTCATGTGCTTGAGGAGGTGGTGTAAACGGGAAAATTGGAAAGGAAAATATGGACTACTCGAAACAGAACCAGGGTCCCATGCAGCGATGCACAAGAACTAAGCTATCGTTTAGTCGTCCACCAAGTCGCGATCATTACACATTTTCTTCAGACTTCATACTCGCTATCAAAAGATAAAACATTTCGCAGTTTCATGTGTGTAAGGTTGTTCGCACATTGAAGGAATGAAGTTAAATTAGGAAATAAGTTCTGTTTGAATACACGTGCGAGTGCAGACGGTCATTTTCCTTCAGAATTTTGACTTTCAAACTCATCTCTCTCAAAATAGGAGTGATATTAGGATATTGATCAAATACGTACAGCCTTGGCGACTTCCTCCTTTCTTTGCAGCGGATGGCGTAGCCATAGATCTGCCAACATGAATTGTGACAGAAGATTGCGACAGAAGATTGGGAGACAGAACATTATTTATTGATTTATTACCGAATGTGTAATGCTGAACTGCTGACCAAACATTGAGAAGTAACTGGCTTATTATGTACCACTGAGAGTCGATGCCATTTCTGTTTTGGTTTTGTGACGTACACCAAGAAATACACATGCACATACCCAATGATGCAAATCCTAGACACCGAATAACATATTTTCAATTTACGCACGGAAAGTTGGGTGTGGTCCTCGAAAGAGTGCTCAATGCACCGGGGTGCAGAGGTTCATGCAAACAAAGAATGGAATGGGATACGGAGCTTGGATTGGCTGTGACTCAGAGTTTCACGCCTGTATTTTCAATATTTATCTCAGCCTGTATATCCGAAAAGTTGGTTCTTTCGCGCAGTATTGAGAAAAATGCATTTGAAAGTGTAGTTTTCCGTGTCAATTGACCCTTGAGTTGAATAATTCACGTATTGGAACACCCGTAGCTGTGTGCATTTTCGACCTAGGCTGCTAACATAGTGATCTGCTCAGATACAGCAATGCCATGGTATAGATTACTCAAAATGTTCAAAAGAGACGTAGATCGACGGTAAGACCCTTTTTCAGACCTACAGTCCATTCATCTGAAACAGTCCCACTGGCTTTTGAAAGTCTGATTTGGGCCGAATTGAGGACCAAACACCAACTTTCAATCTCAAAATTCTGGGTTTGGATTCAGCTTCACCATACATTTTGTCATTGCATACCTGTTCTAATGTTGTGAAACTTGGCTGAATTCTATTTCCCTGTTCTTGGACATTTTTGGCCTCAAATGTGGCAAGGAGGGCAGCACGGGCCACACAATGCAGGATGTACTGTTGTTTTCAAGATATCTACAACAATGTGCGGGAGACAACAAACCGTTAGGGTGCCAGTTTCCAATGAATGGACTGCAGAGACTACAGTTTCTGGTACCAACCTGCATTCCGCACAGCACTCAGCACAGCACTCGGCACAGCTCGTCACTTGACGAGGCAACTGCGGACCACCATTCGAATTCTGTTTCTGCGGCTCTGGAATCCTCTCCTGTTTCTTTGCCGGTCGCGAGTCTTGGGAGTCTGGTAGCAGTTGCGGCTCAGCATCCGCGTCCATGGTTCCAGCCTGTGAGGCCGACATCAGCCACGGTGCTCCCTCCGGCTCATCTTCGTACTCGACTGGAGATCCGAAAGACAGGTAACAAACAATATTATAACTCAATTGGATTCTTGAAAACAGTGGTCAGCTATATGTCCATGGTATCGGGACAAACAATACACCAACAATTCTACTAGTATGCATCGGAACGCATCGTTTATTTAGTCAAAAAGTCATATCACAGAAAAGTGCCACTGGAATATGCTCCGTGCCAAATGGCTAACCCATTCAGGGTTCGCAAGCAACAAGGACAAATTCGAATGGATGACCCCACTTTTAAGTTGTCATCGGGTATAAAGAACAAGTACACACTATTTTAATCCAGCTCATTTTTTCCTTTCATTTGACGTCGGGTATGAATTAACGTCTTTGTAAAATTCACTGTTGCACTCTCCATTGAGATTGGCTCCACTGAATGATCACACTGCTTACCGTCGTCATCTTCAACGAGTACATCCGGGGTTGATGCTGTGGGAGGCCGATCCAGCCAGGACACCATGTCTCGCAAGGGCGGTGCGTTGCTTCCCAACGTGACGGCCGTGTTATACTCGTACTCACGCCCGGCAACGTGAATGCCTAGCAAGCCTGCCGGTAATGCGGCATCGCTGCTGGCCATAGCGAACAGGGGTCCGCCGCTTTGGCCGGGACTAGTGTCCACGAAGTGGCGCAGTATATTGGCGTGAGAGGTTCTCTGCACTTTGCAAGGTGTGGGCACCCAGTATTGACACCTCTTCGCCGTCTCCTTTTTGCCATGATAATACGTGAAACCGGGGTATCCTGACACGTAACCTTTGTCATCGAGGTTATGTGGTCCCAGCATGTATGCCGTCCTCCAATCACGCAGTGGCTGCTTGCAATACATCTTGCTAGCTGCAATCACACTGTAATCGTAGGCGAATTGATCGTCGCTCTCGCAATGAGAGGGGTAGGAACCGCAGATTTTAATCCAGCCATATGCGTTTTTCTTTGTAATCTTATTCACCGTAATGGTCTTTCCCGTGTTTGCGTTATCTAAGATCTCCACCCACATGTAGTCTTTGCAGTTTCTGCAGAACGTCACGTGTGCGGCCGTTGCAAAGACGTAGTATTCACTACACGACTTGTTGCCCTCGTTCAACGTCGACAGGAGAAAGCAAGTTCCCAACGATTGGCTGCGGCACTTCACACAACCGGCACGAACCTGGAAAACTGAATGGAACGGACTTGGCTTGGAAGCAGCGGGCGCCTTGACGGCAATACGGGCATCATGGTCCTTCTTCATTGGAGCCCCCACCATCACCGGCTCAGTGTCAGATTCAGACGCCATGAGTCTTTTCTGTCCTCACAAGCTCTTGTTGGGCGGACTAAGCGAGAAGGTTCAAAATTTAATACAGGTACTGGGTGAATCCCGGAGAAATAAATCTAAACATGCTACACAAGTTCCTGCTACGGACTGCCTAAGTCTAGAGACCAGCCAGCTTATTTTACCCATCCCGGGAGAGTTTTCGGACAAGAGCAATTTCTCTTCAGGCGGTGTCCAGTTGGTTCGTCTGGGTCTCGTCGGAAACCTATAGGCGGTTCGGAATATGCCCTGCATACAGCATCGAAGTTGTTGTCACGTTCGGCGAGAAATACATGCCAAACGGGACTCATTTCTCCCTGCTTGTCATCTCGGATGTCACCCACTCCTGTCAACAGAGTGCAGATCACATTGCCCTAATCTGTTGTGTTCTTGATTGTCAAGCAGGCATTTGCCGGCTTTTGTCAACACGCCTTGACTGATTCAGGTTGGATTCTTTGCTCATTTGGCATATATGCACGCCTATCCAGAAGAGTGAGATGAATGGACTGGAAGACTGCACAATCGATCGTTCAAAGAGAGAGGACGAATTATGTGTACAATACCGATACTCAACCGCACCACATAGAGGACAGTGGGAATCGGAACGTGCGGCATTTTGTACCGAACCGTGGCGCTTGGAGCCGTTCTTCAACTTTCCCTACAGGATACAAATCTCTTTTTAATACGGGTAAAAATAAAGTTTATTCTCAGGTCGCGAGTCTGTGAAAATTGGTGCGAGCGAGCGATTTTTTTATTTTATTTCCCGCAATTTTTTTCCAAAGATAGGGTCACACATAATGTACATGGTCACATGACATAATTATATTCAGGCTAGGGAGGAGAAAAATACAGGTATTTTACTACTCCCTGATTCATGCCTTTCGCATTGACCGTTTTCATGCGCGCATATGCATGCAAAGAATTAAATAAAATTCGTCGGTGCGCTGCCAAAAATCGGTGCGCGCGTACTTGAGAATCAAAAGATAATTTTTACCATTGGCTTTAATACGGGTAAAAATTAACACAATGGATTCAAAAATGCAGTATGAAGAAGATAAGAGTACTTCAACTTGGTAATTCAAATTCAGTCCAAATCCATCTATCAGCCTAACTAGGAGGTGAGGTGGACACATGCACGGATGATGAATTTGTGCAATATTCTTTAGCGCTACAAGAACTCCAAATAAGTCTGTGGGTCTGGTTCCTCAGTGTTGTAGCCTGTAGGTTCAGGCTCGCTGTGTGAACTTCGAGAACAGCATAGTAGAGATGGGGGGGGGGGTGGGGTGGGGGGGAGGGGAGCTATAAATCACAATTTACGCTGAGACCGATGCAAACCAGATAAGAAAACGTTAGACAATCTAATGGTGATACACTGCTGTTGTTTTTAGTTGTGCCCCTAAATGTGGCTGTCCAAAATTAATACGAAACCAATCACGGCCAGCAGACATACACGATTTTGATTAGAAATTCGTCCGCCGGAATTCAGGAGTCCCAAAGCCAGTTAGTTGGTCGTCTGACCTCCTAATATTCTGGATATCTCCCGAATGCATATGTTTAGATCTCAACAGGCTATTTCTATCCAGGCTGGGATAGTTTTCTGATGACGTCAAGTTCTCCTCAGGCGGTCTCTGGTTTCTTCACCTGCGTTTCGTCAGAACCTAATTTTGGTGCGGAATCTCCCGTGAATCTAGCTTCGAAGATGTGGAGAGGAATACATGCCTAAAGGGACACATTTCGTCTAGCTTGTCATGTCAGATGTCATCCACTCCTGTCAACAGTGGCATTTATAATTATGCTTTGTTCTTGATTGACCAACTGTAGGTTGCCAGGGTGTGCCTATACGCAGCATGCAACTTGACTGATTCAGGATGGAACCTTTGCTCATGTGCCATCTTCATCAGGCAGGGTCGTATAAGTGGACCAAATGAATGCACAAGGAGTCGTTCAGAGAGAATCGATGATGTATGCATTACCCGTACCTGCTCAACAGCACTACACTTCTTTGTATATACTGGGGACCCTTGTAGTGGGAACGTGCAGTATTTAGTACAATGTATGTACTGCCGGCTAGGCGGTCAACTTGCATTCACAATCAAGGCTAGAAGCACTGCTGGTCAGACCAGTGGTGCTTCCTGTCATTCTTGTGAATGAAACATGCTTCGAGAGCCATGCCACTGCCCATGTAACCGACTATAAACGTTAGAGCTAAGGTAACTCCTACCTCTGTGCTGGGCATTTCCCCTGATATATCGCACATCACACGAACACAGAGAATGTTTGAAGTGCGTTTGCTCAGTTGGAAGTGCGAGTCCATTGCCTTAACCACCAGCAATGCATGGCGTACTTCAAACCACACTTCATGTCTGACCTGATGTATGCTTCCAACCCGTATTCGCTCTCACTGCCACGAAAGAACCTTGATGGTCTTCAAGTCCTCCGAAATAATGTGGTTCAGTCTGTATTCAGCTGCCCCCCCCCCTTGGTGCTCTACCGACAGTCTGCTAAAGCGCACTCAGCAGTGTTCCATGTGGCAGAATTTTTCACCCAGAAGCTCGTGTACCTTGTGTGGCGCTGTGGATATGCCCTCGGAAGTCCAGAACTGCAACGACTGCTGACTCCCGCTGCACCTGGCCATATTCGAATACAATCGGCCATGGGTCTGTGTGTACCAGTCTCCCGTTCTGCAGTAGGTCAGGAGCGCTTTCCTCGCAGAGGATTAAGTCCAAAACATAAACCATGCCATTAATGCACTTCTAACAGAAGACCGTCGGCATAACCACAAGTTAGCGCTTTCGCTTATGTAAACCAGATATGGAAACGTAGAGACATGCTGATGCAGTGCTATCGTTGTTGGCAGCGCAACTAAAATTACTGAGGTTGTCCTAATCAGAAGCTATTCACGGCCAGCAGACAAACACGAGTTATTTTGAAATTGTGTTGGACGGCAATTGACGAGTCCCACCGCCAGTTAGCTTTATGTCCAACCTTCTAATGATCTGGATACCCCAGCACTGTGTATGTGCAGAGTGCATTCGGCATCTCTACCCATGTAGGATAGTTTTCCTCAGGCAGTATCTAGTTTGGTCGTCTGGGTTTAGTCGGAAACTTATGGTGGTGCGGAATCTGCCCTGGATCTAGCATCGAAGATGTGGAGAAACATGCTTGCCTTTAGGGACATCTTTCGACAAGCTTGTCATATTTGATGTCATCTACTCCTGTCAACACATCAGTCGCATTGAGTAATTTCTGCTTTGTTTTTGATTGAAAAGCTGGTGTTTGGTGACATAACGCAGCATGTAACTTGACTGATTCAGGATGGAACCTGTGCTCACGCGGTATATTATGTGGGTTCATCAAGAAGGGTCGGATATATGCACCAAAAGAATGCACAACTAGTCGTTCAGAGAGAATCGATAATGTACGCATTACCCGTGCGTGCTCAACACCACTACACCGGGGACCCTTGTAGTCGGAACGTGCAGAATTTAGTACAATGTATGTACCGACGTTTAGGCGGTCAACTCCCAGACCACGCCACCACTCCCCTTATTCTTTGCTCACACATGACGGGTTTACGTGGCTCTATTAAAAAATAAATAAAAAAATAGAAAAAATTCACAAGCAAGGCTAGAAGCACTGCTGGTCAGACCAGTGGTGGTTCCTGCCGTTCTTGTATATGAAACATGCTTCAAAGAAACATGCCACTGTCCATGTAACCCACTACATACGTTAGAGCTAAAGCAACTCCTACCTCCGTGCTGGCGCGCAGGTCAAGTACAGCAGCTTTCAGTTCAACTGCGTTTTCGACATTCGACCAACAGGGGCAGTCTTCGCCTTTGCCACGGCAAAACTCACAGGAACATCTCCTGATGGAAACTATGCGCGTACGTGTGTAATCGTGGCAATTGCCCTGTAGGACGCAACTCTGAGCGTGTGAATAGTGAGAACAGCAGCATTGGCAGGCAGGTCAGAGAACCACAGACTTACAAGTCGTCTGTCATGGCACACTGTTAGGTAGTGCGCTCCATTGCTCGCTATCTTGGCGTACTGATAGACTCCATACTCTTAGAAGATAGAGCATTTTCCCTCATATATCGCAGATCACACGAACACAGAGAATGTTTGAAGTGCGTTTTCTCAGTTGGAAGTGCGGGTCACTAAGGTCGATTTTCGCGTGCGCTGGCTCTGTATGTCATGTTACGCTCATATTGCCAAGTGTTCTGCGCGCGTGTCGAAGAAGATCACTGCCTTAATCACCAGTAATGCATGGCGTACTTCAAACCACGGTTCATGTCTGACCTGATGTACGCTTTCGACCCGTATTCGCTCTCACTGCCACGAAAGAACCTTGATAGTCTTCAAGTCCTCCGAAATAATGTGGGTCGGTCTATATTCAGCTGACTACCCCCCCCCCCCCCCATCCCCTGGTGCTCTAGCCGCAGTCTGCTAGAGCGCATGGCAGTGTTCCATGTGGCAGAAGTTTTCACCTAGAAGCTCGTGTACCTTGTGTGGCGCTGTGGATATGCCCTCGGAAGTTCAGAACTGCAACGCCTGCTGACTCCCGCTGCACCTGGCCATATTCGAATAAAATCGGCCATGGGTCTGTGTGTACAAGTCTCCCCGTTATGCAGTAGGTCAGGGGCGCTTTCCTTGCACAGGATTAAGTCCAAGGCATAAAGCATGCCATAAATGCACTTCTAACAGAAGACCGTCGGCATAACCACAAATTAGCGCTTTCGCTTATGTAAAACAAGATATGGAAACGTAGAGACATGCTGATGCAGTGCTATCGTTGTTGGCAGAGCAACTAAAATTACTGAGGTTGTCCTAATCAGAAGCTATTCATGGACAGCAGACGAACACGAGTTATTTTGAAATTATGTTGGACGGCAATTGACGAGTCCGACCGCCAGTTAGCTTAATGTCCAACCTCCTGATGATCTGGATACCCCAGCACTGTGTATGTGCAGAGTGCATTCGGCATCACTACCCGTGTAGGATAGTTTTCCTCAGGCAGTATCCAGTTTGGTCGTCTGGGTTTAGTCGGAAACTTATGGTGGTGCGGAATCTGCCCTGGAACTAGCATCGAATATGTGGAGAGACATGCTTGCCTATAGGGACATCTTTCGACAAGCTTGTCATCTCTGGTGTCATCTACTCCTGTCAGCACATCGGTCGCATTTAGTAATTTCTGCTTTGCTTTTGATTGAAAAGCTGGTGTTTGGTGACATAACGCAGCATGTAACTTGACGGATTCAGGATGGAGACTGTGCTCACGTGGCATATTATGTGGGTTCATCAAGAAGGGTCGGATATATGCACCAAAAGAATGCACAAGTAGTCGTTCAGAGAGGATCGATGAGGTAGACATTACCCTTACCTGCTCAAAAGTACTACACTGGACACCCTTGTAGTCGGAAAGTGCAGCGTTTAGTACAATGCATGTACTGACGGCTAGACGGTCAACTAACTTGCATTCACAAGAACGGCTCGAAGCATCGCTGGTCAGACCACACTCCATTATTCACCCCAGTTTCTGCAGATATGGGGATTTTGCAGAGAAATAAAAGAAAGAAAAAACTTCACGCTCTTTTTGCGAACACAAACTCAGTGGAATCGCATACAACCGCCTGCGCGAGTGCTGAGGTGCAAACCTGCACGGACGTTGAATCTGTACATTTCTCTTTTGCGCTGCACGGGACTCTACAGAACTCTGTCTGTTTCTCTGCGCTCCACCCCATCCCTTGCTGTTTCTTGTATAGAGATACAGCGTGTTAGGACGGTTGACTTGGCGACAAACCCTAACTTAGCGCTGTACATCCTATCAACGAGGACCAATCACACAACAGACGTGTGGTGATATAATGCTAAAGTTACTTTTTACAATGCTATGAACTGAAGAAATCCCAAACGGAAACCGATACAATGACAACGAGTTATGCAGCAACTATCCACGACTGTAGCAAGATCGTAAATGGTCAGAAAGGACGATAATCGGGCACAAAACTGCTTCCACAGCCAGGCGCAACCAGCATCATGAATGTACTGTGTATCCCAGTAAAAGATGTCTTCCTGGAGGAGTTCATTCTCCATTGTGGGCAGTCACATTAGGCTCCCAATACCAATGCCAATACCAATGTCTTACTAGTGGACCTATTGTGCAATGTGCGATGTCAGTGAACTCTGTATGATTGTCTCGATGAATGAATGCGTTCGCCACGTTCAATGTTGGACGGGTCCCAGTTGAATGGTCTTACCGGCTATACGTTTCGGTCACCGAGAGTTAAATATCGAGCTCCAGTATCATTATGATAATGTCCTATTGGACGAGTGCCTTGAATACTGTGTGGTGTCAGCTGTATCCCTGTAAAAATGTCTTACTGGAGGAGTTCATTCTTCACTGTGCGAGGTCAAATTAGGCCCACTGTACGTGTTCTATTTGACAGGTGTTGCATGCACTTTGCAAGGTCAGAAAAGGCTACATTTACTGGCTTCTGCATGAGCTCTGTGTGTTCTGTGTGAGGCCTATTGAGGCCTGACGGCACTGTGTGAATATTCCTGGACTTGTTCCAACAATTTTATGCTGTAAATTCAATCATGCCGGCCTTATCGGTTTTCACTTGTCCCGGGTCTGTTTGTGGCACAACCCTGTACATGGTTCTTGCATCCAGATGACTTACTCTGCTGTTGTGTGTGATTTTCCTGCTTGCTCTTTCTCCTTTCTCTTCTCTACTCCCTGCCACCTCCCCCCCCCTTGTTTCTCTCTGCCGTAGAGTACTTCAGGAGTTGGCTATGGGTGGATTGCTTTTGTTCAGCCCAAACTGAACAGATATATCTGCTATCTGCGATCTTCATAGTCTCCACCGGCTGTTCAGTCAGGTTTGACAATCAGATCCCTTGTTCATGTGCACTGCGTTGATGTATCACTATCGCCTACCTATTATTGCAGTGCAATCAGCACTGCTCAGCTCTTCACAGAAGCAGCTACTATCCTTCGATACGGTCAAGTCCTGGCTGACCAGTTCCTGACACCTGAACTACTATACACACCCTACATGCTCTCACACTCAATGTGATGGGGTGTTCCTCATCCCTGAACTGTGGCATACTGCACCAGATCAGAATGATAGCTCCTTGGACTATGAGCAACTTTGTGTAGGTCATAGCTTTCTCGTTTTTATCCTGTGTTCTCTCTGTCAGTCTTCCCGTCTTGTTTGAACCTCTCTGCTTTCTGTCTCGTTGTCTCCGCGCTATGTATTTTCTGAGAAATATCTGGCTGCGGCCAACTATCTTTCACTTTGTGTGTTGGAGCTATTGCTCTCTATGTCTCTGTGTGTGCCAGTAAATGTGGAGCGAGAAGTTGTATTTCTCGCCGGCCGAGCGCAGCGAGATAGCCGAGAAATGATTTCTCGCGAAACATTATCCGTTGCGAATATGGCATCTGGTGTGTACTTTATTTATTTTCGCTTCATTTCCTGACTTATTCAGTAAGTTTTGAGTCTCACCAGTATCCCTGCCCTCCCCTCTTACTTTTCTTTGCATATCATCCCTGCTTTTTTATCACTATTTGCCGTGATGTGCTTGCCATGCCTACATGATGCCTGATCACCATTGGGGATATACACCCCGTTTTTTCCTCACAACTGCGTCCGTCGGCGCGAGGGTTTTTCCCGCCTGGCTCGGTCCAGGACAATAAATCTGACGGTCTCAAGTGGTTCTGCATCATGGCCTATTTCTGCTATCCACGAGCATTCCTGTTCTATCTGAGACACGCTGTTCCTAGTCCTGGCTTCCATCCCTCACTCGTTATCCGGTTCACTTTTGGCTGCGGTAAACTACCCTTCACTTTGCGTGTTGTCGCTTTTGCTGTCTATGTCTCTGTGTGTGCCAGTATATGTGGAGCGAGAACCCAATTTCCCTATTCAACATACAGCTATCTTCTATCTTTATCCGTTTTCAGTGGATGTATGGGCGCTAATAGTGGGCCCTGCACTTCCGCATACGTGTCTTGATCTCGTCTTGTTTGTTTCTCTCACTTATGTCCTTCTCTATTTTTCTTGTCGCGCTTTGTCTGTGCAGACGCCGAGACAACCAAGGTCGGCTGAGCAGCAGGGCCCAGGCACCACTTTTCGCATTCGCTAGGGAGGAAAGTGGGCTTAGTAAAAAGAACAAAACAACTTAAGAACACAACCTATGCAAGCCTTGTATTGACGTAGCGCGTAGGGAATGCATAGGGGCTTGTCTTTACGAGCTTAAGGTGTGAGATCTAAGGCAAACGCAAAGTCACTAGCATCTGTCACTAGAAGTGCAATAATCCCGACAGCGCTAAAAATGCAACATGCACTTAGTTAAAAAATAAAAATAAATAAAACAACACAAAAAAGCTAAGTTTGCTGAGGTTAAGCTTTGATAAGCATGAGTTGCACCACAGAATGATGATTTATTGTCCTGGGTCTGGTAATCTTTTTTCAACGATAGTCTTGTGCATGCATATGGACATGCAAGATATTATACATGTACCCCTACGCTCTTAACATTGGCCGGTGTTCCCACCGAGTCTTGAGATGTTGTAATAAATATAAATATATATACAAATAATCTAATCCGTTGATCCCCAAGCTGCAGAGAAAGCTCAATGTCAGAGACAGAGCTTAGTTCATCCCCCTCCGCTGAGTCTGCTATGTACAAATAATCTACGTGGAGATAATAATTTTAATATAGCTATGAATAGGATGTTGGCCGCAGACATCACGCAACTACGTTACTTGTTTGACATGTATTTACTGTGTATTTTATATCAAAAATATTATTGAAAACCCATAATCGATTTTGTTGTTCCTATCATCAGCGGGAAAAATACGGAACTAAGGATACAACCAAAGAAACTGAAGTTAAGTACTGTAAATAGAAAGGTGTTAGAAATACCAACAAGATACAAGTGCAATAAAACAAAAAGGTGTCGAAACTGGGTAAGGTGCGGATGCAAGTTTTTATGCTCCGCTTACTTTCGGTACCTGTGGCAGAGAACTTGATCTGGACACACTAGGAATATGGCATTGAATATGGACATCGACCTCGCCTTGCTGACTTTCGAAGAGCTGCGGCATCTTGCCAAACAACATCCTATTGACGGAGCCGAGTCAAAGAGCGGAGTTGATCTTGTGGTTTCCCTAAGACAAGCTGGTGTGGGTGTAACCCCGATCAAGGCCAATGAGGTCAGTACTAGTAGTAGTCTGAAGTCTCTAAACGAGCTTGTATGTGTAGTGATAGAGCTAAGAGAGCAACTTGAGCAAGCGAAGCATGATAATGCCATTGTTTCTTCACTTCGGGATGAGGTTTCCAGCCTAAAATTGGAAGTACTAGAGCTGAGGAACTTCACTACAGGCGCACTTTCTCAAACTGCCAATGACACCCACAACCGTCGCACAAGTGCTAACGAAGTTTCCGTAGAGCCCTCCCTGTATGAAACTGACACATCCATCACCACTGCACCGCAATCACAGCACACCTCCACATCGCAGCATGCACGCTCAAGTTCAAATGACCGTACTACCGGTATGCACTCGCAACCACGTGCCGCTTCCCAGTCCAGAGACACTACTCGTACAGCACCTAGACCTGCTAGCAACGGTCACGTCACTAGTACGGACAGCAGTTCCCGCAACAAATCAGATGGACAGAGCTCTTGGGTAGATGTTGTACGACGTCGGGTCACATCTCGGTACGTCAAGCCTATGCCCACGGTCGAAACAAACCCTGTAGTCCTGACAGGTGTCGAAAAGGTGGACAAAGCGATATTCTATGTAGGAAACGTCCACATGGGCTGCAGTGCCGACTCCATCAAGGATTGGTGCCAAGAGCGTGCAGTGGATGTGCTCAACTGCACCATCTTGGAATCCCGCACCTTCGGAACAGCTTACGCCAGAGTGACATTCCCAGCCTCAGCTACGGAAAAGGTACTGGGTGACGGATTCTGGCCTGCAACTATCCAGCACACCGTAAGAAAGTGGCGGTTTGCAGATTCAAATACGAACAAACCAGGTAAAACCTCCACGTCGTCAGAATGATGGCTTCCGCACCGCTGAGCGCCCGGGCCTTCCCATATTTTCCTAAGACTCAACATAATATCACTATTGTTACGATTAATTGTCGCTCCGTGTCGAACAAAATCCCTGAACTCCATGCATTGTGTCGATCCAACACACCGACTATCCTAATATAATAATAATGTCTGACAGAAACCTGGCTCTGCCCGATACATATGCTCAGTGTACCCGGTTATACGTGCTTCCGTCGAGATAGGCCAATACCAGCAAACCAAAGGGCCCAGTTCCGAGGTTATGGTGGTGTTGCCATCCTTGTACGAGATGGGACATTTTTGCATGCAGCCCAGCGCTCAGACCTTGACTCTCCCCAATGCGAAAACATATGGGTTGAGCTTGGACTTCCTGCAGACCTGGGTGCTAATCCTATACTCATTGGCTGTCAGTATCGCCCTCCTTCGCAACCCCTACCTGAACTTACCTCATTTTGTGACATGATGACGGATACCCTACGGGCTGTAGACCTCTCATCCGTTGATATATTCCTCACTGGTGACTACAATGCTCACAACTCTGACTGGTGGAGCGGTGACGCTACATCACGCGCTGGAAAGGAACTTTCGCATATATTCTCCAGCTTCGGTCTCTCCCAGCTGGTAGATTTTCCCACTCACACCTCTCCTAACGGAACATTGTCGTGCCTAGACTTGCTCGCTACCAATCGTCCTCAATCAGTATTCTCTGTCGACGATGCTGCCCCGCTTGGTGCGTCCGACCATTCACAGGTAGTTACCACCCTTTTCTACAGAACTGTAACCCGAATGCCTACAAAGGAAGTACCATGCTATCCTGCCCGTAGTTCCCCAGCCACTCCATACAATTTTGCGCAAGTGCCACCTTCTGTCTGGGTAGCAGTAAATATGTATCTTTCCTCGCTCAACTGGTATGATCTCATGGACACACCAGATGTCGACGACGCATTGTAGTATCCCTGCCCGACCAATACGGAAGCAGTACGGAACTAATACGGAGCTTTGCCTGATGTATATTTAGTGTATCTCCGTATGTAAGCGTACGGCGTCTGCTGCATAAAAGCGGCTGCGCATTTCTGTTTTGATGAAGATGAGATTTTGATAATAACGAGCTATTCAACCTCCAGGTGTGCACCGGAGAGAAAGTCAGTCATTTTGCCGTTTCTTCTTTCACTAACGATTATATCTCAGGTGTGTACCTGAAAGTAGAATAAAAGTAATTCTTGTTGATTTCACCGCGCCTACCACTCGGCTACCTATTACATTGGTGGCAGCGGTGTAGTTTTAAATAAAACAGCGTGATTCGACCCCAGACCCCCATGGCTCAACCCGCTGCAGCTTCGTGCGACGAATCAAGATGAGAATCATGTTTCTTGCCTTCCTGGGCCTGGCCCTGCTTATTAACCTGCAGCACAGTCAGGGTGCTAGCGTGGATCGTCCTTCTCTCCGCACGGCACTCACCGGAGAGACTGGAGCTACGGCGATTCCAAGCGACCCGCTACCTACATGTATACTACCGGTGGTGATGGCGAAGCTGATGAGGACGACAACAGGCAGGCTGCTGCCCAAGACAAGGAGGGTATTCCCCAAGACCAGCAGCGTTTGATTTTCGCCGGCACGCAGTCGGAAGCAGGTGCCCACTCTTCACTTGGTACTTCGTCTCCGTGGTGGGATGCAGATTTTCGTCAACACTCTTCCTGGCTAGACAGTCACTCTTTACGTCGCGCAAAGCGATGCTATCGACAATGTGAAGACCATGATTCAAGACGAGGAGGGAGGTTATTTGTCTGACCCCGAGCTAGCCGCTCTGAGTCACCAGCTCAACCAAGATGACGATAAAACCTGGCTCGCCCTCCACCATAGCTCCAGCCGCCGCCGTGGTTACTAACGCTGATTCCAGGTATGGCATTTTCTTTCCTCTCTTCCTTCAGTCTCCCTGTTCTCTTCAGTCTTCCTTTATGCGAGTGTGTGAATCCAGTTTAGTTTGGTAGGCGTCTGATCATGGTGAGCCACGGCTTACCCAGCTAACGTGGGACAATGTGTGTGACAACGCCCCTTATAGTTATACTGTATTCAGTTCGGTTTTTGAACTCCGATGTTCCTGGCGGGTTGTGCCAGCGTTGTGCAGCAAGAGTGCTGTGGATTTTCAGTTCCTATGTGGAGGACAGTTCTTTCCCCCTTTGACCCCGTGAGATCGTGTGAACCTGGTGTGCTTCTACTTTATGATTTGTTATCAGTTCATTTCTTCTGTCTACTCTAAACGTTATCATTTCCGATATAATTTGCCATCTTCCGGTTGACGCTGTGTTCGTAACTCTTCACTAATTTTTTGAAAATCACGAGGGCGTGATTATCTGTAGGAAAGGAGGGTGTAGTATCCCTGCCCGACCAATACGGAAGCAGTACGGAACTAATACGGAGCTTTGCCTGATGTATATTTAGTGTATCTCCGTATGTAAGCGTACGGCGTCTGCTGCATAAAAGCGGCTGCGCATTTCTGTTTTGATGAAGATGAGATTTTGATAATAACGAGCTATTCAACCTCCAGGTGTGCACCGGAGAGAAAGTCAGTCATTTTGCCGTTTCTTCTTTCACTAACGATTATATCTCAGGTGTGTACCTGAAAGTAGAATAAAAGTAATTCTTGTTGATTTCACCGCGCCTACCACTCGGCTACCTGTTACAGCATTAGCCAGATTCTCCTCTTCCTTGAATGATGCATTTTCCCACTACCTGTCGCCTTATCGGAAAATCTCTTCCTCCACCCAGCGAGCTGTATCTAGGAAATATCCTCCGTGGGTTAATCGAGATTTAGTAGTTGCCATTAAGTTGAAGTACGAACTCTACAGCCGATATAGGAAGTTCCCAACCCCAGCTAACCAGTCTGCCTTCAAAGTTCAGCGTAACAGAGTACGAAACTTATCTCGATCTCTTCACCGTGACTATTTGGCATCTATACAGGCCAGCATGGCGTCAGGTAACCTTAACATGTACCAGTTTGTTCGTTCTCAGCGGAATCGTCAGCAGGATCGTGGCCTTCCTCACCTCATTGATGAAGGCGGTCATCCAGTTTCTGGCAGTTTCGACAAGGCTACAGTCCTCAACCAGCAGTTCGCCTCCGTTGCTGTGCCGGATGATCCGTCGTTATCACTTCCAGCTCTTCGTGCCCACAGCCAACTTCATGAAACATTTGTTCAGGTCATCACCACAACTGCGGATGTTAGAAAGGCTATCGCCCGACTAAAGTCTCGCCGCAGTCCTGGCTTGGACACCATTACGAATGATGTCCTGAAGAAACTTGCCCCGTCGATATCGTACCCCCTCTGCCGTATTTTTAATGTGTCCTTTTCGACTGGTAAATTTCCAGCAGCATGGAAACTCGCGAAGGTTGTTCCGGTTTACAAGAGCAAAGGCTCCAAGTCACAAGCCAGCAATTACCGTCCTATCTCCTTGTTGTCCTGTGTATCGAAACTATGTGAGCGATTATTCTTTGATAAGCTTTATGCTCATGTGTTGCCGGCCCTTGCCCCAGTCCAATCTGGTTTTCGACGAGGAGACTCAACCACCATGCAGCTGACACGCCTTGTGCAGGACATTGTGGCCCTTCGTCATGACCACCAACATGTTGGTATGTGTTTTTTCGACCTAGCAAAGGCGTTTGACACGGTATGGTTCCGTGGACTCCTAGCTAAATTATCTGCGATGTACAATGTTTCCGGAGCGTCTCTGGCGTGGATTACGGACTACCTAACAGATAGAACGCAATCAGTGTCAGTCGAAGCGTGACTCTCAGACCCACTGCCTGTGAAGTCGGGAGTCCCCCAGGGATCTATACTGGGGCCTCTACTATTCTTGTTGTATATAAACGATCTACCTGACTGTATAGATGGTTTGTCACTATTTGCTGATGACACAGCCCTCATTCAGTTTGACGCCGACATTGCAAACCTGTGTACGAAGCTTCAGAATGGAATCAATGTTGTTCATAAATGGATGTTGTCATGGCGTCTGAAACCCAATATCTTGAAAACAGAAATAGTCTTTCTCCCTCAACTAGACCACCCTCCCACATTTACCCTTCCCGGACTTGATTCGGCTATTAACATTAATATTGTAGATACGCACAGGCATTTGGGTGTTGTATTTGACTCGCAATTGTCCTGGAATTCTCACGTAGATTTTGTATGCAACAAAGTTAGCAAATCTGTAGGTTGCCTGATGTCTCACTGCTCCCACTTGTCCCCCGAATGTATTCGTCTCTTTTATAAATGCTACCTCCTTCCTATCTTTCTGTACGGCGCCACTGCTTGGCATTCCCTGCTTAGTAAATCTGCTGTACAGACACTAGAAATATATCATAAACGTGTGTTGAAAATTATTTTTCGTAAACCCTCTCTTTTCCCCTCTACTGATCTATATAGTTTGGCCTCCACCAGCCCCATCTCTATCCTGTCGCAGAGACAGTCATGCGTTCTGGTCCATCGTATTAAACTCAACATTGTCCCTGAACATCTCACCAAGTATAATTGGTTTACTTTCGCACGGGACACTCGCAATGGCATAGTACTTCCCAGAGCTTTGTCAACTATGTTTACCAAATCTCCTATCTTCTCTGCATACTCGTGTTGGCTCAAGCTGCCCATGGAAATGAAGACAATATCCAATATTAGACAGTTCATAGACCATGTTAAATGTCATGCCACGTTGTAGGCTCGCTCGCCTCTTTTGCTAGCTTATCTCGCCGCTCTCCACCATGGTCAACATAGTGATACATTTCACCCCGCTGATGCATTATTTTCTTCCGATTATCATCTTCTTTCCTTCATTTTTTTTCTTCTCTTGCCATGGCTGGCTAACGCCCCCTCCTTTGCATTGGCTTCTGCCATTGGACGGTGAAATAAATAAATAAATAAATAAAAACGACTAGAGGAAACTCAAAAAGGTGACAAGATTACGTAACCAAAGGCGAGAAGGCGCTGAACGAAGTGTCAACCTACGAATAGACATAACGCGTTATGTCTAACAGTTGAAAGTCCTTGAGGCAGTTTTCATACGTATTGGTCGTCTTGACCGAGCTCATGAGCTCGTCTGCTACCAGCACATATTTTGTACTGCGAACCAACAGTTCACGACGTCTGCTGTGCTTAACTATGATCGAGCATTTCGCCAACACACCGCCAGCATGGCACTGCGCTGGGACGTGATCAATCAGACGCTGTGGAGTATTCACCTACTCCGCTCTCCCCGTCCGTCATGCACCAAATGCACGCTCCAAAACAGCCGCGACCGCTGCCCACATGCCGCAGCTCAACACGCGCAGCCCTTTCCATCAGTGGCGGGCAGCACCCGCCAAGTCTGTTTTAACTTCAAC
The DNA here is from genome assembly GCF_964019385.1 of Sycon ciliatum. Taxonomy (NCBI): domain Eukaryota; kingdom Metazoa; phylum Porifera; class Calcarea; order Leucosolenida; family Sycettidae; genus Sycon; species Sycon ciliatum. The sequence continues at coordinate 13,605,605 of NC_088653.1, forward strand.
CGCGCCAGGCCCTGCTCCCGCACACCCTGCGACCGTATCTACGCCTGCAGCTCATGTGAAGACAAAGGACATGCCGCCACATCCTGCACCACCACCACCCGCTTCAGGTGGCAGCGCCCTGCAGATATCCACGAGAAGACTTCGAAGCCCACTGAGGAAAAGTAAGCCGACTTCCACTCCCCTGAACACTGTTCGCTTTCACACATTACTGCCTTCCTCGGAATTGTGCTGGACACGGTGCGCATGGAAGCCCGTCTCCCAGACGACAAACCGGCGGACCTCCACGAGCTCCTCAGCGAGCTGTCACGCTGCACCCAGACCACGCAACGCAAACTCGATCACTTCCTGGGGAAACTCTCCTTTGCGTCGAGCGTCGTCATACCAGGCAGAACATTTACGCGGCGCTTATGGGATATCAACAAGAGGTTTAGCCGCGCCAAGCCCTATTTCCGTATCACTCTGACAGGAATTCCAGCAGCTGGCACCATCGGCACAGCAAGCCCCGGACACTGCAATCCGCCTCCCTCGCCTGGACCGATGCAGGAGGTCGCCGACCTGGCAGCCATGGCAATCGCCCCGACAACACGGCGCACGTACACCACTGGCGAAAGGAAATTTACGCAATTCTGTGCGTTTCAGAGATGGACGCCCATGCCGGCTACAGACACGATGCACAGCTGCTTCGCAGCACACCTCACACAATTAGTTCGACCACAGACAATTCATGTCTACATGGCCGAAGTACGCAACATGCATCTCGAAGGCGGATTCCGAGATCCAACGATGAACGCATTGCTGTTGCCACGTGTTATGCGAGGCATCAAGAGGACGGCGACTGACCCGGCAATCCAGCGCACTCGCCTCCCAATCACTATTGATTTGCTGCGGAAGCTTCTCAACCAACTCAGCCTGGACAAACGGCGTCACCAGCAGGACAAGGGCATGCTCAAGGCGGCAATGGTGCTCGCTTTCTTCGGATTTCTTCGATGCGCTGAATTCACTGCGCCTCCAGCCGGGTTTGACCCTGCCACTCATGCCACGCGCCAGGATGTGACTCTGGATGTCACTCAAGGACGCGCATATATCCGCTTCCACATCAAGCAATTGAAGACGGACCAACTCCGTCAGGGCCATGCAGATAATCGGTAGTACCACTTCACAACCTTGCCCGGTTGCCGCCCTCCTGGCATATTTTACAGTCTGTCCGTCTGACGCAGCTGACGCACTCTTCCGCTACCGCCCTGGGAGACCGCTGACCAGGCAGGCACTGACAGAAGAGCTCCGACAGCTTCTCCCACTCACGGGAACACCCAATTCACGCCATTACGCTGGTCATTCGTTCCGCATCGGTGCCGCCACAACTGCAGCCATGGCGGCCCGGACAGGCTAATCAGGGCAATGGGCCGATGGAGAAGCGACAGTGTCTTGCGCTACATCAGGACAACCGACACAGACATGGGGCAGCTGACCCAAAAGCTGTCAGCGGTACAAGCGCATCACAGAACGCATGGAGGTATGTAAGAACCCGCCACGCGGGCACGCAACTCGCACCCATGCACGTACCCACACGGCTGACCGTTTGGAACAGCACAGCAACTTGCTCTGCTAGGATTGTGCTGACAAACTGCGCTGATAGCACCAACAGTGTCATTCACGTGCATTGCAATGTGTCACAACTTAGCATGGAGGCTGGGCAACCACGGGCCAGCTATCTCCTCTCATCTGGCAATTATCACGGGCTTCGGCCATCACACTCATACTCCCACACTCCTGCCTCCTAATGGGCATTGCACTTCGTGCGTGGGCCGTCCACACTCCGTCCATTTCATGGGCGCCCATCTCATGGGCTGCACTTTGTGCGTGGACATACATACACACTATCATACAGGCCGTCCACACTCCGCCCAGTTCTTGGGCGCCCATTTCATGGGCTGCACCTCGTGTGCGTGGGCCGTCCACACTCCGTCCATTTCATGGGCGCCAATCTCATGGGCTGCACTTTGTGCGTGTACATACATACACACTATCATACAGGCCGTCCACACTCCGCCCAGTTCATGGGTGCCCATTTCACAGATTACACGCTATTCATTGATGCATGTCAAGTAACACGTACATGCACGCTGTGGTGGCATGTAACGTGCGTACGCCAGAACTCACCTGAATTCGCCAGCCAACCAGCCATATGCGGCTGCAGCACACATCGGAGCTTGAACCCGTAACGCATACACCATACTTCGCGCTGGCCACATTGCTACTTCATATTTGCTTTGCTTGGGTAGTGAGAAGAAAACCGGTTTGTTACTTTCTCACCCACCCACGTCTTCCCATCTATGAATAATATTGATATCCTTGATTCAACACAGGTATCATAATTCATACAAGACGAAAATAAATCGGAGTGCTGGGCCAGCTATCTCCTCTCGTCTCGCAATTATCACGGCCTTCGGCCATCACACTCATACTCCTGCCTCCTAACGGGCATTGCACTTCGTGCGTGGGCCGTCCACACTCCGTCCATTTCATGGGCGCCCATCTAATGGGCTGCACTTTGTGCGTGGGCATACATACACACTATCATAAAGGCCGTCCACACTCCGCCCTGTTCATGGGTGCCCATTTCATGGGCTGCACCTCGTGTGCGTGGGCCGTCCACACTCCGTCCATTTCATGGGCGCCCATCTCATGGGCTGCACTTTGTGCGTCGACATACATACACACTATCATACAGGCCGTCCACACTCCGCCCAGTTCATGGGTGCCCATTTCATGGGCTGCACCTCGTGCGTGGACTATCCTACATGATTATCACATGCCAGATTCAGTTGCCCAGCACTCCATGAATCCTCCGTATGATGTGTGCTCTCCACTGGTCTGCAATAGCGAGTGCATCCGTGTTAACGATGAATTTTCTGACGTTTTCGAGTGGAAATTCAAATTTTGAATCTACGCAATCGTGAACGCATTTGCAGTTGAAACGTCAGCTAAGTTTGGGCCCTGTATTTGGGGAAGCTGACATAGTAACAGAATTTTAGTTCCCCAGTCCTCGGTTCAGTACCATGCAACGTGTAAACAGACCACAGAGCTCCAACTCCGTAGTAGATGCTTTAGGTACAATTCAGTAAGGACGACTTGTACAGATGACTGGGTGTGAGCGACTCCCATGATGATCCGCTTACTACTTTTATATCTACGTAGTCAAGTGGTGTGCTTCACTGTCCGAAGAGTGCTCAATGCCCATGTAGGGCAGAGCCTTGTACACAAGAGAGAGTTTGGAAGCTTTGTTACAACTCAGCTCAGGCAAAGGTTGCCTGATGATCGTAGTAATACGTGAAACTCATAGCTGTAACAAAGCTTCCAAACTTTCTTTCTCTTGTGTACTTTTAAATGTATATCTTCCTTACCTCCTCTGCGACGCCCTCGTGTCCGCCAGAAACAAAGCCTGTCGACAACTTTAGCCGCCCAATGGCTGCCCAATGGCCGCCCAATGGCTGCCCTATGGCTGCCCAATGGCTAGGACCATCGATCACAGTTACCATAATCTCTAGATTTTCACGACAAGCCAATTGAAGGCTACCCAGTGCATGCACGAAGTTCTTTTCAGCTACACCCACAAATGGCTGCGACGCACTACTGCAATCTTCGAAATTGATGATTATACATGATTGTACTTCGGCATCGGCATTCGTCGAGGGTGGTGTAGCTCTCCAATAGTGAAGTGGGACCAAATTTCAAATTCAAAACCTGCTCAACCTCAACAGGCTTGTCACAATCATCATAACCGTTTTGTGAGACCTTATAAACTATTTCTATTTTGACCGTATTCTAGCTACTTTCTAGGATAAAACCAGCTTCACACAAACTTGTCAGCAGTTGTGAAGGACTCAGTCTCTATGAAAGAGTCGACGGTGACCGACCAGATTACAACTGTTCTGCTCTTTCAAATGAACCTGATGAACACTGACTGCTACTCTATAGAAACCTAGTACTTATAGGTGAAAACAAAGATGATAGTCTACTACTCCATGTTAACTTTTGCGTAGATAAAAGGTGATAGCTAAGACTTGTTATTCACAAAATCAGGCCAGTGCTAGTAAGAATGTGCTTACTTACGGTATGCAGGTTACGGTCGGTGACCAGGTTGATAAACGTCCAATTACTGTTGTGACTAAATTGTAGGACAGTTGGCGCAATGTGACCCGCTGGTGAGAATTTTAGGCTAACGCTCTACACAGTGGATGTAATCCAGCCTTAAAAATCGAGACCGAGAAATTCTACGCGGCTTCTATGACTACAATTGCAGGAAAGATTGTCGCAATGTCACATGGTTGTGAGAAATTTAGATAATCGCTCTACACAGAAGATGACAATCCAGCTGTACCAATGTAGACCAAGGAATTCTAAATTAATTCTCACACGAGGCTTCTGGTGGGCGAGAGCTGCCAGACGAGTGCTTAGAATAATAGTGGTAAGAGATTGAAAACAAGCACCATGTAGTTAGTCGGTGAGGGGGTGATTGTGGAGTCGGAATGTTCAGCATTTAGTGCAATATGGTATTGTCACGTGGTGCTACGAACTTGCTCGGGAATAATTATTCAGTTGATGCGCGTGTAATCGCCAAAGATGGTGCTAAGGTGCAAACTGACTCTCACCTCGAATCGTGGTATTTCAGTGAGCCCAGCTATACAGGAAGCTGGATCTCTCCTGGAAGCCCTAGTATCAGGCGCTACTGGGGTTGTGTTGTGTTTCTATTCTTTGCCTGACTAGTCTGACGTTGAACCTGCCTGTTTGTCTGGCGGTATTGACATCATGGATTGCACACCAAAACCATAATGGCCAGCACATAGTCAACACAAGCCTTGCATTTACTTAGCACCTAGTGAATGCATTGACTGACTATTTTCAGAGTAATGCCTGCAATGTAGTAATGCTAGTAGTCACCCCCTCTAGGTCTGAGATCTAAGGCAAACAGACTGCTCTGTCACTCGAAGTGGTACAAAACAGACGTCGTCCAACTTGATTAATGAGAAGACAGTGCATGTTGAGGTTTAGCCAGGATGCGCATCATTTTGATTCAGAGCGTCCTGGGTCCGTCAGTCTCTTTTTCTAATGTTTTATTTATTAAGTTGGTTGCTCCAACGAGGAGCACACGCTTCTTGCCGAACTTGACACTTGACTGACTCACGACTGTCATCCGGAGCACACGAGGAGCACATCGTACCTGCCCCTCGGCAAACCTGAAAGAAAGCACCACTCCCTGCTCAATACACAGTGTTTCAGGGAATTCACCCCTCATCAGTTGAACTTGAGTAGGCTGAGGAAGATTGTGCCTGAAAAGCACTACTTATTTACTGCTCTCCACGCCAAACCATCACCAGGGATACAAACTTACAGAAATTCTAAGTTCGTTTTATTTATTATCTTTTATTTATGGATTTCCCAAAGGCCGAGGCCTAAGTCGCTTCTTTGGATATGATAGTCCAGTGCAAGAATATAAGCTTCTAAATATGAGAAACTGCCTAAAATTTGAAATTATAATTATAACGCAACGAAAGATAGTGAAAAGCAAATAGTAAACGTTGATGTGAGAAATTACTCAACTGGGTAAAAAATTGAAGAAGATGAGTCATTTTAGATATAAGCCGACTGGAATGAAATGAAGGAGTTTTACTCATACTGGCGTTCATGGCTTGGGTGATAGAAATGTTGTAACATCGTTTGTCATCACAGATTCTTCAGATTCTTCATCTGACCATTCAAATAATGTTCCAATATGGTCTGCAACCACATATTCGTCAGATTCTTCATCTGGCTCAGAATGCAATCCAGGAAGAGATGAACATATCCCTGCTCGGTCCTCATTTGGTGGCAAAGATGAAAAGAGGCCATCTTCGTCGAATAAAAACTGAAGCGTAAATGATTGAAAGTACGCGAGAATATTGAGGCAATATTCGCGAGAAAAAACCAGCAAACTTGTGCATAGCTCACAGCCTTCGATCAAAATCCGGAATTCTTCAGAGAAACGCGTTCTCCGGATCACAAGTGCTATGACAAAAGCGAACACCTTTGTGAGGTATTGAAGTGGTGAATCAAAATCTGAACCTATGTCATGGTGTAAACATTTGAAGTTCAGATGAAAGTATTGTTTTGGTAAATAGCTAGTTCCCCATTCGGAGGTTAAACTCTCGGTCCTCGTCTGCGTGCCATAAAAGCAAAATTGAAAACAGCGATCTGAAAATTTGCCGTATTTAGACGAAATACATTCAACGCAATTCAGTAATGATGTTTGGTACAGATGACTGGTTGTGAATGCCTGGCATGATAATCCAGTTAACACACGCACATCGACAAATTCCTGACTTCCTTTGCAGTACAGCGTCCATCGCCAATCCAGGAGAGTTTTGACAACTTCAGTGGTCCAATGGCTAGGACAATTGAAAATTGCCATCGACAAGTTATCGCGAAAATCTAATCGAGGTCTACGCAATGCATTCACGAATTTCTCTTCAGCTACACCATCAAATTTGCGTGATGCACTACTGCAACGTCCGAGATGTATTATTAACGTTTCGCAACGTGATAGGTCGTGGGTGGTGTAGCTCAGCAATAGTAAGTTAGAACGAAATTTCAAATTCACAACCTGATTCAACTCAAGAAACTGGTTACGAGGCTCACGATAACCATATTCTAAGGCGTAAAAATCTACTTCTATATTGACCATATTCTAGCTAATTGCTAATTGCTAATTGCTGTTCATAAAAATAACTTGTCAGGAATTGTGAAGGACTCAGTCTCTATGAAACCGTTGACGGTGACAGACCAGATTACAGCTGCACTGCTCCTTCAAATCAACACTGACCGCTAGTCCCTAGACACCAAGTACTTTTAGACTAAAATCATGATGATTGTCTGAAACGATGTGTTAGCACTGGCATAGATAATAGGTGATGGCCAAAACTTGTTATATACGAAATCGGGTAAATGTGATTAAGAATTTGCTTCTTTCGGGTTTACTGGGTAATTCATGTCCAATGCCTCTGATGAGTAATAGTGCAGAAAAGCTGGGTGCAGTGTAACACCTTTGTTTGCAATATAAAACAAAGTGCTACACAGAAGACGTATAAACCAATGGTTTCAATGGAGATCAAGAAGTCCTAAGCAAGTTCTAACACGAATGCACTTCGGAATTGAAACATCCTGTCGTCGATAAGGAGTCGAACGCAGATCCGGAAGGTGCATAGCTTAGTACAATAGATCTCCTTGTAATTCTTGTTTTGAACTCTTATTGTGATCAAAATTCAGTTGATGGCCACGTCACCGTCTGAATGGAGCTACCGTGTAAACCCACACTGACGTTGAAATTTTACAACATTTTTTGGCGCTAGAACAACTCTGTAGACTTCTGTCTGATCATCAGCGCTTCAACTTATCCTTTCCTGTTTGTTGTACTAGAAAACAGCATGGATGGACTGGGCACGCGTGGGGGGGGGGGGGGGAGGGGTAGGCTGCGGCAGATTTTGCTCGCGAAATCAAGGAATTATGCTTTGATGGATTCTCGCATTATGCTCGTAAAATCCTCATGTTTTGCTTTGGCACGCGGGGATACATATTCACTTTGTTGTACTTATGGAGCCTCAAAGTTCGGAAAATTGTGCCTTGTTCGTACTTGGAATGACCATAAGTGCAACGTGATGTACATCAGTATCCCCATAGCAAGGTATCCATGCATGCTAGAGATACACATGGAAAAGAGAAAAGTTTTCATTTCTTGTTGGCTGAGTTTTACGAAATAAACAAGAAATGTTGTTCTTTTCGAACGAACAGGTCTGGGACCGAGGTCCAACAGTTTTGGGCGTACTGGTACGCCGCAGTCCCTCATCTTTTGTTTTCTTGCTTTGCAAGCTGGTTGCCTTTTTCTGGACTCCCTTGATTTCGTCAGTCGTAGATCTACCTGCCTTTCCGTTATGCCTCCAAGGAAATCCAAGGCCCCGTCGGCAGCGCAGCTGGTACCTCCAAGGAAAAAATCCAAGGCCCCCTCGGCAGCGCAGCTGACCGTGGAGCTCAATGCAATGAGGGAGAAGTTTGAGGCGGAAAAGGAAGAGAGCGCCCTGAGAATCAGGCTCCTCGAGGGACAGCTGGAACGGGGAAATGAGTCGTCCTCGTCCAAGCGTAAACGCCGTAATGTTTCTGTGTCGTCGTCGTCTTCATCTTCTTCGTCATCATCTTCTTCATCGTCCTCGTCATCAGATTCGTCTGACTCGTCGGATGACTCCCGCCGGAAAAGAAAAACCAAAAAATTCAAAAAATCGAAGAAGTCGCGAAGATCCTCCACCTCGATGTCAGCGCGAAAGTGGAAGACAAGGTCTTATGAAGTGCAGCACGGCCTGAATGAGCAGCTGCAACGCCAACTCAAGAAGACCAGGCGGGACCTGCGGAAGCTGAAGGGTGGCCGAAGTCTCTCTAAGAGGCTCAGAAGAGGTGAGTCGTTGCTGTCTGCTAGACAAGAATGGTTGGTGGTGGCGGATGTGCATGGCCACGAGGCGGCCAGCAGGTTTCAAGAGGGGGGTGAGCTGGTCGACATCCTGTCGTCCTCCGAAAAGTCAAAAAAGCTAATCGCTGCGATTCAAAGCACGAAGCAAAGAGCCCCCACTGTTAACGTTAGGCAGCCCTTTCGTGGCAGTGCCCCAGCCACCTCGTCCAGGAGCTGGGGCAATTCCCCAATCCCCTTCACGCCGGGCGTCACAGCAACCCCTGCCCCAGCAGTTCCCCCCAGACCCCCCAGGCCTGTGTGCCACCGCTGCGGCAGCGCTGACCACTTCGTCAGATTCTGCACCCAGACCATCTCTGCCCCCGCTGCTAGAAAATAAGCCTGCTGTTGTTGCACCAATTCATTCCGATGAAGAAAGAGATGTTGATTCTTATTTGATGGAGGCTGATGGTGGGTGGGATGTGCGTGAAGTTGGTGTTCAAGATGTTCAAGTAGGTAGCCTAGCTAAATGTATGCAATTTTGGCGCATGATGGGGCCATCTAGGTTTATTCAAACCATAGTACTGCATGGATACGCACTGCCCTTCATAGAGGTCCCGCGTGCAAGAGAATTTGCAAACCACCGCAGTGCATGCGAGAATGCCGAGTTTGTTTGTGACTCGGTGGAAAGTCTGCTGAACCAGGGTTGCATTCAAGAAGTAAAAAGGGAGGATGTTGTAGTCACCAGTCCGTTAGGCGTTGTGAACAACGGCAAGAAGCTACGACTCATTGTGGACTTGAGGTATGTAAACAAGCATTTGCAAAACTTTAAGTTCAAGCTCGAGGACATGAAGGTCGTGGCAAATGTGTACTCTCAGGGAGATTATTTGGTTACGTTCGATTTGAAGAGTGGGTACCATCATATTGAAATTGCGAAGGCGTATTGGAAGTACTTAGGTTTCTCCTGGGTGGGGAAGGGGGGTGATCGCAGGTGGTTCGTTTTCCGTGTTCTCCCCTTCGGTTTATCCACTGCCCCATACATTTTCACGAAGGTAACCCGTGTCTTACTAAGACACTGGCGGAGGGACGGCATCAGATGCCAGCTTTACATGGATGACGGGTCGGGTGGGCACTCTACAGTTGAGGGTGCACAGGCAGTAGCGAAAAGATTGAAATCAGATCTAGTTCAGGCCGGATTTGTTCCAAACGAAAATAAGTGCCACTGGGAGCCCTCACAGACGGTAGAAATGCTTGGCATGGAAGTCGACATGAGGGAAGGGATCATACGGGTCACTAAGGGACGGGTGGAAAAGCTGAAGACGTTTGTAGAAAAGCTGTCACAGGTCGAATATCCAACTGCCAGACAATTGGCCAGGCTTACGGGGTATTTGCTATCTATGTCGCTGGCATTGGGCCCCGTGTGCAGGTTGAGGACGAGGTCATTTTATGCACTGATTATGAACCGTGAGTCGTGGCATGCAAAACTCAGCTGGTCTCAAATGGCGCTTCAAGATCTGGAGTTTTGGTCTGGCTCGTTTAGTCAATGCCACGGTCAACCTTTTTGGAAAAAAGACCCCAGGGTGACAGTGCTCTCGTGGTCCGACGCGAGCGACTCTGGCTGGGGAGGTTTCTCAGTTACATCAAAAGGAACTGAATTAGCTAAAGGGGAATGGACCAAAGAAATTGTGCAGGCTGGTGCCAGCTCCACATGGCGTGAGCTGCGAGCTATTTTGTTGGTTCTGAGTTCGCTGTCGAAAGAGATTGAAGGTGGCGTTTGCATTCACAGAAGCGATAACCAGGCAGCCGTGCACATAATACAAGTAGGCAGTTCAAAATCTCATTTGCAGAGCGAAGCACTGGAGATTCACAAGCTGTGCGCCGTGCATGGTATTCAGTTGCTGGCAGAATGGGTGCCTCGCGAAGAAAATGAGCTGGCCGATTACCTTTCAAAGCTGTCTGATACGGATGACTGGCAGTTAAATCCCAAATTGTTCGATTGGCTTGATTCGATGTGGGGCCCTCACAGCATTGATTGCTTTGCAAGCAGCAGAACAAAGCAAATGAGTAGATTCTGCTCAAGGTGGTGGAACCCGGGGTGCTCGGGTATTGATGCATTCACTGTGAATTGGAGCGGAGAAAGAGTTTGGCTGGTACCACCAATGTACTTGATAGGGCGTGTGGTAGATATGTTGATCGTGTCAAAATGCCACGGTACTTTGGTTGTTCCAGAATGGCAATCGGCGCCATGGTGGCCAAAGTTGCGTTGCGGCCCAAAGTGGGCAGATTTCGTTAAGGAGGCAATCAGCCTGCCAAAGTCTCATGATACCTTCCTGGAGGGTACTTGTCCATACAATTTCTTTGGGGGCAGTGTGAGTCCTTGTGACGTGTATGCACTACGCATTTGTACAGTGACAAACTGTGTTTGTTAGAAGAGGGATGCTGAAATTCGCCGGCCGCTGGAGTTTTTCTCTGACGGAAAGATGTCTGTTTGTGGAGCATGTGGTGATGAGCGAGAATGCGTGCATGCAGTGTCTGCGAGGTCCTGCTGCAGGATGTCCCCACTGTGGGGAGGTGATTGTGCTCTGAGCACGTAAGCAACTGCCTGGCAGTGGAAAGCTGTGGGTGCGAGTGAATGGCAGGAGTGGTGGAAGATCGCCAGGTATAGCGACGACATCCCCCTGGGGGAAGAAGGAAGCTGACGAGTCGACTGCTCTGACATAGCCAGCTAGGAAGCATTGACAGAAACCATTCTATTCTCTGTTCAGAACCAGCCAAGGACAACCTCTCAGAGGACATGAAGGCGCTGGAACAATGTCTGCCATCCATTATGAATATGAGTCGGGCACCAAGAACTGTGAAGAAGTACGACTCTGCTTTCTGTAGATGGAGCAAATGGGCAGAGCGTCAGAAGGTGCCTCATCTGCCAGCAGACCCATTTCACGTAGCCCTATATCTGGTCTACATCATGCAAGATGCCAAAACTGTCAGCCCATTGGTCTCAGCCGTGTGCGCCTTGTCATGGAAACATGATATCCAGGGATACTCGGACCCATGCTCTAACGGAGTGGTGAAGAATGTGATGCAGGCAGCCAAGCGCTCTCTGGCTCGACCGAAGGATAGAAAATTGCCATTATCAAAACCACTTCTGGAGCGCCTCCATCGGGAACTGTCAAGCTCATCACTGCAAGACCTGCAGACCCTAACCCTCATAGTACTGGGTTATGCCGGTATGATGAGGTGGGATGATTTGGCCAACATCTTCGTGGATGAGGTAGCCATCAAGTCATCACATATGGCGGTCTTCCTGCAAGTTCGCAAGAACGACCAACTGAGGCAAGGTAGCTGGGTGTTCATCAGCCGGTGGGAGAGTGACCTGTGCCCGGTATCGCTAGTGGAGCATCTGATTGAAAAAGGAGGGCACCAAGGTCATGTCAAGCTGTTCGGGCGTATAGCTCGTGTAAAGGGCAGGACCGCCATCAAGCACTCGCTATCCTACAGCAGAGCAAGAGAGTTAGTGCGTGAAGCTCTGAAGCGTATCGGCGTAAACCCAGATGAGTATGGTTTACACAGTTTGAGATCGGGAGGTGCATCCACGGCTGCTGCAGCAGGAGTACCAGATAGGCTCATTCAGCGACAGGGAGGATGGAGAAGTGATGCTATGAAGGCTTACATTCAGGAATCCCTGCCCAATCTGCTGCAGGTGTCTCAAGTGCTAGCTGTGTGACTCTACTGCTATGCTTTAGTGTCCTTGCTGTGGCTGTCCCCCCGCAGTTGTTATTCTGTGATGAGTGTGTGTGAGTGTGTGTGTGTGTGTATGTGAGAGAGAGAGAGAGTGTGTGTGTGAGTATGTGTGCAGTACTGACGTGTGAGTGAGAAAAGAAGTTTTCATTTCTTGTTGGCTGAGTTTTACGAAATAAACAAGAAATGTTGTTCTTTTCGAACGAACAGGTCTGGGACCGAGGTCCAACAGTTTTGGGCGTACTGGTACGCCGCAGTCCCTCATCTTTTGTTTTCTTGCTTTGCAAGCTGGTTTCCCACCCTCCCTCCCAATGAGGAGCTTTGTACGGTTTTCACACACAGATCATGATTGTGAGAGCGCTGCGTTACTCTCTCTCTCTGATAGATTTCTCAATATTGCTGCTACAATACAGGTTATAAGTTGTGCGAGGTGTGGAATGTGCGGATGCTCTGTCGATTGCTGTGCTTTTCTGTATGATTCACCTCGCACAATGCTGTCACTCTATGAGGTGTTGTTTTCGCTGGACGTTTTTCTGTCTGTGTTCTGGACACAAGAGTGCAACCAGCCTTGCTGTGGCTGTCCCCCCGCTTGCTGTGGCTGTCCCCCCGCAGTTGTTATTCTGTGATGAGTGTGTGTGAGTGTGTGTGTGTGTGTATGTATGTGAGAGAGAGAGAGAGTGTGTGTGTGAGTATGTGTGCAGTACTGACGTGTGAGTGAGAAAAGAACATTACTTCTTCTATTCTTTAGTTGACTTTTTTCGTAAACATATTTTTCACTGCCAAATTAGTTTGAGTTACCTTTGCAAATTATCATGTTCAGGAACTGTCTTCGTAACCGTCGTACTCGTCCAACATATGTTAGTCATGTCACCCTCACCCTGCGAGTAATCAGCTCATCTCTCCCTTAGCTCCTCCACTCCTTCCAACATGACCGAACATCAACTATACCTTAATTTGTTTTAATTATCAGAGCAATATCCATAGCCTGCACAGTCATGGCTGACAAAATCGAGAGGTCATAATTATGACTTCGTAGCATGCATAAATTCATAATGTAGACTCCACATGTACTGGAAGTTTTGAGGACTTCATGTACCCGTCACGATCTCGTCTGCCCCAGGATACCTGATAAAGGCGGACTCACTCGCATCTTCTGCTACATGTACTGTAGCTGTGTGAGAAATAACGTTACTTTGAAGAAGACGAGTTCGAGCATACTTCTTCCGCGGCATTAAAATTGTCGCTTCGCACATCGCAATATTTGAGACTTGGCTCGTCTTAGTCAGACTGTCGGAATCGCTGTTTTCTATGTTCGAACACTGGTACGACCCTTCCTTCGCAATGTCGACTTGTCACTGAAGCCGTGGTGGTCTTGGACTTTGTCGGAGCGCTCTTCCGCACCAAGCAAATTCATCGCGCTCCGCACTATTCCGCCCCAGAGCGCATTTCGTTTTCTGGAGTTTGTGCCAATCCAACATCGTTTGCGTGGGCATAATCAAGACTGCAAGCTCGGGTATAAGAATCCTGGTATCTCTCCTGAATACGAAATGCTAAAGTTGACGATGGCAAGAACAAAGTGGTCTCAAATACCTAAAATGCGCTACTTGTGGCGCATGTGGCTGCGAAGGTAGCAGGTCTGAAAACACCAACAAAATCAGCGAAGCGCTTGCCAAGGAAAGAAGGTGCGGAACTGCTTACCCTATCCCGCTGGAAGGTCGTTACAGTGTACTTGAAAAAAGCTAGCTTGAAAACGAAGTTTCTTTACCTGAATTTGACTGCGCGTCTTGTTCAGTGTATTGTTGAGTCCTGAAGGGTCTGCCTTAAACTCTGATGAAGAAGTTGACCTTAGCTGCAAGTGCAGCGAAGCGGGGGCCACAAACTAAAGCGTGGTCCGTCGACAATGCTCTGCCTCAATTTCTAGCTGATTTCTTTGCCCTTCGAGTGGACAAAATAAATACGAAAAATCGCTCTGGGAAGCGACAATTTTAATGACGCGGAGGAAGTGCAATAGTAGGTTGCCATGATTTCTACCCTGCTTTTCATTGAAAACACTATATGCACGACCTCCAAGACCTTTACTATGCAGACTACCAGCACTGATCAGATGCATTGTACACGATTGTGTAGCCAACATGCTAGAACTGTGGTACGATCATCTAGTTATGCTCCTACCTCCGAGAGGATGCCAAATTATGCTCCAAATTTTCACCACCAAATTATGCCAATAATTATGCGAGCATAATCCGCCGGTGCCTAGGGCGGGGGGGGGGGTGGTAGATTGGAGACACGCCCCAATTAGAGTTGTGCGGTATAACCTGGGTATGAAACCAATAGACGTAAGGTGATATAGTGCTAGAGGTATTCGATACTAATGGGGATGCTAAACAAAACTCACGTTGAACTGAGACTGTTCGCAACAGAAAACAATTCAGGGCCAACAGACAAAGCTGGGTTTAACTGGAATGTCTTCGATCCGAATTAACGAGTGCCAAAAATCAGCTGCGTGACCAACAGTCTTATGACCTGAATATGTTCAGGAAATAAAGAAAAAACAAAAACACACTGACTATTTGTAACTCGGATACTGAGCCAATAATACATGTAGAACGGAAAAAAGGGAATATTAAAACGAGTTTTAAAAGAGTTACTCTCGAGCACTGTAACTAGATACTACATACTGACTGTATACAGTATCTAGTTACAGTGGAAGACAGTTACTCTTAACTCGTTTCCACATGTCCCTTTTCCTTTCCACAATTACTATTCTTTTTTATTAAGAACATTGAACTTAACAAACTGCACACAACTTGTGCTCGGTGAAGCTAGCCACCAAACGTGCATAATTGTCGCCCTCAACATACATAACCCATGCCTCCTGGACGCGGTAGGAGTGCGGCTGGACGTTTTAATGTGCAAGAACTAGAATGTAGGCGGAACTGGTTTATGACGCCAGTTGCGCCCCTTTTGTTTGATTTCATTGCACTTAACTATACATGAAGATGGATCTCTACTGACAGCCCTAGTATCAGGCACTTCTCAGGGGTTGTGTTGTTTTTTTATTCTTAGTTATACTTGTGTGACGTATAATCAGTCTGTTTGTCAGGCTGTATTGACATCATGGACGGCAGATCAATACCATACTGGCCAGTACATAGTAAACACAAACCCTGCATTGACTTAGCAACTAGTGAGTGCATTGACTGAAAATATTCAGAGTAATGATTACAATGTAGTAATAATAGTCTTCCCCCACTCTATCAGAAACTGCAACGAAATCCAAATAGCTATGATTATAACGCAACGAAGGATAGTGAAAGGCAAAAATAAATAATGGTAAACGATGGTTTGAGAAGGAATTCTGCTGGCTAAACAAAAAAGAGGAAGATCAATCACGTCAGGTATAAGCTAATTGGAATGGAAGGAAGGTGTTTTACTCATACGGGCATTCATGGTTTTGGTGATAGAAATGTTGTAACAAAGTTTTCCATCACAGATTCTTCAGATACGTCATTCGACATATAAAATATAGACAATGTTGGAACATTCTTTGCCACCACAGATTCGTCAGATGCTTCATCTGCCTCAGAATACAACCCAGGAAAAGATAAACTCATTACTGATATTTCCAGTTTTTGTCTTCCGCTCAAACGACTAAATACTACTGGGTTCAAATTTGGATGGCTTGGATCAAAAGATGAAAAGCGGCCTCCTTTTTTGAAAAATAATTGAAGCGTAATGGATTGAAAGTCAGCGAGAATATTGAGAACATATTTGCGAGCGGAATACACCAAACTTGTGCATAGTCCACAGCCTTCGATAACCATCCTGAACTCTTTAGAGTACTGCGTAGTTTGAATCAGGAAGGCTAGGACAAAAGCGAACACCTTTCTGACGTACTGAAGTGGTATATCAAAATCTGACTCTATTTCATGGTGTAAGCAGCAGAATCTAAAATTAAACGTCAAAGGGTTAAGGCGTTGTTGGGGCAAGGACGGTCCAAATACGAATTCTAACCTCTCGGTCCTCGTCTCCGTGCCATACAAGCTAAATTGAGACCACCGAAGTTCAATGTTGCCGTATTTAGACGAAACACATTCCATACAGTTCAGTGATGATGTTTGGTAGAGATAACTGGATGTGAGTGACTGCCATGGTGATCCAGTTACCATATCCACTTGTACGCTATCCTTACGTCCTTTGCAGTACTGCGTATATCGCCAGTCTATAAGCGTATTGACCACCTCAGTTGTCCAATGGCTAGGACAATCGATAACTGTTAACGACAAATCATCACGGAAAGCTAATTGAAGTCTACGCAAGGCATTCACGAAGTTCTTTTCAGCGACACCATTAAATGTCCGCGATGCACTACTGCAACGTCCGAGATGTAAGATTAACCTTTCGCATCGGGATAGGTCAAGGGTGGTGTAGCTCAGCAATAGTAAATTAGGACAAAATTCCAAATTCACAACCTCGTTATGAGGCTCACGATAACCATATCCTAAGGCCTGAAAAGCTACTTCGATATCGACCATATTCTAGCTAATTGCTAGGATAAGACCCGCTTAATACAAACTTGTGGTTAGTTGTGAAGGACTCAGTATCTATGAAACCGTCAACGGTGACTGATCAGATTACAGCTGCTCTCCTCTTTCAAATGAACCTGATTAACACTGACTGCTACTCTCTGGAAACCAAGTACTTATAGGTGAAAACAAAGGTGATTGTCTACAACTCTGTGTTAGAGTTAGCGTAGATGATAGGTGATAGTCGATAATTGTTATACACACAATCCGGTCAGTGTGAGTAGGAATGTGTTTCGTGTCGGTGATCAGGTTACTTTCGTTGTCCAGGTGGCTTAACGTCCATTGACTGTTGAGAATAATATTGTACGAAAGCTTGTCGCAATGTGACATGTTTGTGAGAAATTTAGACCAACGCCCTACATATTGTAAATGAAATCAAATCAAGCCAATCGAGACCGGGGAATTCTTTCACACGAGGCTTCTGGTAGGCGAGAAATGCCTGGCGAGTGCTTAGAGTAATAGCGGTAAGAGATGGAACATGAAGTCAGTTGGTGAAGCAGTGACTGTTGAGACGGGCTGTGAGGTATTTAGTACATAAGGTGCTCCAAGGGGCAGTTTTATATTGTAGTACTTACCCTTAGTGCCACGAATTTTCTCAGCACTTACAATCCGGTTGAAGCGCTTGTAATCGCCGAGGATGGTACTAAGGTGCAAACCGACTCTAACGTCGAATCTATGCAAACATCTTTGGCGGTATATGACCTCTATGGAAAACTGTCTGATACTCAACGCCTCAACCTGTCCCTTGCAGTGTGTTTAGTAAGACAGCATGGTTGTCGGGAGGGGACGTGAGCAAAGGTTGGCGACAAGCTGAAATTTAAGCGCTGTCCCCGGTCTAAACCAGCCACCAAAATACCAGCCGTATGGTGGTACAATGGTAAAGTGAATTGCTCTAATAATAGAGATGTTCGCAAGCAGAAAGGAGTTATGGCCAGCCGACAGAGAGGGGCGTTTGACTGGAATGACTGAGACGGAATGGATCATTGCCAACCCAAGTCAGTTGGCGGCCGACCTCCAACTGATCTGGATATGTACACGACCAAATGCACTGAAGATCGCATTATAATAGAAGCCTAGGATCTGCTGCTCACGCTCAGGATATTCCAGTACAGCCACAGTTCTACTCAGTAATATCCGTCATGAAGTGCGTACTCGAGTCGTTGCCCACCCTGACTCCTTGGAAATGGAATGATTGCTGATGGACGTGCACATGTACAAGAACAGGGTCGTACTGCTTTTTAGTCATTCACAGAAAAAATGTCAATCACAAGCCACCAGGCCAGGTCTGGGTGCTGTACATAGTCATTGTACTTAGCCCGTACTCACTGTAGCCTAGGCTATAGCCTTTATAGGAGGAGGAGTCGTCGCCTTTTTACTTCAGGAATCCGGCCACAACGCGTTGTTAACGCCTGCACAAATACAAACGATGACATAACAAAGCCCAAAAAATATATATATGTATTATGTGTATGTGTATATATTATAAACACACTTGAGAGGGACGAAAAGTGTTTCTTCTGTAACTCTGAGTTTCACGGATTTAACCGATCATCAGACAGTCTGATGATCGGTTAAAACCGTGAAACTCTGAGTTACAGAAGAAACGCTTTTCGTCCCTCTCAAGTGTGTGAACTAGGCTCTGCACCTTGGTGTATTGAGCACTCTCACGAGCAACCACAACTCCCTCCGAGTAAATATTAAATATATATGATATATAATAGCAATAAAGAGCACAAATTCTGCAGTCATCGCCACACTACAACAAAGTCATGAAAGTTTACCAGAATTAATTTTCTTGTCACATTCATCAGTGACTGAAGAGTAACCATGCTGAACAATGATTAAAATAATATACATTCAATGATGTGTTACGAGAACAAAATACAGTGCCAAAATAGAATGAGGGAGGGTGAGACAATAGAGGTGAATTGAGAGCCAAGTGCAACGGCGGGTGAGAAACTAATTATAACGCTAAAACTGTGTAGTGAGACAAACAATCATGCAATGCACCTACGAACACAATTTTAACGCAACTACAAGTTTCTTCTGCTTACAAAGATCAGGCTTATGCAAACGAATACAAACAGCCTTCAGTACTTTCAACTGACTAGCATACCGTGCACGACAAAGAACAGAAAAACTAAAATCATCATACACCTGCAGACACTTAGGGTGAGACAACAAGTGAAGAAAAACGGCAGACTTCTTACGATCACAATCACCATCTGATTCCTCGTCTCCAACAACCGCAACCTCGTCCTCCGTCTCATCTCCCAACTCCTCCTCAGTGTCATCCTCCGTGTCATTCTCCTCCTCAACACCGATCAGTCCCAGGCTCGCTTCATGTTTTTTAACCTCTGTTCGTTGACTCCTCCTTTTATCTTGACGTGATTTCTTCATTCCTCTTGCAGTAAAATTCAAATACTACACGCAAAAATTCAGTCACTTTTGCATCAACTGTTGCAACGAAAAATGTTGGTGGCGCAAGGAGAAGCTTGTCGTTTGGAGTGACAAGTGATCACCGCTCCTTTCCCTTGTCAGAGTCAACAATACACTTTGTTCCGCAGCGTTGGGAGTGGTGTTGGAATAGAAATTGCTGACTAGACGTCGCGGAGGGGCGAGCTTTCCTGCGCAGGTATGAGTTTGGACGTATTCCATAATGGTGGAGTGGAAAAATTCAAAATTGTTTATTTCAAGAAAACCTCAAAAGGATGATGGGGGACTAGTTCTCAGTGCTAGAAGAGGTGTTCTACTATCTGCCGGTGTATAGTGTTTGCTAATTGAGGACGTAGCTCGCTGTTTTATCAGCGCTTGTAATTTGGCTATTTTCAAGACGATCATTTGTGGCGTCAAGGGATGACTGCCCTCGTCTTCTGGGATGCTGGCATGGCTAAGTAGTGCTGCCGCAAGAACTCTTCTAAGGTGAGGTAATGATGGCTTGATGGAGTTTTGTTCGTAGCTTGTTCTTGCACGCTGTGCCGTGGTTCGTTTGTTGACCCATAAATCGTGCCAATATTGGGCCAATATTGAGGGGTATACCAATTTCATGGTTCCCTTCAAAGGATTTTGTGCAGGCTTTGGAATGTCGATCTACACCCCAAAGCTAACCTACCTGCAAAATTTGAGCGAAATCTGAGTGATCCACTTGCACATACTACCTCCGACAAGCGAAACTTGGCGCGTTTTTTACTTCAAATTACTCGAAATAACTCACACTTTACAATCAAGACTAGTGATTGACTCACCAAAATACAACTGCGTATTGCTCAACAAGGACATTAGAGACATCAGCTAGGCTGAATCACTCTCCTCTGATTCAGAGATCGCAGTTTCTTCTGGAGAGGAATTGTCCCTGTTTTGAGACGAAAGCGCGACTAGAGCGGATTCAGTTGCCGCAAGTATCTCTGTTGTGATCGCTCTGGAAATATCGATGTCGCTCCTGTGCTTGAGCCACGGTGTCGACCCTCGGTGTCAAGGGTCGTCATTTCCGCCGCCACTATCCAGGTTGACGTGGTAAGAACTGTGCAACACCTCCAAACGCGCCTGGACTGCAACATTTTTGCCGGGTATTCTCGCCAACTGTCCAAAATTGCAGGCAGCAATTCCTGGCTCTTTTCCTTAGCCACCAGAGACGCATGGCTCTGAAGGCTATTGAAAGACGCTAGGATTATTTGGCATGGACGTATGGACTCTGTGCTGGCTGAGTGATCAAGTGAAGAGAGAGAGAACTCCTTGGTTTTGCATTGAAACGCGAAATCACGACGATTCTCCTTCGCAGAATGGACGCGCGGCGCGCGCGCACTGTTGTGCTGGTACACGAGAGACTGGCCTGCTTCTGACTAGTCGAGCCATGTGCCACTCACCAGCTCGTCGCATGGCTTCCTGCACCCGGTTGCATGGAGAGTACAATTCCACAAGTAGGTCGTATACGCGTACTTCACACACACAGCCTTGTGAAGTAACTAAAGTTACTTGTGGTACAAACACAAAAAGATCAAAAAAACGCGCCAAGTTTCGCTTGTCGGAGGTAGTATGTTCTGGTTTTCTCAGACATGCTCTCTTAATCATTGTTCAGCATGGTTACTCTTCAGTCACGACTTTCCACTGATGAACGTGACAAGAAAATTAATTCTGGTAAACTTTCATGACTTCGTTGTAGTGTGACGATGACTGCAGAATTTGTTCGCTTTATTGCTATTATAAAATTGTTGTCTCCACGTCGATTTTTTTCATATATAATATATACTAACAATTTACTAATCAGCAATAGCTGCCTCTGAAACAGCCAGCGTGGCGGGAGGCTCTTGTTCATCCATTCTTTGTTGATATGTGGTACTCAGTGAGCAGTCACGTCTCGATGACCGATCACGATCCCCGTGACCAATCAAACAGTCACAAATCCCAGAAGAGCAGTCATAAAGTCACACACCAGTTTGAATCCCGATGACCAGTCACAAACAGCCGCGACTTTCTCTGTGAACGGTCACAGGGCCCACGTAAAAGTATTACGACTCAACTGTAGACATTCACGCGATCAGCATACTTTTTTTCCTTCAGTTCACAGGTTTCAGAAGTGAGTAAGAAAGATTTCGATCAACTCTCGATCGCCGCGTAGTTTACTTGTAGCTCGAGTCTGGTGTGTGTGGGCTCCTCTCCAAAACGAAGGGTGGGCGAAAATCTTGCAGGCTTCAGATAGAATCTCTTTTGAGAGGACGTTATTATTTTTAACTTAGAAGTTGCGACTTCGGCGGTAATAGTCATGAAGTTGGTTGGTTGTTGGTTGTTGTTGGTGTTTGTCGCGCTGGAAACAAAGCGTCTCTGTAAGTTTGTATCCTGGTGATGGTTTGGCATGGAGAGCAGTATAACATAAGTGGTGCTTTTCAGGCACAATCTTCCTCAGCCTACTCAAGCTCAACTGATGAGGGGTGAATTCCCCGAAACACCGTGTATTGAGTAAGGAGTGGTGCCTTCTATCAGGTTTGCCGAGCGGAAGGTTCGACGTGATCCTCGTGTGCTCCGGATGGCAGTCGTGAGTCAGTCAAGTGTCAAGTTCGGCAAGAAGCGTGTGCTCCTTGTTGGAGCAACCAACTTCATGGTTATAATTATTATTACTATTATTATTATTATTATTATTATTATTATTATTATTATTATTATTATTATTATTATTATTATCATTTGAGGGATTCCCCAAAGGCCGAAGCCTAAATCAAGGGGGTCTCCGAGAATAAATATACATGTACAATGCGTGTACAATAGGGTGCAATTCTTAAAAGGAAGAACATATTAAGAAAAAAAATTAATGTGAAGAGGTTAAATAAGAAGTCTGAGTAGAAGCGAGTGAAAAGGGTACTGGTAAAGAAGGGGGTAATCAGGAAGTGAGAAAACCTCGAGGATGGAATCTATACCTGTGGAAATGGGACTTAACGTGCCGGCTAAATACACCACGGGTTTCAGATATCCTAATCTCGGTAGGCAGGGAGTTCCACGTGGTGATCATGGAATGTAGTAGAGTGGATCGGAAACAGGGACCAGTGTGAGCGGGCAGGAGGTAAAAGTGGGGACGTCGTGCACTCTTGGATAGAACTATGTTGAAATTATTGACGGTTTCCGGGTATTGGCGGGTGAAATGGTAAAACAGTTCGAGGCAATGTATATGCCGCCGCCACGCAAGACTTTCCCATTCACGTTCTGGCTAGAATATTGTGCTATTCATCATCTTTGAAGTACAAACTATTACTTCGTCATTCAGAAAAGTCATTTCGGAATATTTTCAGTCAAGTAATTGTTTGCATGCCGATCTTGCTAGAACGGAGACTGATTTCAACTGATCCAGCATACAAGCAGCACTCGCTTTGTGTTTTTGGAGAGGATGGGTGACAAGATTACGGAGTCAGCAGTGGACATCGTCGACGATGCAGAGACGAAAATATAATGAAGATGGAAAAGAAAATATGTTCATCTCCAAGAAGGTACTCAAACTACTGAGTACATTAAGTGCCTTCATTTGTGTAGCTCTGTCTTTCTTGTGGAAAACTCCACAGAAAAACAATGTCCAGCTTGTTGAAACTGAAACTGCCTCTCAGTTGAAGTCGTTCAGGGAAGACATCTATTCAAGACATCATCGATCCATTCTCAAGAACCATCGTAAGAAATTTTAATCAAGTCATGTTAGCTATAAGAATGGCGAAGTAGACCAGAGAAGTGTGAGTGTCTTGTTTTGACTGCAGGAGGCTGCATTTCAATATTCTAGCTCAACGGAGTGCTTACGCAGTTTACTGCTTCGAACAACTCTTCATTCCTACTCCCAAAATAACTCTGTAAAATGTATTGATGTACATGTAACATTATGGTCCATTGTCTTTCTCGTTGTGCTGCTATGACGTGTATTATACGTACTAGGCTGTGTACCGTTTACTGTCTCCGTGTCAGTGTTTTTGGGCGATCCCCCACACCTTCATTTTTGTCCATTACGTATTTTCCTTATACTTATTAGTTTTGTAGAAATATTTACACACTACAAGTTCTTGTGATTGCTGGTGCGAATGTACCCTGCGATGCCTGCTTGTTAGTAAGCGTGCACCAGACAAGTGTCGATATGTATGTCTGACGATATGTATGTCTGACGATATGTATGTCTGACGAGATGTTCCTAAACTGGCATGCTGCTTTTGACAAAGACTTTGGTTAGATAATGGTTTAGAATTGGGTTCTCAATGGCCTGGAGGAATTAATCATGTTTGCGATCAGTATCACCAAGAGTACGGTTCTTCCGTCTACGCATCTCCACCTGGCTTGTGGATTGTTTGAAAGGAGATAAAATAATATTAAAACAGAAATACTTGTGTCGAAGTGTCGTCATGAAAACACGTTCTACCTCCTTAACTTTGTTCGCAAGGTCACGTGAATATAGCTGGTAGTCCCACAGCCAATTTGTGTGTGTGTGTGTGGGGGGGGGGGGGTTGTGTGCGCACGCATGTGTGAGTGTATGTGTTTGTGTGCATGTGTAAGAAAGAGAGTGCATGAATGTGTGTGAGAGATAATGTGTGCGTGTGTGTGTGTGAGAGAGAGATTTAGAGAATGAGTGTGTGTGTGTGTGTGTGTGTGTGTGTGTGTGTGTGTGTGTGTGTGTAATGGTGTTGGTATGTGTGGATTTGTCCCCAGCTCTATTCTATATCATTCACGCTGGAGACTTGTCAACTTCATGCCTGCACCTGACTCTTGCGCTATGATGCACGTAACCCACGATACCCTCCGAATTTCCCACCTTACTCCCCCTTATGTTCAGGCTGCCCGTTTTGGAGCCATCAGTTGGCTGACGATCGTAGTAATACGTGAAACTCAGAGTTGTGAAAAAGCTTCCAATCTCTCTTGTAATACAGAAATACCTATATTCTGGCTGTGACTACTCACAGAGAAAGAGTGGTCGCAACTGAACAATCCGCATGTAACTGTCCCACAGATATTTTCCAAATAATGTTCTAGACCCTCTAAGGCACATTAGACATGACCTCAGGAGGGCAAAGGAAATGGGGCACCTGACAAATGCCATGACATGTGAATAATAACTATTATGGTTCATTACGTCTGGCAGTCAGCAGCGATGCGATTCTCTTATACAGGCTGTTTGCAGAAAGCCCAAAACAACCTGACGCTGTCATGACGACCGGGGCAAACGACGCATTCCCGACATTCAGGACCCGCTCCGCTGGCTTTCTCCGTTTTCCCTGTTCATGTCGGTGATAGACAGTGGCAAGTTGTGCAGTGTGGTTCGTGGCAGCATGAGGGTTAAACACCCGTACATCAATGAGTGTGCGCTCGAACCTACTGCCCCACAATCCACTGACACTGATATCGAGACGTGCCTGGTCCTCGGTGATTGCTGTGCGATAGCGAAGTCGCTCTCCGGTTAATGGTTGATAACTTGGCTCAATGGCCACATTATTGCACGTGATCTTGTGAAGTGAAGCCGTTACGTCTCTAATCTCGTTGTGTCGTATCGATGGAAAACCGCCAACTGGGCATGATAATAAATGGCTCACCGAGGCGGTCACCCCACATACACATGATGACGGCAGCCGCTGGGGTGTCCAGACATACCGTCAGCAAAGTCGATGTCTGAATTCACCTTTCGTTGAGTTGAACTCATTGCGACGTAACGGCTTACAGGTCAGCCAAATGGAAGCTCCTCTCTAACTTGGCAGTACTCGAGACTAGTCCTTGTCTCCTGCTTTTTCCCAATGTCAGATTTCAGTGAGCCCAACTGTATTATGTCCTGGCAGCCCTAGTGTCAGCCAATACTGGGATTGTGCCATGGTTCTATTCTCATAGTTTGACTTTTAACCTGTCTGATTGCCTGGCTACAGTGTCATCTCAGACCACAAGCCAATGCATTCACACTTGACTGATATGATTGCAGTGAATGCATTGACGGAAGATATTCAGACCAATGCAGTGTACGCGTGATGCTAGTCGTCACGAGCTACAAGAGTGAAATAAGGCAAACAAAAGACACAGGCTACTGTGCCACGGGAAGTACAACAATCTCAACAGTGTCCAAACTGCATATGTGACTCGACAGTGCGTGCTGAGGTTGAGCGTGGATGCACATCAGTTGCATCACTGCATAACGACAACAAATGGGAGTCCTCCGCCTCGGTGGAGAGATCAATATTCGTTCCACAAGGTTCAAATGAAGCTATCTTACGCACTGTACAGAGCACCAAGCATCGTTCGTTGTAACTACAAGTAATAGTTTCATGCCCAACTGTTCAACCAGTATCAGTTGTCTGATGATTGCCTATGGGCAAGAACCTATTAGTTACCACGAACGATGCCTAGTCCGTTGTGACGTGATTCACAGCCTGATGATAAATTGTCCTGTTTCAGGAAATCTCCTTTTTTGATATGATAGTCCTGTGTACGCATATGTATCTGCCAAATATCAAAAACTGCAACGAATCGCATAAGCCGTAGAACACAATGGGAGAATTACAAATGGAAGAAGTTCGTGAGAACAATTATTTGACTACATAAAGAATAAACGCAAATCAAACCCCTTACATGAAAGTTCGGTTTTATTATTCCAAAAAAGCTGTGTTCATGGTTTCGGGGAGAAAATTGTTGTAACATCCTCGTCAATCAGAGATTCTCGAACATTTTCTTTTGCATTCCGATTCAATGCAGCGTTAAAGCAGAAACCAATCGATAGTCGGATTTCATCCACACGGGCACAGCCCCAAAGGTGAATGCTATGGAACATATGGCGTGGCATAAAGGATTGAAAATCGGCTAGAATATTAAGGCAAAATATGACTGCAGAAACTACTAATCTTGTGCACAGCTCGCAGCCAACAATATCAATAATGAAATATTTCAACAAATCAATTCGCTTATCCACCAAAAAGGCTATGACATAAACGACCAACTTTCTGACGTTTTCAAGTGGGCATCCCGGTAATGAACCCAACGGTAAACAACCGTGTATGCATTCTAAACCTAAGTGAATGTGGGGAGCAGGTGAGAGGGATCCGACTCCATAAGAGAAGTTTAATTCCTCGGTCCATGCCTCATTGCCAAACACAAGATAACTGGACCACAGATCTAGATATCTGGGGTCTTTAAATTGGATACAATTCAGTATTGACTCCTGGTACAGCTTAATGGACGTGAGCGTCTCCAATGATGATCCGCTTAATACTGTTATAGCTAGATCTTCCTCATCTCTTCGATACCCTAGATGTCGCCATAAACAGAGCTTTTCGACAACATTACCTGCCCAATGGCTAGGACAATCGATAACTGTTATCCGCAGATGTTTACAACGGAAGTGAAGTGGATCCAGTGCACGGACGAAGTTCTCTTCAGCTACATCATCAAATGGCTTCGACGCACTACTGCAAACTCCGAGATTGATGATCATACTTGGCCATCGGCATAGGTCGTCGGTGGTGTAGCTCACCAATAATAAAGGGGGACCAAATTTCAAATTCAAAACCCGCTGAATCGGATAAGCTTCGTCAAAGTCCTCATAGTCCTCATAATAACCGTCTATTTCGACCTTAAAAACTAATTCTATATTGACCATATTCGACCCAATGGCTAGGATAAAGCAAGCTTCACACAAACTTGCAAGGAGTTGTGAAGGACTCAGTCTCTATAAACCGTCGACGGTGACCGACCAGATTACAGCTGTTCTGCTCTTTTAAATGAACCTGATGAACACTGACTGCTACTCTCTAGAAACCAAGTACTTATAGGTGAAAACAAAGGTGATTGATTATATACAGTTCTGTGTCAGCCCTTTAGTAGATTATAGGTGATAGCCGAAACTTGTTATACACAAAATCAGGCAAGTGTCAGTAAGACTGTGCTAACGATCGGTGTGCAGGTTACGTTCGGTTTCCAGGTTGATTAACGTCCAATGACTGTTCTGATTACGAATGCAGAAAGGGTGTCGCAATGTGACATTTTTGTGAGGAATTTAGACCTGCGCTGTACACTGTAGATATTAAATCCAGCCGTACTAATCGCGACCGAGGAATTACAAGTAAATTCTCACACGTGGTTCCTGGTAGGCGAAAGGTGCCAGTCGAGTGCTTAGAATAATAGCGGGAAAAGAAGCAACATGGAATCAGTCAGTAAGTGGGTGAATGTGGAGACGGAATGTGCAGCATTTGTTACAATATAGTAGTGACTAGTGGTGCTAGGAATGTGCTGGGAATAACAGTTCAGTCGAAGTGTGTGTAATCACGGAAGATGGCGCTAAGGTGTATACCGACTGTCACGTTGAATCTCTACAAATATCTTTGGCGATGCAGGACTTCTACTGAGAACTGTGTGATCGTCAGCGCTATACATTGTGTAAAGTGGTTGTCCCCCTGTCGCATTTCAGCGAACTCAACTGTACATATACATAATTATAGCTGTATCCCTCCTGGCAGCCCTAGTGTCAGGCAACACTGGTATTGTGCTACGCTGCTACTCCTAGTTTGTGTTGTCCGACCTTTAGCCTGTGTGCTTGCCTGATTCTGACCACAGATCAATGCCATTATCCCCATCACAGTTAACGCAAGTCGATGTGGTGATACATTGACTGAAGAAATTCACACTAATGCAGCGTATTAGCAGTGGTGCTATTCGTTAAAGATCAAGTACTGAGATCTGACGTAAACACAAATGCACAGGCTTCAGTGTCACTGGACGTGCAGCTATGCCGACAGCGTCTTGACCTGCTGAGGTTAGCGTGGAGGGGCGGGCATCAGTTGCACCACAGCACAACCATACATGTTCTTGGGTCTGGAAATATCTTGCATGGATTCGATAGTCCCGTGTATGCGGAGGGACCTGCTAGAATATTATATCAGTAACTGCAACAACTTTCGAAGGCTTTATAACGCATCGGAGGAGAATCAATCTGCAGTTCATAAAGGGGCTACAATGGAATCGGAACGTGCAGCAGTTTGTATGATAATATGCACAGTGCAAGGCTATGTGACCGCCTTTGGTTTTCCTAAGATGCAAACCTACACTGTTGTTGAAACCTAACAAACTCCTTTTGCGCTACACGCCCTCTGCAGAAATCTGTCTGATCCTCAGCGCTTCAACTTATGTTTCGCTGCTTGTATAATATGGTTGATGAAATATGGTGGTAAAGACACACCTGGCAATATGGCGGTAAACACACGCCTGCCCACACACGCTCTTTACAGTCCATTCAGAAAAAATGAACTTCTAGCTTTTGGCCATAAATGGGTCAAACGTTGGGTTTTTTTTTAAATTTTTTTCTGCACTCCCATATGGAATCCTTTTCCAATTATGTTTCTGAAGTTTTTTTGTCCAAAAAGCAAGCCATAGCAAGAATAGGATTTCAGCCAGGTTTTGCCCCAAAAGCACTGAATTGGGAAAAACCATCAAAATCCAGGCCGTTTGACCGCGCCTGCAACAGTGCATTCTGCGGTTCGAACCCCAGTTCAGGCACCCTTTTTGGACCCTTTTTCAAATTTCAAAGTTCGCAGCACTGCACTGTGTACGATTATATCACGAAAAATCGCCAAATAGGGGAGCTCGCCAGAGCCAGGACCCATCTTTTTATGAATGGACTGTAAGCTGCAAAGTTCTGGCCCAGAGCTCTCCTTCTCACCACCACCAACATCAGTTCGCGCCTGGCGCCTCGTCAATGCATGGTTGGCGGTATCCGACATAGCAGGCTGGTACATGAAGTAGCGCATGGCACATAGAAGATGACACAGCAACGGCATAGCTCGATTGCGACGTACGTTTCGTCCTCGCTGGACTCATCTGGCAATCTTCTTCTTGCCAGAACTGTGCAGCTTAGAGAGCGTGTGTGAGCTGGCGTGTGTTTACCACCATATTGCCAGGTGTGTCTTTACCACCATATTTCATCAACCATAAGTACAGCTGCAGTGGTGTCTTCAACTTCATTCTCCCGAGTTAAGCTCCGTATGAAGACATCCAAGAAGAAGATTGCCTGATGAGTCCAGCGGGGACGAAACGTACGTCGCAATCGAGCCATGCTGTTGCTGTGTCATCTTCTATGTGCCATGCACTACGTGATGTACCAGCCTGCTATGTCGGATACCGCCAACCATGCATCGACGAGGCGCCAGGCGCGAACTGATGGTGGTGGTAGTGAGAAGGAGAGCTCTGTTCCAGAACTGTGCAGCTTAGAGAGCGTGTTTGGGCAGGCGTGCGTTTACCGCCATATTGCCAGGTGTGTCTTTACCACCATATTTCATCAACCATAAGTACAGCTGCAGTGGTGTCTTGAACTTCATTCTCCCGAGTTAAGCTCCGTATGAAGACATCCAAGAAGAAGATTGCCTGATGAGTCCAGCGGGGACGAAGCGTACGTCGCAATCGAGCTATGCCGTTGCTGTGTCATCTTCTATGTGCCATGCGCTACTTGATGTACCAGCCTGCTGTGTCGGATACCGCCAACCATGCATCGACGAGGCGCCAGGCGCGAACTGATGGTGGTAGTGGTGAGCGGGAGAGCTCTGTGCCAGAACTGTGCAGCTTAGACAGCGTGTGTGGGCAGGCGTGTGTTTACCGCCATATTGCCAGGTGTGTCTTTACCACCATATATCATCAACCATAAGTACAGCTGCAGTGGTGTCTTCAACTTCATTCTCCAGAGTTAAGCTCCGTATAAAGACATTCAAGAAGAAGATAGCCTGATGAGTCCAGCGGGGACGAAACGTACGTCGCAATCGAGCTATGCCTTTTTGTGTCATCTTCTATGTGCCATGCGCTACTTGATGTACCAGCCTGCTGTGTCGGATACCGTCAACCATGCATCGACGAGGCGCCAGGCGCGAACTGATGGTGGTGGTGGTGAGAAGGAGAGCTCTGTGCTAGAACTGTGCAGCTTAGAGAGCGTGTGTGGGCAGGCGTGTGTTTACCGCCATATTGCCAGGTGTGTCTTTACCAACATATTTCATCAACCATAATTACAGCTGCAGTGGTGTCTTCAACTTCATTCTCCCGAGTTAAGCTCCGTATGAAGACATCCAAGAAGAAGATTGCCTGATGAGTCCAGCGAGGACGAAACGTACGTCGCACTCGAGCTATGCCGTTGCTGTGTCATCTTCTATGTGCCATGCGCTACTTGATGTACCAGCCTGCTATGTCGGATACCGCCTACCATGCATCGACGAGGCGCCAGGCGCGAACTGATGGTGGTGGCAGTGAGAAGGAGAGCTCTGTGCCAGAACTGTGCAGCTTAGACAGCGTGTGTGGGCAGGCGTGCGTTTACCGCCGTATTGCCAGGTGTGTCTTTACCACCATATTTCATCAACCATAAGTACAGCTGCAGTGGTGTCTTCAACTTCATTTTTCCGAGTTAAGCTCCGTATGAAGACATCCAAGAAAAAGATTGCCTGATGAGTCCAGCGGGGACGAAGCGTACGTCGCAATCGAGCTATGCCGTTGCTGTGTCATCTTCTATGTGCCATGCGCTACTTGATGTACCAGCCTGCTGTGTCGGATACCGCCAACCATGCATCGACGAGACGCCAGGCGCGAACTGATGGTGGAGGTGGTGGTGAGAAGGAGAGCTCTGTGCCAGAACTGTGCAGCTTAGACAGCGTGTGTGGGCAGGCGTGTGTTTACCGCCATATTGCCAGGTGTGTCTTTACCACCATATTTTATCAACCATAAGTACAGCTGCAGTGGTGTCTTCAACTTTATTCTCCCGAGTTAAGGTCCGTATGAAGACATCCAAGAAGAGGATTGCCTGATAAGTCCAGCGGGGACGAAACGTACGTCGCAATCGAGCTATGCCGTTGCTGTGTCATCTTCTATGTGCCATGCACTACTTGATGTACCAGCCCGCTGTGTCGGATACCGCCAACCATGCATCGACGAGGCGCCAGGCGCGAACTGATGGTGGTTGTGGTGAGAAGGAGAGCTCTGTGCCAGAACTGTGCAGCTTAGAGAGCGTGTGTGGGCAAGCGTGTGTTTACCTCCATATTGCCAGGTGTGTCTTTACCACCATATTTCATCAACCATAAGTACAGCTGCAGTGGTGTCTTAAACTTCATTCTCCCGAGTTAAGCTCCGTATGAAGACATCCAAGAAGAAGATTGCCTGATGAGTCCAGCGAGGACGAAACGGACGTCGCATTCGAGCTATGCCGTTGCTGTGTCATCTTCTATGTGCCATGCGCTACTTGATGTACCAGTCAGCTGTGTGGGATACCGCCAGCCATGCATTGACGAGGTGCCAGGCGCGAACTGATGGTGGTGGTGGTGAGAAGGAGAGCTCTGTGCCAGAACTGTGCAGCTTAGAGAGCGTGTGTGGGCAGGCGTGTGTTTACCGCCATATTGCCAGGTGTGTCGTTACCACCATATTTCATCAACCATAAGTACAGCTGCAGTGGTGGCTTCAACTTCATTCTCCTGAGTTAAGCTCCGTATGAAGACATCCAAGAAGAAGATTGCCTGATGAGACCAGCGGGGACGAAACGTTTGTCGCAATCGAGCTATGCCGTTGCTGTGTCATCTTCTATGTGCCATGCGCCACTTGATGTACCAGCCTGCTATGTCGGATACCGCCAACCATGCATCGACGAGGCGCCAGGTGCGAACAGATATTGGTGGTGGTGAGAAGGAGAGCTCTGTGCCAGAACTGTGTAGCTTAGAGAGCGTGTGTGGGCAGGCGTGTGTTTACCGCCATATTGCCTTGTATAATATTACAGAATTATTAGGCGGAAGGGGGTTGGGGGGGGGGGTGCTGCATCTGATGTAAACGAAGCACGAAGAGAATAGACATTATGGTGAGACGGTGCTGAAGTTACGAGCTACAAAAGTAATACCTTGGAAGTGGGACATTCGGAAACAGAAACCATTCATGGACCCTAGACATGCAGGTGCCCATTGAACGCTGATGACATCTATAGACGTCATTGAAAATGCCCCCCATGCGCGGGATGATGTCTATAGACGTCATGGGATATATAGTGATTTCCGTCAATATCAGGTGTGTAAAAGCACTGTTAGTCAGTTGGATCATGATCCTGCCTCTTGTACGATAGGTCGTCGGTACGAATCCCGCTTGGTAACACTATGCGTCTTTTTTTCTTCTCTTTTCAGCGATCTTTCAGCTGCAATTGCACACATTTAGCGTATTTCACGCAATTTGAGCAAACTTGCGTCCCCTATTGTGAAGCGCTATTCTTTTCGGGGACTGTATCGATTCTGTCACCCTGTGGTTGATAGTCTTGGCAATCATTTCCAAAATATTTGAGGACCCAGTTGCCAGAACCCTGGAGTTTTAGAACTTTCTATTTGCCTTATTTTAGCATTTTATATGCAGAGTACCATAGGCAAGGCCCAGTAGCGCTGAATGGGTTTTTAATTAAATTAACTGGAATGACTTTGACCGCCGTTGACCAATCTCATCGCAAATCATCTGCTTGGCCGACCTCCTAAACTTGATAAGTACAGAAATGAATGTACTAAAGGTGGCCCCGTTCTTGTAGGGTACGTTATGCTGCTTAGGCACAGGATAATAAGCCATTCAGCTCCATGATGCCTGGATGTTGCCCCACACCAACACCTATAAAAGGCTATTTTTTCTGATGCAAGCACTACCTGCTCAATGATCGGTAACTTTGCCGTCCCTATGACGAATTACACGATCCTCAGCTTTCTTGAAATGTCTTGAAACAAGGAACAAAATAATTGCTAAGTCAGCTCTTAGCGCTACAGTCTGGTAATCTTCACCTACGCGCTCGACTTACTTGAGTGTGGGAAAGAGGCAAAACCATCAGATGCCACTTCGGTCTCCTAGCTCATAGTGAGTTAAACATTTGTTGAGCACTCCCGAGATCCGCCACTATCATTTTTGTCGTGTGGATAATTCTCTTATATATTGCTCGTGGCCTGGCATGAGTAAAGCATGGATGTGTCAAATGGGATTTAGGTCTTTGGCCTATGGTTGGTGGATCTGATCTATGCTCCCCCATCTTTTAGGAGCCGCATCTGACGCCTGATCACGGGGTGGTGGCGTACCACGGAAGCGGAAGGGTGGTTCTTGACCAGGGAGTTGTACGACTCCTTGTTTTTGACCTGCCCGGTACGCGAACCCCTCGAGAAAAGTCTCCTATACCAGGTGATTTGGCTTTTTTAACAAGGTTGTAAAATGACGTTTTTTCAGTCACTTCTAGACAAGCTACGTCCAAATGAATAGTTTCAAGTGGAAGTACTATCCTTCATGCCCGTTGTGTCCACAAATGGGAATGATCCCACCTTGGAAAGTGTCTTGAATCATGTCCTACTGTCACAGTATTCTCAGGATTCAAATAATTGGTGTGTCATTTTTTAACAAATTTGAAAAATGGCATCACAAACTGCGATATTCGGTCATCAATGTTCTGAGGTTGATATGTATCACTTCAAGGATTGCTAGTGGATGAACATTAATCTGTCAACAGAGGAGTGAACTACATTGTATGCTACGAAAGCCGTGTTTTTGTATTTCCTCCGTATACAAAAACTTCGTGACTTTTTTTGGACAGTGTTTTTGAGCAAGAACCTGCTCAACGAACGGCGCCAAAGGCTGTCATCGACAACCCAAGTCCATGTCGAGGTTTGTTTGGTTGATCCCGACCAGATTCACTACGGACGCCCTGCGTGTGAAGACGTTGCCGACAGAAACTCAAGAGTCATAATGAAAAAACTAACACTTTCTCGAAACTGACTCAGTGACGAAGTGTACCTCTTAGCTGGAACACGGAGTCACGTGGCACTCGCTACCTTGAAACTGGCCAGGCTCGTCCTTGCGGTGCGCGGCCCCATAGATCTACGCGGCGTGAGAACATCGATTTGTTTCGCTCGCACGGCAAGATGAAACATTTCAGTCGTCGTACAACCAGCGCAGACTCAGAATCAAAATGTCGATTGCCTGGCTTTCTTCGCCTCTCTCCAGTTAGACGTCTCCATTGTCGCCAAGGGGAATCGCAGGGACCTCCTCGAAGCCATTGTAGAATGCTTGGGAGGATTATCCTGGCTAGAAAATGCGAAGCGTGTGGATGTGCTTGTATGACTCGTTTCACGGCATAATGAAGGCCGCGGGTTGGAACAACTAAATATAGTCGACACCGATTCGTACACAGCTCTAGAGATGAAGAGGACCTAGCGAAAGTCCAGGGTCGGATCATCACTGCAGGTGACAAGAATCTGAACGAAATGCGAGCGCAAGCAGCGACTGTTGGCGATGCGTAGTCGGCGTCGTCAGGTGACAATGACATGAGCGACGAAGACTCTGAAAAAAAACAATCTCATTCGTCTGAGTTGCTTTTTTCTTTGTATATACATGTAGCTTGTAAACAGGTTAGACAATGCCACAAGTGTTATTCCGAGTCTATCGGAACAATTCCAGAGCTGTGCGCAGCTTTTAAAAAAAGTCACGATTTGTTTGTATACTGAGGAAGTATTTGTAACTAGTGGCTGTGTTATAAGGTGATTTGGATAGGTAGCATAGCATCGCAGCCATGTTGTCATTCTCACAGAGTGTATTGCGTGACCTACTGTTCTTCATTAGTGTCTTTAGTGATGGAAAGATGGCCTGACGTCATCCAAAGGCCCTGCGGAAGCAATTCACTGCTCTCCTCGTCCATTCAGGGTCTCATTTTACACATTTTACACAAAATGGCAAAGCACCCACCACTAGTTATACCGACGTGGCAGGGAGAATTGAATTATATGCACCAAATTTTCTGGTCAATGTTGATCTACGATAAACTGGCTCTGATTTGCCACCACCCATGTTTCGATACAGCGATCCGGAGCAGATAGACAGCCAGAAGAAAAGCAAATTTTACAAATTTGTTAAAAAATGCCAAATGTCAAAAAAAGGCCAAATCCCCTCGTACGGGCAATCACAGAACATGGTAACACCGGCCTGACACAACAACTGAAGAAAAAGGAAACGCACAATTCACTGATTTGAAGGAAAAACAAAAACGGGAAAAGTCTGAACAAAAATTGATGGTGTTGGGAAGGCCGTCGTGGCCATGTGTTTTTTATGAAGTATTTACTATTCAATATTTCTCTCAGGATGTGAAATATGAAATGTCTCAGAAATTCAGTTTATTTTGGAACGCAATTTCGCGTACATGTAGTGATTTAGCCTACAGTTAGTTCACGAGTTATTTCGTAGGTGTGTTTGTTTCTTGCGTTGCACAGTGCAAGACAAGAATTTGCACAACTGCACAAGAGTATTGACGTTGACTCTCAAAATGATTCTTGGTCGCATTTTGTTTGTTTCTTCTAAGTTTTGACAAAGGGACATGTATTTTCGTTTTGTCTTTTCTCGCAGTGTTTCCTTTCATTTTCTAAGCCTCGACGCCGTCGCGTACTGCGGTACGACGGGTCACGTGCTGCCAACCTACTGCATTCTTTATTCACCAGTTTTCACGGCTACACTGCATGCATTGTATAATGACTCATGATTATTTTTTGCTCTGCGCCGAATTCCCGTACTATAGTCCATTTCAAAAAGATTAGCAATCAGGTTTTGGTCTTAAAAAGTATGAAGATAAGGGAAATTTGGACAACAAATAACATAGAATGGCTTGTTAGGACACGGCAAATTGTTCTGTGAAGGTTTCGGAACAATTGGACCAGCCGTTGAGGAGTTATAATTTCGGCCAGGTTTCCGGCCTTTTCCCATGGTTTACAATTTGCCCTGGATGTGAGTATCGATTTTTTTTATCAAAACCCACGATTTATCCTTTCCTTTTTGGCCTTGTGGTTATGAATGCTGTCTGCTGACCATAAAGTTGTGAGTTCAAATCCCAAACTATCTTCAAGTCAAACTTTTTTTCATTGTTTTGGTGATCACCAGATCACGCTGGTACAAAAAGTACAAGCCAAAGAAGGTTGCTGCGCCGAATGACTTGTTGTTGTTGGAGCTCGCGTTTCCTGCGGAACACTTGACTGGTTCACGTCATGTGAACACACCCACAACACTGAAACGGTGTGAGTGAACACGGAAGTCATTGCGCTGTAGCTACGTGTAGTTCAATACAACGGCACATCGATCGATCGATTTCTCTTTGAGAATTATTTTAGTATTTCAAGATCGCCAATTTATTTGAATTTAGGAGTCAACGCCGTCTTCTATCAGCTTTCACAGGCGTCTGCTTTTCTCAAAATGTCGTCGAAGTCACACGGATAGCTTTGCCAAGTCATGGCCTTGGGAATGAGTCTGTGTCGATGTCGTTTTCGTCACATCGTGAGAGTAAATTGCATCGCAGCTCAAAGAAATTGGGCACGAAACGAATTAGGACCCATCCCGCTCGTCAACATTTACCACACTTTCGACATTATGTTGTAAACCAGATGTACATGTATATGTACCGACGTGAGTGAGTTGTCATTTTTCATGCTTTCGCGCGGATTATTTCTTCGAGTTCACAGTGAGTTTTTCCAGCCAGCTCTCGAGCGCGCATACGGTAAGACGGCAAACTCCCTGGGCGATCGCCAGGATTGCTAATCTTTTTGAAACTGACTGTAGTGTAGTGTAGGGCTGTTTCAGGGTTTTTTGTCTATGGAGGCTCGGCAAGTTCGGTTCTTCGAAGAGAAAGGGTTGTCTTTTGTTGTTTGCCAAATCTATTTTACTACCACGAAGTTTTCCCGTTGCGTGTGAGAACCTGCATGACAAATTGGTAGCAGAGGATGGTTGTCAAGTAGTGGTTCCTTCACCAAGCGCAGTGTGGTAGTGAGTAGCATTTCGGGTTTTCGCTGGACAACATGGATCTTGAGGAGTGCAAGAAAGCGAAGGCCAAGGCCAAGTTCCATGTCACACGAAATCGAAACTTGTTGCTCAGCAGGATCTACGAAGAGGATGCGACCTCGAAAGAGATCAAGAGGTTGTTGGATGACGTGACTGAGAGTGTTCACAACGCTGTGGATGTGTGTCTAAAACTGGTAACGCGGTACGCAGAATTAGGACTACCCACAGAAAAAGTGCACGAGGAGATAGAGGTCATCAACGTCGACTACAGCGATGCTGTCAGCAAGACCAGCGACGTGCTGGCAGAAATCAGCAAGAGGCCAAGTCGAGCCAGAACGGGTGAAAGTTCGCCAGCTTCCATCACCAGAGCCAAGAACATAAGATTAGTAAAGGCAATGTTGACGCAGAGCTTGGAGAATCCCAGAGCAAGTGGGAGGATGTTGACACCGCCACACTCTCCTAGCAAGGCCCTTGAGGAAAAACAGAACATGTGTGCTGAGAAGAGTCTCAGTCGTTTTGGGAATGTGTCTGCATCCAGTGTCAGCCAGAGTGCGACTGTTGAGAGGACTACCCAGCCGCCTGCCGTTTCCTCGGGAGCACCTCTGGGAGCAAATGCATCGGCACTCCCCCTGGGAACTCCAAGTGGTGACCATCGTGATAGACAGGACGAACCGCCTGGGGCTGACATGGCAAGCTTCAGTGACAGCCAGCCAATTGTGTCGTCGTCAAGTGCAACCATGGCAACCAATGTGAGTACAGACAAGTCACGCACAATCAAGGTGTCCTTTCCGGTCTCTTTGTCGTCTGTACCTACGTTACCGTTTACGGCGGAGCTCTTGTCAAAAGTTCACCCGGTTGCCATGGCAACCGCCGAAACCATGGCAACACCGCTGAACATTGGTCATCAGTCTGCAGGGAGTAACCAGGCAAGTGGCATTGCTCAGTCTGGCGTGCAGCAGGCACCGGTATCTACGTCGGCAGCTTCGGCAAGAAACGGAATCACTGCCCCTAACCGTAGTTCAAGTGGGGTCAGTGTACCACCCAGAGCATTGTCGGCCACGACCATACTCGTACAGTCAGGCCAGACGCAACCAACTCGTGCAGTGCAGCCTCCTCGTGGGATGCAACCAACTCCAGCTGTGCAGCCTCGTGCAGTTGCAAGTCATACTCTCTCGGCTTCTACACCTGCATTTGTGCCGGGATCAGGAAATTTGTACGTTCCACCGCCAACCCATTCTGGACATCCATTCTCATTTGGAACACCACCGGGTTTCTTGTCGGCACCCGACTTCCCGACGCACGTCTTGCCGAATCAGTCTGGAATAATGTCTACCCCACCAGCGACCCAACCGGTCATGCAACAAATACCAGTTGGTCAGCCAGGTCACGCATCAAACCGTGAAGATTATGGTCTTGTGCAGCCGAGCAGTCTTCCAGTTGCCATGACATCGCCGAGTGGTCTACCAGTGCAAGCGAGTAGTTCTGGTAGAATCGAATTGTACCGACATTTAGAGAAAGTGTCAATTCCAACGTTCAAGGGCGACAAGCGGCAATATGAGACGTGGAAGGCGGCGTTTGAGATGTGCATTGGCTGCGCTAACATTCCGGATGGGCTGAAGTTATTGCAGCTCCGGAAATACCTCGCGGGCGATGCACTACGGTCTATCGACACTCTTGGCTACTCGGCCGAGGCGTATGAGGCAGCACGACGTAGGCTGGAACACAAGTTCGGTGGTCAGCGACGTCTAGTTGCAGTGCATCTAGAAGCCCTTGAGAAGTTCCCAGCGATGAGATCTGCAAACGCCCAGGAGTTGGAGCGTTTTGCGGAGCTACTCGATGTCGCTGTGGTGAATTTGAAGGCGAGTGGTCAGACACAGGAGTTGGCTAACGGGACATTTTATGTCCGGCTAACACAGAAGCTGGGGGTGTCTCTTCTGCTGAGCTACCAGAAGTGGATACACCAGACAAGCACCTCTGAATCTGTCGAAGCGCTTCTGCAATGGGTGGAGCTGGAAAGCGAGTTCCAAGTACGAGCCCAGGAGACGATCCAAGGTATCTCCACGGCAACTCCAGTAGGGTCCACTCAAACAGCAAAGAGTCACCCGCTGAAGGGCCAGGCCAGTCATGGTGGAGTGAAGCATCAGGCATTCTTCGCTGACAAGCCCAAGAAGGCCCAGAGCAGCAGCAGTTGCCCGATCTGCACGAAGATCCATCCCGTTTGGAAATGCCTAGAGTATCGGAAGCTGTCAATTGCAGAGCGTTGGCAGAAGGCCCGGACGCTCAAGCTTTGCTACCGTTGCCTCAACTCTGGTCATTTGGGAAATAACTGTCCCAGGTCGCAGCCCTGTGGTGCAGATGGTTGTACAGAGACCCACAACGCGTTGCTGCACGGAAAGTCTAGTACTACTACAGACTCGAATGGAGCCTCACAGAAGCCAGTGCTCCAGTCTAGCGCCTCCAGGGAGGGGGGTGACACCAGTTCCATGGCCACACATATGAGTAGTGTCGGCGTTAGAGCTGTCGCACTGCGAACCGTTCCCGTCATACTTCGCCACGGCGACAAGAATGTCACGGTCAACGCGCTGCTGGACGACGGCAGCACGCAGTCTTACCTTAATTGCGACGTTGCGGCACAGCTAGAGCTTAGCGCTCCCACACAAGAAGTGTCAGTGAGCACGCTGAACGGCCGCATCGAGACCCTAGAGACCATGCCAGTCGACTGCCACATCGAGAGTCTGGATGGCAGATTTATCACACAGTTCTCTGCTCTGACGGCCAAGAATGTCACCGGTAACCTTACACCTCATGATTGGTCGGTAGATCAGACACGGTATCCGCACCTCAACGGCATTGAGTTTCCGCAATGCCAGAAGAAGCGAGTAGAGGCGCTGATCGGCCTTGACCACGCTAGTCTCCACAGGTGCATGGAGGAAGTCTATGGTGAGGCTCATGAGCCATTCGCACGCAGAACGCCACTCGGGTGGACATGCGTTGGCAGGACCACCAGACCGCAACAGACGACAAATTTCACCCGCACGTACTTCGGAAAGGACGTCGACCTGAATGCACTGGTGAGAAGGATGTGGGAGGTGGAGGAACTTTCCCAGTCGTACGAATTCTGTGCAGATGATCAAGCCGTTTTTGATCAGACGGTCCAGTCGATGACCTACAAGAACGGAAGATACCAGGTTTCGGAGCCGTGGATCAAGAGACCACCTCCGGACAACTACAGTCGAGAAACTGCAATGAAGCGGCTCATCGCAGCAGAGAGACGCCTGGCGAAGGAGCCAGACATCGCTGAGGAATACCGAACCGTGATTCGCCGTCACTTAGAACAAGGGTATATCAGCAAGATCAGCAACGCAAGTGATGGCGACGGCTGGTATCTGCCGCACTTTGCTGTTGTACGGCCTGGGGCTACATCCACAAAGGTGCGTGTGGTCTTTGATGCAGCAGCAAAGACGAAAGGCAAGTGTCTGAATGACTACATCAGCACTGGGCCCAAACTACAACGGGACCTCACCGACGTTCTCCTGCGGTTTCGGCGACACCCAAACGCACTGGTAGCCGACGTGGCAGAGATGTATCTACAAATCGAGTTGGAAGAGGATGACCGACAGTTCCATCGATTTCTTTGGCGAGAAGATACGGAGGACCAACCGGCCGTTTACCAGTACAATAGAGTGGTGTTCGGGATCAATGCATCTCCATTCTTAGCTCAACTGGTCTCGCAAGAGCATGCGCGGCGGAACCAGGAGGAGTTTCCTATGGCAGCAGAAACCGTGTTGAAGTCCACGTACATGGACGATTCAATGGACTCGACAAAGTCAACAGAGCTAGCGATTCAGCTGTACCACGAGCTTACGGCGCTGTGGGGTCTCGCTGGAATGCATGTGCGAAAATGGATTTCCAACAATGTTGAGGTGCTCGCCGAAGTCCCCGAGGAGGACCGAGCCAAGGAAGTGGACCTCGCTAATGGAATCCTGCCGACGACCAAGACTCTCGGAGTTAAGTGGCGAGCAGAGGAAGACGAGTTCCTGATTCATGTCAAGCCGCCATCAGACATTGTCACCAAGAGAGCGTTCTTGAAGAACCTAGCCACATTGTTTGATCCGATCGGATTCGTACTGCCATTCACCATAGTTGGTCGGATGTTGTTCCAGAAGATGTGGCTAGCAGGTGCTGACTGGGACGACTCTCTGCCGCCAGAGCTAGGCGCAGAGGCGCAAAAGTGGTGTGCCGACATGGATGCACTCCAGGATGTCCGAGTTCACCGGTGTCTTCAACGCGATGAGGAGGTGGTGGAGACTCAGCTACATGTATTCTGCGATGCCTCGCAAGATGCATATGGAGCAGTCGCTTATCTCTGTCATGTGTACCAGGATGGTACGAGGTCCAGTCGATTCGTCATGGCTCGAGCCAAAGTGGCACCGTTATCAGCTGTTAGCATCCCCCGACTCGAGCTAATGGGAGCAGTCATCGGATGTCGTCTTGGTGTGTCCGTAGCCAAGACACTCGCCATCGCAATGGAGAATGTCGTGTTCTGGAGTGACAGCATGGATGTCCTGTGGTGGATAAGGAACAGCAGCCGGGTCTTCAAGCCATTCGTGGCCAACCGCGTCGGTGAGATCCAGGCTTCTTCCTCGCCTAGTCAGTGGTTCTACGTTCCGACGGCGGTGAATCCAGCTGACATCCT
Organism: Sycon ciliatum; assembly: GCF_964019385.1. NCBI lineage: Eukaryota > Metazoa > Porifera > Calcarea > Leucosolenida > Sycettidae > Sycon > Sycon ciliatum. Next base: position 13,647,354 of record NC_088653.1, read on the forward strand.
GTCACGAGGAACATCAAGCGCTACTATCGCGATGAATGTGCTGTGGTGGAACGGTCCGTCATATCTCGTTCAGAGCATCGAAGAACGGCCACAGCAGCCCGAGGGATTCAACGTTCCAGCTGCACCAGAGGTCCGCACGAAAGCCAAACCACCCGAAGAAGGTCAGCAACACCACCAAGTGACATGTGTGTCTTTCCTCTCGACGAGTGAGTGGGTTCTGGCGCCTGAATGATTCTCTTCGCTTCAGCGGCTGGTCCGCTTGACGGCGTGGGTGCTGCGCTTTTCCTCAAACTGCCGAATCCCAGCCACGCAGAGACAGTATGGTCAGCTGACGGTCGAGGAAGTCGAAGACACTCTCCAGGCCGTTATTCGGTCAAGCCAGAAGGACGCCTTTGCTGAATATTCGTCACTGCAGAAGGGCAAACCATTACCGGCAACCAGTCCACTGAGCAGCCTGACCCCGTTCTTGGATGAAGTTGGTGTGATGAGAATGACAGGACGGCTCCAAGAGGCACAGTATCTCAGTCAAGACGCCAAGCACCCGATCATCTTGCCGCGGTCTTGCTGGATAACACAGCTAGTGATCAGAGACCAGCATGAGGCAGACCATCACGTCGCAGGTACAGCTCACACTATGGCAGTCCTCATGAGGAAACATTGGATCGTGGCGATTCGAGAAGCCATCCGGGAGTACGAACGTTCCTGTGTGAAATGTCAATTTCGTAAAGCACAACCAGCCACGCAGATCATGGCACCATTGCCCAAGATCCGGTTGAAGGAGCCTCTCCACGCTTTCAGTCGCGTGGCCGTAGACTTTGCTGGACCATTCGCAACAGTACAGGGTCGAGGGCAACGACGAGCTAAGCGGTACTTGTGCGTCTTCACCTGCTGTCTTTGTCGTGCTGTGCATCTGGAAATGGCCACAGGTTTGGATACCGACAGCTTTCTGAACGCCTTTCAACGAATGTGCAACCGCCGTGGTGTTCCTGCTGAAGTGCTCTAGGACAATGGTACGAACTTCGTCGGGGCTAATCGTGAGCTATCGGAGATTTTCACCGAGCAGGAGCAACACGTCCTGGAGCACAGCGCTACCATGAAGAGGATCAAGTGGCATTTCATCCCTGCCCAGACACCACACTTTGGAGGCGTTCACGAAAGTATGGTAAAAGCAGCAAAGAAGGCTATTTACCATGTTCTACAGCAGGCATCAATCACCGATGAGGAGCTGCGAACAGCATTCTGCAGCGCAGAGGCGCTACTCAACTCTCGTCCAATTGTTCCTCCCTCTAGTGACAGCCGCGACGACTTGCCACTCACACCGAATCACTTCCTGGTTGGACGCATTGAGCACTATCATCTTGCCGTCGAGTCACCGTGTCTTCGGCGCCGCTGGCAACACGTCCAAATGCTTGTATCCCATGTCTGGCGAAGGTGGATGCAGGAGTGGATACCAGCCCTGAATCGTCGCTCCAAGTGGTGGAAAGAGTACCCGGATCTCAGTGTCGGTGACATCGTCCTCGTTGTGTCAGCTGATACCCCCGTGGCAGGTGGCCTCTTGGACGGGTGTTGGAGGTCTACCCTGGTTCTGACGGCAGAGTGCGTGTCGCTAAGCTCCAGGTCGGAGGCAAGCAGGTAACCAGGTCAGTTGTACGGCTATGTCCGGTTGTGAAAGGCTGACAGTCCGTACGCACGTTTTAGATGGACTTATCGCCATCTTTAGTCAGTTCGATCTCTTTTCTCATTTTACTCATTCTTTGATATGGATGTATCAAGGAGGGGGGTATGTTGGGAAGGCCGTCGTGGCCATGTGTTTTTTATGAAGTATTTACTATTCAATATTTCTCTCAGGATGTGAAATATGAAATGTCTCAGAAATTCAGTTTATTTTGGAACGCAATTTCGCGTACATGTAGTGATTTAGCCTACAGTTAGTTCACGAGTTATTTCGTAGGTGTGTTTGTTTCTTGCGTTGCACAGTGGAAGACAAGAATTTGCACAACTGCACAAGAGTATTGACGTTGACTCTCAAAGTGATTCTTGGTCGCATTTTGTTTGTTTCTTCTAAGTTTTGACAAAGGGACATGTATTTTCGTTTTGTCTTTTCTCGCAGTGTTTCCTTTCATTTTCTAAGCCGCGACGCCGTCGCGTACTGCGGTACGACGGGTCACGTGCTGCCAACCTACTGCATTCTTTATTCACCAGTTTTCACGGCTACACTGCATGCATTGTATAATGACTCATGATTATTTTTTGCTCTGCGCTGAATTCCCGTACTAGTGTAGTGTAGGGCTGTTTCAGGGTTTTTTGTCTATGGAGGCTCGGCAAGTTCGGTTCTTCGAAGAGAAAGGGTTGTCCTTTGTTGTTTGCCAAATCTATTTTACTACACCGAAGTTTTCCCGTTGCGTGTGAGAACCTGCACGACAGATGGTCACCACCAGTCCTCGAGCCAGGGACCCTCGCCTGTAGCTGGCGACTCCCTAACCACTATTAAAGACGAAACACATAGACCTTTTTTTAAGAAAATTGCATTTGACAAATCTGCTCACAATGAAAAATCCATTTGTGGTAGTCTCTGTTAGACCAGTCTGTATCCGTTACACGTGTTAGCTCGTTGCCAACAAGCATTGAAGTACAATCAAATCATATACATGCAGAGTTGCGATCGGTGAAGCCTGCCCCTTAAGTGCATACATGTATTTGTCGTCTTTAACATCCTTGGATATTGTCTCCCTGGAAGTGGTACGAGTGAGGCTGGACCTAATCGTGCGCAAGAACAGGGATGTTAAGAAGAGGTCCGTGCGCCTTCAGCGATGCTTGGGGAATTGTGTGTTGCTCTCTAAGTGGGAGCTCGCGTTTTTCCTGACTGACTCACGACTGCCATCCAGAGCACACGAGGCGTTCATCAAACCGTAAACTCCGCAAACCTGCAAGAAAGCACCAAGTCCGTACTCCAGTTGAGGCCCACCCTGACTCCTTGGAAATGATACCAGTGCTGATAGATTTGCACATGTAAAAGAACAGGGTCGTAGTCGAGAGTAGTCCATGGCTCCAGTTTCTATTGCCATGTCCGGTTTCAGTGAGTGCAACTGTCATAATGTCTGTATCTATCCTGGCAGCTCATTTGTCAGGCCATACTGGATTTGTCCCATGTTTCTATTCTAATAGTTCATCTTGTCAGACTTTCAAATTGTCCACGACACTTGCCTGGCTATCGTTTCAGCTCTAACCTGAAGTCGATGCCATCACGCCCTGTACAAAGAAAAAGCAACCCATGTATTGATAATGCACATAGTGTATGCAATGAATGAAGGCATTCAAGAGGAATGCACGGCAACATTAGTACTAGTGCTTCGGAATTGTATAAGTGAGCTCTAAGGCAAACACTAAGTCACAGGCTACACTGTCACTGGAAGTGCAACAATACCTACAGTCTCCATAATGCATATAACTCTACAGTGCATGATGAAGTTCAGCGTGGATGCGCATCAGTTGCATCTCGGCATAACGATACATTGTATATAGGTTTTCTCCAACTGTCGGATCTGAGTGAGCACAATTGTACATATGTGTTTATTTCTCCTGGCAGCCCTAGTATCAGGCAATACTGCGATTGTGCTATGTTGTTACTCTTAGTTTTGTCTTGTCCGACTTTTAACCTGTCTGCTTTCCTGGTTACAGTGTCATCCCAGACACAGTAGCCTTTGACTTCTGTTTGTCTTATAATTCACTTTTGGAGGTCTTGACGACTAGCGTCCCTCCTACACTGCATTCTGCTGAATATCTTCAGTCACTGCATTCACACCTAACACATCTTTAACGCAAACCCTCTATTGAATAATTGTGTAGTGATTGCAGTGACGGAAGATATTCAGACCCATGCAGTGTAGGAGTGGTGCTAGTCGTCACGAGCTCCAATAGTGAAAGATCAGGCAAACAAAAAGCCACAGGCTACTGTGTTACGGGAGGTACAACAATATCAACAGAATCCAAACTGAATATGAAACGACAGTGTGTGGTGAGGTTGGGCGTGAATGCAGTTGCATCACAGCATAATGAGGATTTTTCCTGTTAAGGACAATCGATATTTTGGGATACGATAGTCCTGTGTACGCATATTTATCTGCCAGATATCAGAAACTGCAACGATTCTCATAAGGTGTAAAACACAATGGGAGATAATTTCAAAAGGAAGAGATTCATAAGAATAATTATTCTACTGCATAAAGAACAAAAGCAAATCAAACATGTTAGATGAAAGCTCGGTTTTATTTCTCCAAAAAGCTGCGTTCATTATGTTGGGGAAAGAAGTGTTGTTACATCGTTTGCAAACAGAGATTTTGGAAGTTCGTCACGTGATTTCGAATCCAATGCAGGAGTACAATCTGAAGCAATCGATACTCCGCTATCATTCGCATGAGCACGGCACCAATCGCACAAAAGGTTAATCCTATGGAACACATAGCGTGGCATAAAGAATTAAAAATCAGCTAGAATATTAAGGCAAAATATGCGTGCAGAAACCACTGTTCTTGTGCATCGCTCTCAGCCAGAAGTATAAATCGTGAAATCGTTCCTCCATTCATTTCGCCCTCCCACCAAAAAAGCTACGACATAAAAGACCTTGGGTTCCCAGTTAAAAGGCAACGCCTGTTGGGACTCGCCTAGTAAAATAATAGAATCTACTACTACTACTTCCTACTTTCTGACATTTTCAATTGGGAATTCCGGTATTGAACCTAACGAAACGCAAGCGTGTATGAATTTTATATTGAATAATGAACGGATTTTGGGAACATCTGAAGGGTATAAGCCTCCATAACGGAACTTTAATTCCTCGATCAACTGCTCCGTGCCTAACAAATGATAACTGGACCACAGGGCCAGACATCCGGGGATTATAAATCCGATAGAATTCAGCCATGACTTTCGGTAGATATGACTGGGTGTGAGCGTCTAACATGATGATCCGCTCACTGCTGTTGCATCTAAATCTTCGTTATCTCCTTCAAAGCACTCTGGTGTTCGCCAGTTACAAACCATCTCGACAACATAAGCTGCCCAATGGCTAGCACAATCGATAACGGCTATCCGTAGATCTTCACGACAAGCCAAATGCAGTCGACCCAGTGCATTCACGAAGTTCTCTTCAACTAAACCGTCAAAAGATTGCTACACACTGCTGCAATCTCGAAGATTGATGACTAACCTTTTGCATCGGTAGAGGTCGAGGGTGCGGTAGTTCTCCAATAGTAAAGTGGGACCAAATTTCAAATCCAAAACCTTCAGAATCGGAACAGCCTCGTCACAGTCAGCATTATAATGATGTTTCGGTCTTGAAAAACAAATTCCATATTGACCATATTCTAGCTGATTGCTAGGCTAAGATCAGGTTCACGCAAACTTGTCAGGAATTGTGAAGGACTCAGTCTTTATGAAGCCGTCGACGGTGACCGGCCAGATCTGCCCTGATCTTTCAAATGAACCTGATGAACACTGACTGCTACTCTATAGAAACTTAGTCCCTATAGGTGAAAACAAAGGAGTGTGTCTTCAACTCTTTTTTAGTTCTTGCGCTGCTGATCGGTGAGAGTTAAGACTCGCTATTTTCGAAATCAGGTAAGTGTGAGAAAGAATGTGCTTACTTTCAGTGTGCAGATTACGTTCAGGGCCCAGTTTGAAAAACGTCCGTTCCCTGTTGTGACTAATATTTCAAGAAAGTTTTACGCAATGTGACACGTTTGTGAGAAAATTAGACCAGCGCTCTACACAGAAGATATCAAATCCGGCCGTACCTATCGAGACCGAGAAATTCCACGCGGCTTCTGCTGGGCGAGTACTTACAATAATAATGGGAAGGGAAGCAACATGCAGTCATTCATTAACGGGCTTACTAGCTTACTAGCAGTGGTAGCAATGGGTGAAGCTTCAGCAGTGAGATCGGAAGCAAACACAAAGTCACAATCTACACGGTCACTGGAAGTACAAACATTACTTTTCATAACTATGACTCGACATTGCATGCTGAGGTCAGCGTATTTGAGAATTTTTCTGGAAGAGCAACACTTTAACATAAACGAACTCTTTATCGATAAGTTGAAGTGGTAATTCCCTTTTAAATCATTGTCAATGCGTGAAAATCTGAGATTGAAATCGACGACATCGGAGGAGAATCAATCTGCAGTTTGTTAAGGGGCTACAATGGTTTCAGAACGTGAAGCATTTGGGATTATCACATGGCACGTGATTGTTGCCCATACTCCAGGGAATCAGCACCTTTCACGCGGTGGGCAATAAAAGGCGACATTGCCTGCAAAAAATATTTTATTTCAGTTATCTATCGCGTAAGTACGACGACTCTCTAGACTTTATGTACGACTTTATGCCAAGTCGCACTGTAGCATTGAGACGAAGATGGAATTCCTTTTGGAGATGGACGTCCAGGCAATGGACAAGGGCTCGGACGTCTGCCATGTGGCGCTTACAGGGATCATTTGTTCAGTAATGTTTTGCAGCGTCCCCTTCGGTAAGCTTTTGGATAAAGACTCAGTTCTGCTCGATGCGGTACTGTGATCACAAACAATTATTTGGAATAGCACAAATCCAACTCATCATCGAGCGTTTGCCGAACCTACGATATGCAGATGACACCGGATTGTGTGCACATCCATCAGAAGTTTCCACCCTCACCAATGCTGTTAATGACGCTGGAAGAGAGAAGGGCCTGTCACTGAATCTGTCCAAAACCAAGATCATGCATATCGGAACCTGAACTGCTGGTGCAAACGATACTGCTCCAACGCCACTTGCGGTCGATGGAGAAAGAATTGCAGAGGTGAGGAGATGCAATTATCTCGGATCCTGGAAGACAACAAACGGTGGTTGCAGCCTCGATATTCGATCAAGAATAGCCATGGCGAAAGAGCGTATGCTCCAGTTGGAAAGACCACAACATCTCCAGACAGCTGAGAATCCGGATAGTGCATGCTCTTGTGCGGTCTGTTGTGCTGTATGGAGCTGAGAGTTGGACTCTCCGGAAGCCAGATGAACGACGAATACAGGCAGCAAAAATGAGGTGCTACCGACGTATCCTAGATGGAGAAGCGCCCGAATGAAAGTATCCTGGTGAAGTTTGGAGTACAGCGACAGCTGCTAGCCAGGATCTAGATCCGCAAACTGACCTATTTCGGGCAAACCTGCCGCCCGTCTGGCTGCGAGCTTGAACCTGACGTGATGTTTGGTGTCGTGGATGGTAAGAGAATGCGTGGTCGTCCGAAGATTTCCTTTGCTGACAATATCGTTTTGTGCACTGGTGCACTCGATTTTTTTCTCTTTTCAGGCAGTTCACTTCCCCAACTGATTCTTTGAATTTGAAGTTCTCCTAATCCTTTAGAAAATGTATCACTCTCTTTCATCTCTGGTAGGGTCAAGAAACTGACCGTAAGTGGTCCCCTGGGGGAGGGAGAAAGACCCAAGTGCCATCAGTATGTGTGGCACGTGTTGTGAGCTGCCTTTGGAGTGAAACACTTGTCAGCGCCTTCTAGGTTCAGCCCGGTCCCATAGCTCAGTGGTTAGAGCATTGCTCATGACAAGCAAGGTCCCGGGTTCGAGTCCTGGTGGGTCTGGCGATTTTATCTCTTTTCACTCAGGCAGGTCACTTCCCCAACGGATCCTCTGAATTGGAAGTTCTCAAAATCATTTCAAAAAAATTATCACTCCCTTTCCCTTCTGGTAGGGTCAAGAAACTGACCGTAGGCGGTTAAGCAAGGTCCCGGGTTCGAGTCCTGGTGGATCTGGCGATTTATTCTCTTTTCATGCAGTTCACTTCCCAAACTGATCCTTTGAATTTGAAATTCTCCAAATCCTTTGAAAATTTTATTTTATTTTACTTTTCAAACAGTAGTTTGGAGGCGGTGGGGAAAACAGTTTCGTAATACGTATTCGCATGCAACGACGCAAATCCACACAATTCAGTAGACACTTTTTCTATCAAACGTTTTCTTTCCCTTCTCTTCAGGATAGTACAGGGAATGTTGGAAATTAGAAAAACACATAACTATATAGAGAATGAAAGAAAGAAAAAGTCAACACTTCAACATAGGTGTTAAACATGATTAAAGTGTTAAAAACTCAAAAACAAACAGCTGCAAGTTGTAGACAAACACGTTGAACACATCAGGGAACACTTGTCACACTTTCACGAGGTGTGACACCAAACAACTGCAACGATAACACATTCTCCTTCTGTACACATAGTTCTGGATCTAGTTTACGAATATACAGAGCTTCTAACACAGCAAGATGTAACTTAGACCTTCCACGAGTCAAAATCGAAAAGATATCATCACTATACAACTTACGACAACTAGCACTGCCCGACAAATGACGCTTGATGGACGATGTCCGATCACTTAGCTCTGTCACCTACGACACCTGCAGTTGTTCTCTTCCGTTAGGCTTGTTTGGTTGGTTGCTCCGGTCCACACCTCCAACGTCCGTTGATTTCATGTCCGTTTTTGTTGATTTCATGGCCGTTTTCGTGTCACTTCTTGGTCTTCCTCGTTTCCTCTTGTTGATCGTTGTTGTCACTTCCATTATCGACGTATTCAGATCCCCAGTACTCCGTCTCTTCACCTTGCTTCTGGTAACTCTTCCGGTGTCTATGAGCTCCAGTGTCACATTGGGTGGTTTTCGAGACGGTCTCCAAGCTCCCCGCCCGTCGAGGCGGAGGCGCGCATGCGTACATCTACACTGGACGCAGACAAAGGCGTTCCAGTATCGGACTGCACAGCACATTTTGGAGGACGGCCACGACGAGGACGAGTACCACGAGCGTCAACAGGGACAAGACCTAACGGCACATGTTGACGGATGCGTGCGCCCAGGTGTTGAAGGGTTCTACCTACGTACCGATCTTCACATTCTCGGCACTGAAAAAAATAGATTCGTTGCATGCGAATACGTATTACGAAACTATTTTACTTTTATTATCTTTTTCGACAACGCAGATGATGATGATGATGATGATATAATGATATACATTTGCTTTGCCCGTAAAAGAGGCTTTTCTCATGATGATGATGATGATGATCGTGTGTTCTCAGATCCTCGCAAAGTCACTGCCTGTGTGTGGTCTTCCTGTGCCACGCAAAACTCGTACAAGGCTCATCTGTACTCTGCCTTCACCTTTGCTTGAACAACAAACACAACAATTCAGGAATGTTTTACAATGAAAAATATAGCTATCTGGAGCTGAAAAAAAAGAAACATAGTCCTGAGAATTGCACACCAGGGAGTCGTAAAAATACAGTACTGTATTTGACAATTACTGATACACATGTAAACATGAAGAAACACTTTGTGGTAGTACTCTTAATTTATCATCTGAAATTATGATTCTGTTGTGCTTTGTTGTGGTTGCCATGTCTATTGCTATGACGATTTCTGTCTTCTTCCGGCAACCACAGAACATATTATCACTTGCCGGATCTCTCCTGGCAGGCCTAGTAACGGGCGCTTCTGCTATTGTGTTGTGTTTCTTATCTTAGTTTGACTTGTGTGACGTTGAACCAGTCTGTTTGTCTGGCTGTATTGCCATCATGGACGGCAGATCAATACCATAATGGACAGCACATAGTCAACACAAGCCTTGCATTGACTTAGCATCTAGTGAATGCATTGACTGACAACATTCAGAGTAATGACTACAATTTAGTAATGCTAGTCGTCACCCCCTCTAGGTCTGAGATTTAAGGCAAACAGACTGCTCAGTCACTGTAAGTGCAACAAACCAGACGGCGTCCAAAATACATAATGCTAAGACAGTGCATGTTGATCTAGAGGCAAGATGCGCATCATTTTATACACAGCGTCCTTGGAATGGCAATCTCTTTTTTGGATAGGATAGACCAGTGCATGAATATAGGATGCCAAATATCAGAAACTGCAACGAATTTCAAAATCTATTATTATAACGCAACGAAGGATAGTGAAAAGCAAAATTAACTAATGGTAGGCGTTGATTTGAGATAAAATTTATGCGGGCTAAAAAAAGAATTAGATCAATCACCTCAGGTATAAGCTGATTGGAATGGAAGAAAGGTGTTTTACTCGTGTAAAGATCCGCGGCGATACAAGCGATTGGCGGATATACAGGCGTTCATGGTTTCGGTGATAGAACTGCTGTAACCACGTTTGTCTTCAAAGATGAAGCATAATATAATGTTGGAACATTGTTTGCCACCACAGATTCGTCAAATTCGTCAGATTCTTCCTCTGCCCCAGAATACAATCCAGGAAAATATAAACCCATTACTTCTCTGTGCGATTCTGCATCGCTAGAATCAAAAAGCGAACAGACGCCAACTTCTTTTAAAACATATTGAAGCGTAATGGATCGAAAGTCAGCAAGAATATTGAGAAAATATTTGCGAGCGGAAACCGCCAAACTTGTGCAAAGCTCACAGCCTTCGATAAATATGCTGAATTGTTTAGGGTACTGCCTTTTCCGAATCAGGAAAGCTAGCACAAAAGTGAACACATTTCTGAAGTACTGAAGACGTACATCACAATGTGGCTCTATGGCATGGTGTAAGCAGTTCAACTTAAAATTATACCTGAAGGGGTTAAGGCGTTGTTGGGGCCAGGACTTTCCAAATTCGAATTCTAACCTCTCGGTCCTCGTCTCCGCGCCATATAAGCTAAAATCAGGCCAGCGAACTTCAATTCTGTCGTATTTAGACAAAAAACGTTCCAAACAGCTCACTAATGATGTTTGGTATAGATAACTGGATGTGAGTGACTGCCATGGTGATCCAGTTACCATATCCACTTGTACGTTATCCCTTCTTCCTTTGTAATACAGAGCCCATCGCCAGCGTATAAACGTCATGACAACTTCAGTTGTCCAATGGATAGGGCAATTGATAACTATCACCGACAAATGATCATGGAAAGCTAGTCGAAGTCTACGCAAGGCATTCAAGAAGTTCTCTTCAGCAAAACGACCAAATTTGCCCAACGCACTACTGCGACGTCCGAAAATTAAGATTAACTTTTCGCATCCGGATAGGTCGAGGGTGGTGTAGCTCAGCAATAGTAAATTAGGACGAAATTCCAAATGCACAACCTGATTCATCTCAAAGGAATCGTTACGAGGCTCATGATCACCATTATGTTAAGGCCGCAAAATCTACTTCTATATTGACCATATTCTGGCTAATTTCTAGGATAAGACCAGCTTAATACAAACTTGTGAGGAGTTATGAAGGACTCAGTCTCTATGAAACCGTCGACGGTGACTGACCAGATTAAAGCTGCTCTCCTCTTTCAAATGAACCTGATGAACACTGCCTGCTACTCTCTAGAAATCAAGTACTTAAAGGTGAAAACAAAGGTGATTGTCTGCAACTCTGTGTTAGCGTTTGCTTAGATGATAGGTGATAGTCGATAATGTTTCTACACACAATCGGGAAAGTGTGAGTAGGAATGTGTTAAGTGTCGGTGGTTAGGTTACTTTTGTTGTCCAGGTTGCTCAACATCCATTGACTGTTGATAATAATATTGTACGATGTGACACATTTGTGAGACATTTAGACCAGCGCTCTTCATATTACGTATCAAATCAAGCCGTACCAATCGAAACCGAGGAATTCCACGTAAATTCTCACACGAGGCTTCTGGTGGGGGAGATCTGCCAGGCGAGTTCTTAGAATAATAGCAAGAGTAGATAAACAAGAGTGTGCAACTCCCGGATCCGCGCAGATGGGTTGGCCCATGGCGGAATTTTTTGATAACGTAATCTTTTCGACCACCCACGTGCTGCTAGTCTTTTGGAAAGTTTTGCCTCGTGCACTTGGCCGCGCTTACATTACAATGTCGGTGCCCAGCACGTGCTCTCACACTGCTTTGCGGCAAGAAACCTGTTTTTTCTGAAAATAGGTGACGTCAACAAAAAATTCCGCCGTGGGCAGGGGAAGGGGGTATCAGGAGATTGTGCCAGAGAGACCCGGAGTTGCACACTCTTATTTATCTACTCTTGATAATAGTGATAACAGATGGAACATGCAGTCAGTCGGTAAAGCGGTGATTGTGAACTCCGAATGTGCAGCATTTAGTGCAATATGTGCACCAGGGAGCATTTTTATATTATAGTACTGCCAGCCGTGCTGCAACCCACAGTCAACTGGGAAATTGTGGCCAGGCACAAGGGGTACATGGATGAGGCTAATACCGTTATCGGCACTTGTGACTGTGGTATTGAGACTTTTTCAGGGTGATAGCGGCCGTCGTGAGTTCCCTTCGGGACCGGACACGATAATTTCTTACTGCCCCTTGGTGCCACGAAATTGCTCAGCACTGACAATTCAGTTGAAGTGCATACAATCGCCGAGGATGGCGCTAAGGTGCAAACCGACTCTAACGTCGAATCTCTTCAAACATTTTTCGCAGTATAGGACCTCTACGGAAACTGTCTGATACTCAACGCCTCAGCCTGTACCCTGCAGTATGTTTAGTAAGACAGCATGCCTATCGAGGGGGGACGTGGGCGAAGGTTGGCAACAAACTAAAATTTAAGCGCTGTCCCCGATCTAAACCAGCCACCAAAATAACAGCCGTACAGTGGCACAGTGGTGAAATGAATTGCTATACTAAGGGATGTTTGCAAGCAAACAACAGTCATGGGCAGCAGGCAGAGACGTGCGTTTGACTGGAACGACCTAGACAGAATTTATCAGTGCCAACGCAAGACAGTTGGCGGCCGACTTCCTACTGATCTGGATATGTACATGGCTGAATGCGCTGAGTGTTGCTGTGTCAGGGCCCACAGTCCGCAGCTATACAACAGGATAGGCAAAATGAGGGCAGAGAAAATACAAAGTCTGGAGCTCAGTTTATGACGCTTCCACGAAATGGAGCCAAACGCTCTATTCGCAGCACCTATTCTTGCCTGAATATCCTCTGCGGACCCTAACAAAGAGCCAAGCAGCTTGACAGATCGCCAAGAGGAGTCGGCTTTTTTTTAAGTCGGTTACCGTAATACATTATTGTGTTTTCTGAATATTTAACATTAGGTTATCTTCTTTGAATTTTCACTTGATTTCTCCACAATCTCCTCGACTGCTCGCCTCTCCGTGTCATGGATTGTTGTGTCCTCTGCATATTGGGTGGTTGGTGCTGGTAAATATAAGTGCAATAGTATAGGATCAAGGTGGCGCATGGCTCCCTCAGCATACACATTGTAAATGATGGGAGAGAGCGGATCCCCCTGCACTACTCCGATATTTGTAGCACACGCTTTGCCTAAATGAGAACTGAGTTTCACTCTCACCGTCGTGTCCGAGATCAGAGTGGCAACGACATCAGTGGCAGCTCCAGAGTCTGAAAATCGCGCCAACGCCTTCTCACGGACAATGATATCAAATGCTCCGCTGAAGTCTAATAGTGCGGCAGAGTATTTCCAGTCACCGAGTAGTGCACGTTCGCACATGACACGCGTATAGAAAACTCCGTCAGCCGTGGAGCGTCCAGGTGTAAAGCCTGCCTGACTTTCACGTACACATGAGGTGGTAGATTGTTGTGAACGCATGGTGATGATGCGGGTCAGCACCTTGCGAACAACTGATAGCAGCATGACCGGTCTGTAACTTTTCGGTGCACCCATACTAGGCCATAGGTTTTCCTCGTTTGTATACTGGCACCAGAAGGCCACATCTAAGGTCAGGTGGGCAATAGTGGAGTTCCTTAATGGAGTTGAATAGGGTAGTCAGCCATGGAGTAATGACAGTCGAAGCCTTACGTAGCAGTGCCGCACGGATCCCATCACATCCAACAGCGCCTCCGATTTTCTGGTGCATGATGGCCTTCCTAATCTCTTCAGAGGTAAATGGTTTGTCTTCTGCCTTACTGTTAGTTTGTGCCGGGGAAAGCGTTGGCTGGTCGCTCCGGTAAAACACTGATGCGAAATACTTGCTGAATTCCTCCAAATTCCAATTTACATTTGTGACATTTGTACCACTATCATTTGCGAGTCGTACTGGGAAAGGTTTGTCAGGATTTCGAAGTGCTTTTAGCTGTTTGATGGCATTGAAGTACGATCTTGCATCCGGGCGTAAATCGTCCACTGCCTCCGCTTTGTGCTGCCAATATAAGTCACCTTCGTTTCTGAGTAATGCTCGGATACGATGAAGGATCTTGTTTCTACTTTGTGTTAGTTCTTTCCGCTTGTTAGGATCTTTTTCCATATGTATCCGGCTGTGGATTTCTTTTTGTTGAGTTGATAGCTCAATAACAGCAGGGCTCGTACTTCTAGCAATCCTCTTCTGTTGTTTCTTTCTTCCAAATGCCTTTTCTGCTGCTGCATGGGTAGATGACACAAATCTCTCTTAGGTTTGGTCTAGCGTGGAAATATCTTCAGGCAGGGTGTTTATGTCTGGCAACGTGCTTGCTATGGCATTTTTGAAACTTTCAGCAGAGTCTTGTGTGGGTTCGTTGTACTTGATGAAACAGCTGTCGTTGGTTGCTTTAGATGTTGTACACCACCAGAATATTAGTCGAAAATCTGCAATAACCGGATGGTGATCGGAGCTTGTTGTGAATCCACTGTATGATCTGGCATTCAGAACGCGCACTGTGTTTGATCTTCGCATTATCACAAAATCAATCATGTTTCGAACAGGTTGGCCATCCCTGTGTACGAGCCCATCCGAGAACCATGTGGAACGATGCTGCATACGATGTTTGAACATTGTGTTGCATAAAATCAGATTTTGCTCCTCACACAGCTCAATCAGTCTCTCACCGTTCGCGTTGCTTGATACGTGCTTGGAGAAACATCCCACTGCACCTCCTGAAGCAGGTCGGGCGCTCCCTACTTTTGCATTCAGGTCTCCCAATATCATAAAATCATCTCTTCTACTGACCTCCCGGGCAATACCTCTTAGTGCGGAGTAGAAGTCATCTGTTTCCTGAGGATGTGATGTCGAGCGTTGCAGCGTCGGAGCGTAGCAGCAGACCACCGTGAGGGAGTTGCTGTCAGGTCGAGGACCATTTCGGAGACGAACTGATATCATCCGTTCGGAGATCAATTTGTACGACTCCACATTATATATTAGTTTCTTGTTGATTAGAAGGCCAACTCAAGCTCTGGACGACGACCCACCCGAACGATACAGAACATGTCCGTTGTCGTACGTGTCTACAAATGCTCCGTTCAGCCAGGTCTCCGTCAGTCCAAGGATGTCAAGCCAGTATTGTTCGAAATCTTGTATTATTGTAATTTTCTTGATGTTGCTTTTCAAGGAACGAGCGTTGAACGTTCTTGCTCTGAGGGACGAGTCATTCTTACTGTGCTCCGTAAATATAGTTGCCTTCGGCTTATTCAAGCAACTCATCTAGTAGCAACTCATCTGTCTGGAAACATTGTCAAGGAACAAAAGTCACTCGCAAGATCGAGAGCTGCCGGGAGCTCAACCCGACAAACCAAAGTTATGAGCTCTAAGGCAAACACAAAATAATCACGTGATGAACTGTCACTGGAGGTACATGTACAACAATACATACAGTCTCCATAGTGCATACAACTCTGAAGTACATGCTGGATTTCAGCATGAAAGCCGCTCAGTTGCGCCTCAGCATCACGAAACATTGTTTTTTTCTCCCATTGTCGGATCTCAGTGATTGCAACTGTACATATGCCTGTATTTCTCCTGGCAGTCCTAGCGTCAGACAATACTGTGATTGTGCCATGTTCCTACTTCAGTACTTTTAGTTTGTCTTATCTGACTTTAAACCCACATGCTTGCATGCATACACACAATAACACTTAAAACAAACAAAACATGAATATGCACATTTATCCAGACACGCTCTCACGCACACACACACACCCATGTGTGTGCCAAACGTACCAACCGTGGACACATGTACACCAAGCAGATAGAATAAAAGGAAGTGGGGTTTGCCATAGTTTTTTTTCTTTCAATTTTGTCTGATAAATATTTTCGAGATTTTGCATCACTGTGGATAATATTGAGCCAAGAATTATGCAATAAACCAGAAGAGATATCTCTTCACAAGTAGGCAAATAAATGCGTAGGTTGACCACCCATGCCTCAAACCGGCGGGTCAACCAAATGGTGGCCCGGCAACTTGAAACGGGAACAAACCGATACAACATACACAGCTGACCACCCATGTCTCAAACCGGCGGGTCAACCACACAACAACATACAGGTGTCACAACACTGAGACAGTACAGCACAACACTGAGAGGCAAATGTATTTGACCCTCCCAAAAAACAGTGTTCACGACCAAGCATTTCTCACGGCATCGCTCATTAGCATAACTTCCTACAAGTAACCATGGCAAACCCCTAAGTGATACCCACAGAGCCACACCGGCACAAGGACTGAACAACAAGCGGATGGCACGACACTGTACAACACTACAAATGTACCTCACTTCTGTTCTCAACACCACATGGGCGTGGGCTGTTCCAGTCTTTGCTGCTAGCCATTGCACAGAGGGCATGCCGGCTGCACGCCTGACATAGTGATTGGATGCTGCACTTCGCCAGCAGCCTGCACGGCATATGGCTGCTTCATACACACTTGTACTCTGGTGAGCCATGAGTGTGGCCCCGCCAATGCGCACAGAATGGGAGCTCACCTGGTTGCAGTTGAGGATCTTAGTCTAGCAAACTCGGGAGAAGTAGCTGCCGTCGAAGAACACAAACACTGGCCGTGAGCTGCCGGCAGTAGCAGTCAGGGACGGGAACTCGGCAATAGCCGAAACTGGGTACATCAAATTATGTGTGCGCAAATACCAAGCTCCATTCTTGTGCAATCATGCATATGTAGGTTGGTTCTCTTCATGTTATTGTGACCAATTTCATAGATGTTGGTTGCCTTGTTGCTTTCTCTCCCCTCTCCTCTCACCCAAGCCATTCTGCATAAGCGAAGCTTCAACGCGGGAATGCGTATAATAATAATAATAAATACCAAGCTTAGAGGTCGGAGTCACTCATGAGATCATTGCTGGCAGCAATCAGAGCGGGGAGTTCAGAGGAGGAGTTGGCACCAGGCATTGGTTGGCTGTGGAAGCCAGTTCTCGGAAGCGAGTAATCACAATAGGTTCATGCTGCATCTCAGTGGCCCATTGCCCCAAAAACGATTGTCCTTGATAGAAACCGAAGAAGCCAACATCAGAGGCATTCGTGAATAGCTCAAGGTCAGGGGACTTTGAACACTCGACATCGTAGAAGAAGGATTGACCATTCCAGTTTGCGGCAAAGGAGCGTGACCATTCGATGTCCAAGTGTCGATGTGGACTACTGGATGAAGAGACAGAGTTGTCCAGCTAAGATACAGGAGCTGACGGATGAAGGTCCTGCCAGGAGGAACCACCTTTGCGGCAAGGACAAGGTTCCGATCAGCAACAGCAGTTCCCGCGTTGTGTAGCTAGTGCGGGTGGACTACTCCCTCAAAGCCGCTAGAAAGGCAAATAACTTCTGGTCAGGTAGCCGCATCACCTGCTCCACGCTGTCGACTTTTATGCCAAGTACCGTCACCATTGTTGCTGGGCCGACCACCTTGCTGAGGTTGTCGAAGACCTGCCGAACCGTTGCTTTCAGTTGAACTCATTCCATTGACTCTCAAGCACACGAACATAAGCACCTTGTTTAGTGCAGCATACTGGTTCTTGTGCTGGCCTGCACAGCTATCAGGAATAGTTTTACCCAGAATGACTGGGTTGATGATTTCTCACTGAGATAGGGTAATGCCACGTGCACAGCAGATGTGGTGCATAACGAACGCACAGTGAGCATAAAATCTTCATATCCACATCAAAAGCCACAAGCGTTTCACAACCACACCTGATACGTAGATGATCAACGATCGTCCCCGCACTCAACGTCGCTCCACCAGTAGTAGCATGTTACAAACCACCATCGTACGTTGTCCATGTAAATGCCTCTGCTCCTTGTCTACTTCTTTGGCTAGGTATTTTGACAGGTAATCACAGCCATTTCTGAGTTGGCGTCAACGCCACTCGCCATGTCAAGGCTTATAACTGAAGGAACACAACCTTGGGTCACTTTGACTAACTCGATGACAGAAATTGTTGACAAGGAAGTTGCTATGCTGACACGAGGCAGGGCAAAGCGGCCACGCAAGATTTATTTTTTCATCCACCATTTTTGGAAAAAATATTGTTTATTCAAGTACCGGGTGATGAACCCGTGACAAAACACGTGCATGCGTGGGCTAACTTGGCTTTGCTGCTCAAAGCCGTCATTTAACCTCTCTGCCTGCCTGGCTTTAGTGCCAACTCACTACAGGTTAATGCATTCACATCTAACACACCGTCAACGCAAACCCTATATTGACTACGTATATAGTGAATGCATTGACGGAAGATATTCAGACCAATGCAGCGTAGGAGTGATGCTAGTCGTCACGAGCTCCAAGAGTGAAAGATAAGGCAAAAAAGTCACAGGCTAATGTATCAAGGGATTTACAACAACCTCAACAGTGCCCTAACTGCATATGACTCGACAGTGTGTGCTGAGGTTGAACGTGCATGCACATCAGTTGCATCACACCATAATGATAAATTGTCCAGTTTCGGGCAACCTCTTTTTTGGACGCGATAATCCTGTGTACGCATATTTATCTGCTAGATATCAGAAACTGCAACGATTCTCAAAAGGTTTATAACACAACGGGAGATATTTAAAAATGAAAGAAGTTCATGAGAATAATTTTTCTACTGCATAAGAGTAAAAGCAAATCAATCACCTTAGATGAAAGCTCGGTTTTATTGTTCCAAAAATCTGTGATCATGGTTTGGGGGAAAGACATGTTGTACCATAGTTGGCAATCAGAGATTCTCGAAATTCTTCATCTGATGTCAAATACCAAGTAGGAGGACAAACTACATCAATCGATAATCCGCTTCCATTCGCATGGGAATGGCTCCAATTCCACAAAAGGTTAATCCTGTAGAACATGAAGTGTGGCATAAAGGATTGAAAGTCAGCTATAATATTAAGGCAAAATACGCGTGCAGAAACCACTAATCTTGTGCATAGCTCACATCCAGCAATATCTATCGTAAACTCTTTACACCAACCATTTCGCTTTTCTATCAGAAAGGCTATGACATAAACGACAAACTTTCTGACATTTTCAATTGGGAATCTCGAACTCGAGCCTAACATTACGCAATCGTGTATGCACTTTATATTGAAACATGAAATAATGCTTGGGTAGCAGACTTCACTACTGAAGTATAATTCCTCACTGCTCCATCCAGAACCAACCCAGCTATAAGTGCACCTCCTAGCTTGATTTTCGGGGTATATTCTGTGAATACAATTCAGTAATGACTCCTGGTACAGATGACTGGGTGTGATCGTCTCCAATGATGATCCGCTTACTACTTTGACATCAATAATCTCTCTAGATCCTTTGACATCTGGTGTTCGCCAGAAACAAAGCTTCTCGACAACTTTAGCCGCCCAATGGCTAGGACAATCGATAACTGTTATCCAGAGATCTTCATGACAAGCTAAATGAAGACTATCCAGTGCACGCACGAAGTTCTCTTCAGCTACACCATCAAATGGCTGCGAAGCACTGCTGCAATCTCCGATATTGATGACTATACACGGGCAACGGCATCGGTCGTGAGTGGTATAGCTCTCCAATAGTAAAGTGGGACCTAATTTCAAATTCAAAACTTGCTGAATCGGAACATTCTCGTCATAATCATGATAAGAAGCGTGTTTTTCGACAGTAAAATCTATTTCTATATTGATCATATTCTCGCTAATTGCTAGGATAACACCAGCTTCATAAAAACTTGTCAGGGGTTGTGATGGACTCAGTTTCTATGAATCCTTCGAACGTGACCGACCAGATTTCAGCTGCTCTGCTCTTTAAAATGAACCTGATGAACACTGACTGCTACTCTTTAGAAACCAAGTACTTATCGGTGAAAACAAAGATGATTGATTATCTACAACTCTGTCTTAGCTCTTGTTTAGATTAAATGTGATAGCTAAAACTTGTTATACGCGAAATCAGGCAAGTGCGAGTAAAAATGCTTACTTTCGGTGTCCAGGTTACGTTCGGTGTTCAGGTTGATTAATGTTCAATGCCTGTTGTGACAAATCTTGTAGGAAAGATTGTCGCAAAGTAACAAACTTGTGAGAAATTTAGCCATACGCTCTACACCGAAGATATCAAATCCAGCCGCACCAGTCGAAACCGTGAAAATTTCACGCCGTCTCTGCGGGGCGAGTGCTGGGGGATGATTGCTTACAATTGTAATGGGAAGAGAAACAACTCGTCGTTAGTCGATAAGGAGGTGGTTGTGGAGTCGGAACGTGCATCATTTAGTATCATCTAGTACTGCTCAGTGGTGCTACGAATTTTCTCGGGAATAAAAATTCAGTTGAAGCGCGTGTATTCGCCGAAGATGGTGCAAAGGTGCAAACCGACTCCCACGTTGAATCTCTACAAACCTCTTTGGCGGTACAGCACGTCTAGAGCACGTCTAGAGAAAATGATGTGATCGTCAGCGCTTCAGCCTGTTCCTTGCAGTGTGGTGAGTGGCAAAACGTGGTTGTATCGAGGGGACGTGAGTGAGTGTTGGCGACAAACTCGAAATTAAGCGCTGTGCCCGATCTCAACCAGCCACAAAATAACAGCGTACGGTGGTAGAGTGGTAAAGTGACTTGCTAAAATATAAGTGATGTCCAGAAACAGAAACAGAAACCAGTTATGGCCAGCAGACAGAGACGCGCGTTGACTGGAACGTCTGAGACGGAATTTATCAGTGCCAATGCAAGGCAGTCGGCTGCCGACTCCCTACCTAGGAGCATAGGCGGGGTGGGAGTGTTTTGGGTGCCAAAGCTCCCTTTACTTGCTCGGGAATAACAATTCAGTTGAAGCGCGTGTATTCGCCGAAGATGTTGCTAAGGTGCAAACCGACTCCCACGTTGAATCTCTACAAACCTTTTTGGCGATACAGCACCTCTAGAGAAAACGGTGTGATGGTCAGCGCTGCAGCCTGTCCTTTGCAGTGTGGTGAGTAACACCTTAAGGTTTTAGCGAGGGAACATGGGCGAGGGTTCGCGACAAACTCCAATTTAACCCTCATTCCATGTTGACTTTTCCTCCATTCCCAGTATAGTGGGATCCTTTTGCACTCCAGGAACGTTTTGGGTGGTATTCCTGCAAGCTCTCCGTTTTCGGTATTTTTTGCTTTGTTCCCTTCCCATGTGAAAAGAATTCGGGTGGACACACCCATTCCCATAGCGCTGCACATCACATCCGAACCAGTTCCGTTATTTTTACAACGTTTCGGCACTTGGCCATCGTCAGGTAATAACAATGAATACCGTGGAAGCCACACAAGAGCAGTATATTCGCAGAGTGTAGCGCCAAAAAAGATGCGAATTATGTCACCTAGTATGCAGAAGGGGGGACAGAGAGAGAGAAAAGGCGCAACTAGCACATCACCAAGGAGAAGCAGCAGAAGGTAGCGCATTGTGCTCTCGCCTCGCGCCTCAATCGATAAAGTACATCAAGCAGTGAATAAAGCAATCAGAAAGTATAAAATCCCGGTTAGAGTCGTATATGAGCACACTGGTAGCCTGAGGCGCACATTGTGTCGCTCCGCCCTCGTTCCTACTCTATGTGTCAAGGCTGCAAATCCGCTACAACCGAAAAAGAGAGGTCGCCCAAAGGGGCCGTGTATCTCGTGTATATCCGGGGCACAGGATGCAGAAGAATGTTGTATATCAGCTGAAGTGCAAAGAATGTCCGGAACAATATGTTGGTGAGACTGGCCGCTTTCTGGAAACTCGCCTGGAAGAACATAATGGTGAGGAAAGACGCCAGGAACTCGGCAAGCCATGGGGCCAACATTTTCGTACCACTCACCCTGGATGTAAACTTAACTATGGGCAAAGTACATTCTCTGCAGTTGAAGTAATAGGAAGAGAGCCTGATCGAGCCCGTCGCAAATTGCGCGAGGCGATTGAGATTCGTGATGCCAAGCCCCATGTGAATATAAGCACCGGATGGGATTTGTTGTGAATTCTCTCAGCTTCCCCTGCTGCTACTTCAATATCACTGAATAATTATAATATGAGGCGGGTCACTCAAATCCATTCTGTTCATGATGCCTCGTCGCGTCCCTGGTGGTAACAGTTTGGCATGGAAGTTTAACCTCATAGTGCATTGACTCATGGGGCTCCGTGCTCCCCTGCTGTGCTAGAATTAACACCATAATTATTTGGCATGTGCCCTCACTTCGTAGAGCACAACGGCGCGCTCTTCTTCTCCGTGATGTGCACAGTTGCACCTTCTCTCTCCCCCCCCCCTCTCTGTATAGAGGTGACATAGCTCGCATCATTTTTTTTTGGCGCTACACTCTGCGTAACGCCATTCACAGAGCACAATGCGCGCTACCTTCTGCTGCTTCTCCTTCGTGATGTGCTAGTTGCGCCTTTTCTTTCTCTCTGTCCCCCCTTCTGCATACTAGGTGACATAATTCGCATCTTTTTTGGCGCTACACTCTGCGTATATACTGCTCTTGTGTGGCTTCCACGGTATTCATTGTTATTACCTGACGATGGCCACGTGCCGAAACGTTGTAAAAATAACGGAACTGGTTCGGATGTGATGTGCAGCGCTATGGAGCCAGACTCATTCTATGACATTCCAGATTACACACTCTACAGACAGGACAGAACAGAAACGATGGGTGGAGGTGTTGCTTTATACATACATGCCCCTACCTGCCACAAACGCCTAACAACAGTCGTCATGCCAAGCTTTCAGTCACTGTGGGTAGAGCTTACACTCTCAGATCGTACAGTCACCGTGGGATGCACGTATCGACCACCAAACTCTGATCCGAATTTATTCTGCCGCGAACTTGAATTGTGTCTCGGGAAATGTAACACCACAGCGCCATTCATCCTCCTCGGCGACCTAAATTCCAAGAACAGCTCTTGGTTGCATTTTGATGTCACAGACAGAGCTGGTGACGCACTTAGCTATCTTATCGATGCATATGGTTTCCATCAGCATGTAAACTTTGCCACCCACATCTGCCGAGGCTATCTAAATTCGTGCCTCGATCTAGTCATCTCCAATCTCCCTCCGGAGGAGGTCACACTTTCTTCCAGAGCACCGCTTGGGTGTTCAGATCACGTAGCAATCCAGGGAACTATCTCCATGCAGCCACCAGCAGATGAGCGTGGCAGACGTAACCTGCCACTTTGGACCTGGAACTGGAATTCAGAGAACGTTGGCGCCCTGAGAGAAGCGCTAGCGTATACTCAACTCTTGCCACCCGACATTGACTTGCCGTCATATTCGCTGACCGAACTGTGGTCGCTCTGCGGTGACACTCTGCTTCGCACCGCACACCAGTTCTGAACTCAACTCCGGTTGACTAGATCATCTGCAGTGTCTCAAAAACGCCCATGGATGACGCCTGATCTGCTAAATAATATCCGTACAAAGCACAGGTTATACAGGAAATACCTCCGGACACGGACGGCTGAAGACTGGGACCAGTTCACAACTCAGCGAAACAAGACAACAACTCTTCTCCGCAGCGCCAAGTCCAAATTCGTTCATAAATCAGCCAATGCCGACAACCACTGTGACCAAACCCATACCAACCGCCCAAACCTCTACAAACTTATGAAGACCCTTCGAATTTCACCAAGAAAGGAAATGCCAGCTTTGAACCATGATGGCAGGAAGCTCACATCGAACTTAGAGCAGGCAGAAGCATTCAACAGCTTCTTCATTTCAGAAAGCAAGAAGTCCGTCTCAGTTGACAACGAGCCAGTCCCCGACATCCTTCTACCAACATCCGGCGAGAGAGAGCTTGCCCAAATCACCACCACACCCGCCGAGGTAGAACAGCTCCTAGGAGCCCATAATCCTTGCAAAGCCCCTGGGTTTGACGACATCCCAACAACACTCCTCAAGACCACGGCGCGTGAGCTGTCGCCGTCACTCTCCCGACTTTTCAATGAGTCATTTCGGAGAGGTGAACAACCACAGGACTGGCGTGATGCCACTGTGAGCCCACTATACATGAAAGCCGAACGGTCATTGGTAACAAACTACCTATATCACTTCTCAGCGTTATCAGTAAAGTGCAGGAGAGGATCGTCCACAAGCGACTCTACAAGCACGTCACACCCTTCCTCCCAGTGGATCAATCCGGTTTTCGTGCCAATGATATCACCGAACTCCAGCTCGCCAGACTCGTGCACGAGGTTTCCGAGAGCCGAGATAAAGGTCTTTCCGTCACAGCTTGCTTTTTTGATCTCTCGAAGGCTTTCGACAGAGTCTGGCACGCCGGTCTCCTCAAGAAACTGCAACACCTCGGCCTGAAAGATACCGCCCTGCAATGGATGGTCAGCTACCTCACCCATCGCCGTCAACGTGTTCGTGTCGGCGACGCCTTCAGTGAATGGCAAGCCATACCAGCATGGGTGCCCCAAGGATCCGTTCTAGGCCCCCTGCTGTTCTTGATCTACACCATTGACCTGCCCTCTGCCTGCACCAACTCGAACACAAAGTGCAGCCAATTTGCAGATGACACGGCGCTCATCGCAACACACCAGAGCCGTTTGACATCGGAGTTGTCCCTGCAGTCAGCCGTTTCAGCTGCCTCAACCTGGCTGCGCAGATGGCACCTCCTCGTTAATGCCTCAAATACCGTTACCTTGTCGTTCACACCAAACAACCAACTCAACATCACTCTTAATGGCACACCCCTAAAGCAAGTCAAAGAACACCGTCACCTTGGAATCATACTACAAAACAACCTCGAATGGAACTCACATGTCACGCACATAATAAACAAATCCAAAAAACTCCTTCACCAACTTCGTAAAACACGAGGCCAACTTAACACCCCCAGTCTGCTCGCAATCTACACCGCCTACATTCGCCCGGTTATAGAGTACGGCAATCTCGTGTTATCCAACACCACCCGCACACAGAAGGACCAATTAGAACGCCTTCAGAGACGAGCAGCCCGTATCTGCCTGCGGATCCCCCTTTTTGCACCAGTCCATCACAGCTCACTTCTTCATCATCTCCAACTCCCCACATTAGTCTCCCGGCTACTCTTACGACAGGTTACTCTTGCCCACAACATCAAGTCCATCCGCGCTCCCCTTCACCTGCAACAGCCTCACCTTGCACGACCAATCACAGAGCAGCCATATGCACTACGACACATGAGAACATACACATTGAGAACATCACACACATACCGACACACCAACTCACCCATCAACATAAAAAATAAAAAAAATAAAATAAATTTCACGGTTCGCGTGAGACTCGGCTTGAAGCCGAGTTTTCCGCATCCGCCGTGGGAACGCCACCACCCTCTAGGATCAAAGGCGCAGATGCAGCGCCTAAACGGTGGGAGGTGAGTAGATCAGACCCACCACCAAGTGGTCAAAGACCGAAATCCCATTAGCTGCATCCATGAACCCATCAACATATCCCTTCACAATTTCAACCAACTACCCCCCGACCTGCGTGAAACAAATAGCAAGCATGCGTTTAAATCAATGGCGTCTAGCCTCATTCTATCATCCATATGCTCCTGTAGTAGCTCACACTGTACCCCATCGTGACCCCATCCCCCTGCAATGTGTTGGTTTCCTTACTTGCTAGACTGATTTTATATGATTCTGGACTGATTTGAATCATATTATCTTCCTTATTGGCCATGGGCCATCGTGGAAATAAAGAATAACAATAACAACTCTGCTGCTTTGGCTGCAGCTCCCGCGATTGTACATATTTCTCCCTGCACTTCACGTTCTACTGATTTCACAAGCGCATGTCCTGCTGCCCACACACCCCTCTCTGTTTCTCGCTTCGAATCACTGCTCCGTAACCACCCTGACAGTTCATTGGCTTCGTATGTTATTAACGGCCTCCACTGCGGCTTTGACATTGGCTTTACCGGCAACCGCATAACTAACCAGCACTCGTCCAACCTCTCATCAACATTCCAGCACTCTGCATTTGTGTCTGCACAGCTCACCGCTTCCTGCAACGCCGGCTACACGGCTGGCCCATTTGATTCGCCCCCATTCCCATTCATGTACTGCTCTGGCATTGGCGCCGTTCCGAAAAAGAATGGCAAGCTACGCTTGATACACCACCTGTCCAGCCCTGCCGGCTCCAGCGTTAACGACGGGATCCCTGCCGAGCCTTTCTCTTTGCAGTACATCAGCATTGATGAAGCCATTAACATCATTATGTCCTCCCCGTCTCCTGTCTATCTCTCTAAATTCGATGTGAAGAGCGCTTTTCGTCAGCCCACAGGATTGGCATCTTCTCGGCATCCTGTGGCAGGGGAAGTACTACTACGACCGTGTCTTGCCATTTGCCCTAATTTGCTGCATTTCCTGGACGACTACTTGTGCGTGAGCGTGGGCCAGGCAGTGGCGAATCGGCAGCTGGCCATTCTTCTCCGTGCATTCTCATACCTCGGAGTCCCGCTCGCGCCTGCGAAGGTGGAAGGCCCGTCTCGTACCCTGACATTCCTGGGCATTATCCTGGATTGTGAGAAGATGGAAGCCCGGCTCCCTGATGACAAATTGGCTGACATCAAGTGCCTGTTGACTGCAGCGAGCATCAACCCCACCATGTCTAAACACGAACTCGAATCTCTTCTGGGGAAACTCTATACTTCGCTGCAAGAGTCATCGTACCCGGCCGGACATTTATGCGGCGCCTGTGGTCTATTTGCAGTCGCTACCAGCAGCCTCACTACCGCATCAGTCTGACTACCGAGTGCCAGGAAGATATCCAATGGTGGCTACGGATCCTGGAACAATGGAACGGAAAATCATTCTTCCTGTTCCCAGATTGGACACCATCTCCAGACTGGGAGCTGTTCACTGATGCCATTGGCACCCTGGGCTGGGGCGCATTCAACAGCGGCCGCGGGCTTCAAGGGACCTGGTCGCCTGAGAAACTCGCTCACAGCATTGAGTGGAAGGAGCTATACACGTTAGTCACAGCGTGCTGCACGTGGGACAAGGAATGGCGCCAGCTTCGTATCACAGTGCACTGTGACAACAAGGCGGTGGTAGATTGCATCCGCTCCGGCACATCCAAGTCACCGCCAGTGATGACCCTGATCAGGGAGCTGTTCTTTGTGTGCGCCCGCTTCAATTTCACCGTCGCTGCTGCTCACATTGCTGGCCAGTCGAACTGCATTTCCTATTCGCTGTCTCGTTTCCGCATGGAGGAATTCCGGCGTCTCGCCCCAGCTGCTCAAGCACAACCAGACCGAGCAGTGCTGCCATTCCAGCCGAAGTAATATAGCCTTGACATACAGGTACCGATTGTCATTGCTAAATTGCCGTATTGAGAACCTGCGGAGGATTTCATCCATCTGCATGCCTACCTTTATCCATCTCGTGCCTTAATCACTTGTTCTTAGCTCTCGTGCATTGGTGGTGAACGCTTGCTGGGGTGCCGTGTGCTGGTTTTCTGGGAACAGCTTCCTTCAACTGGTTGCTTTGCTGCTACTATCTCTGCTTAAAACTGCATACTATTCGTCGCTGTTTGCGACGCCAATCAGTAGTCATTGCACCCGGTTGCGGGTACTATTGCCGCTCAAGCATGAGCGATTGCTTTGGCCGTTTGCAACGCCAATTGCTTCACCCTGGTTGGCTGTTTGCAACGTCGATCAGGGAACTTTGCACCCGGTCGCGGGTACTGCTTCGGCTCAGTCGTGAGCGATCACTTTGGCTGTTTGCAACGCCAATCGCTTCACCAGTTGATCGAAACCAGCACACTGGTGTACCCCAATCATCCTTGTGCGGCGTTGTGAGAATACGAGGGTATTCATGCAGCTTTGCTCTGTGACTTTCCATTGCATGTAGTCACTTGGCTCTCCCATTTCCTATACACTGCTCTGATGCATTTGGGTGCAAGCGCTAAATGTTGGGTTAGCTTTGGGGCTAACCCTAGTTAGCGATAAGACCGATGCGCTGCTCTCTATCTCGTGCTAGCTGCGACTGAGCTGGCTTAACACGTGCAGTCAACTGCTGCGCATGCGCGCCCAAATCGCCTTGGGTAGCTCTTGCTGTGCTGACTTTGGCTTGCGCTTTCCTTTGCAGTGTCACTGAGCAGCAACCGGAATTTGTTTGCCACCCACCCTCCCATTCCCACATTATCTAGGTGGAAACAGCTTCCTTCAACTGGTTGCTTTGCTGCTACTATCTCTGGTTAAAATTGCATACTATTGGTCGGCTGTTTGCGACGCCAATCAGTAGTCATGGCACCCGATCGCGGGTACTATCGCCGCTCAAGCATGAGCGATTGCTTTGGCCGTTTGCAACGCCAATTGCTTCACCCTGGTTGACTGTTTGCAACGTCGATCAGGGAACTTTGCACCCGGTCGCGGGTAATGCTGCGGCTCAGTCGTGAGCGATCACTTTGGCTGTTTGCACCGCCAATTGCTTCACCAGTTGATCAAAACCAGCACACTGGTGTACCCCAATCATCCTTGTTCGGTGTTGTGAGAATACGAGGGTATGCATGCAGTTTTGCTCTGTGACTTTCTATTGCATGTAGTCACTTGGCTCTCCCATTTCCTATACACTGCTCTGATGCATTCGGGTGCAGGCGCTAATTATTATTACCGCATATCTTCATTGTCAAATCAGACCACACTTCTATGCCCTTATCCCCATCACAGAGTCAACTCAAACCATGTACTGAATGTATCGAGTGAAGAAATTCAGAGTAGCACTGGTGCTGCTTGTCGTTACGATCTCCAAGTGTGAGCTCTAAGACAAACACAAAGTCACAGGCTGCACAGGCACTGGAAATACCACAATCCCTCCAGGTTCTAAAATTTCATATGACTCCACAGTGCATGCTGAGTTTAGCGTGGATGCACATCAGTTGGATCAGAGCGAAACCACACATTTTCCTGTGTCTGGCAATCCTTTGGATGGACACGATGGCCCCGTGCAGATTGAATAACAAATTAAAAACATTTAGGTGAAGGACTATTCTACTGGCAGAAATGTATACTCGTCAGCCAATCAATCGCCTTAGATGAAAGGAAATTTGGATTTGAAGGTGGTGTTTTTGTTCATGAATCTGCTTTCAAGATCCATGTGAAAGAAATGTTTGCAAATCGTTTGCCAGCAGAGATTCTTCACATTCTTCATCGCACTCACAACACTAAGACGACAATCCAGGAGAACATACAGACACAAAATATTATGATAACTTATCATTTCCATGACTACACCAGGAAGATAAACAAAGGCCATCCCTTTCGATCAAATATGCTGGCGTACAGGCTTGAAAGTCAGCGATATTATTAAGGCTCGATTCTCGGGCAGAAACCACCAATCTTGTGCAGCTCACAGCCTTCGAAAAAATGATAAATGTTTAAAAATATAGTGTCTGGATCAGAAACCCTCTGAGGTATTGAAGGGGTAATTCCTCTTTTGAATCGATATCATGGTATAAGCATCTGATTTTGAAATCCGAGACATCGGATTAGAAGAATTCTGCAGTTCGTAAAGAGGTTATAATGAAGTCGGAACGAGCAGCATTTGGTTTAGCAATTTGTACTGACCAATCGTTCTTGTTGCGAATATAATGTCGGTTGAAACCTATGTGAAAGTCTATGATGGTGCTAAGCTGAAAACCTACACTGCCGTTGATGCCGTAGTATCCCCTTTGGCGCTACATGCCCTCTGCAGAAATCTGTCTGATCATCAGTGGTCGAAAATATCCTCCGCTTCTTTGTTGTATAATAATACAGTATTATTGGTCGGGAGGGGTGGGGGGGGGGGGACAAACGCCAATGTAGCGCTGCACCCGATGTAAACGAAGCACGAAAACAATAGATATATTGGTGATACGGCACTGACGTCACCTGCTGCGAAAGTAAGATCTGAGGATAATCTCGAACAGAAACCATTCATACGCTGTAGACATACAGGAGTTTGACTGGAATGACATTGACCCGGCATTGACCTATGAACTAATGATGGCCCTTTTCCTTCAGACACGGTTATGCTGCTTAGGCACAGGACAATAGCCCTTTCAGCAAGATGCTACCTGGATGTCTCCTCACGTCAACACTTGTGAAAGTCGAATTTTTCCCATGAAAGTACTACCTGTTGAAGGATCGATACCTTTACCTTCCCTTGGACAAATTCCCCGATCTTCAGCTTCCTCGAGAGGTCTTGAAACGAGGAACAAAATAATTGAAAACTCAGCTCGGCGCGAATCCCAAAGACAGTGCTACAGTCTGGCAAAATTCCCCCACATCACTGGCGTGACACAACAACTAAATATAAATGCAAACCAATTGCGTATTACAAAATGTTCTTTAGAAAATGAAAATTGAACTTGACAATCTCCACACAATGCCCAATCCGTTCATGATAGTCTCTGTTAGATCAGTCTGTGTCCGTTACCCGTGTTAGCTAGGTACCAACAAGCATTAACGTACATGCGCAAACAGAAGTAGGTAGGTAGGTATTGATTTATTTGAATTCGGTATCTCAACAGTACAATGTACAACTTGGAAAGATCCGAAGTTGTGCTCGTTGAACCCAGCCCCAGGCGTGCATACTTGTCGTCCTAAACGTACATTGCCCTTGCCTCAGTGGAAGTGGTACTAGTGCGGCTGGACGTGTTAGTGTGCTGAAACAGGACGTAAAGGTTGGTGCGAAACTATGGAGGCAGAAATTGTTCATGATGCCAGTTGTGCTCCTTTTGTTGGATTTCAGTGAGCTCAACTATACATGAAGATGGATCTCTACTGGCAGCCCTAGTGTCAGGCACTTCTCTGGGGTTGTGTTGTTTTTCTATTCTTAGTTATGCTTGTGTGACGTTGAACCAGTCTGTTTGTCAGGCTGTATTGACATCATGGACGGCAGATCAATACCATACTGGCCAGAACATAGTAAACACAAGCCCTGCATTGACTTAGCACCTAGTGAATGCATTGACTGACAATATTCAGAGTAATGACTTCAATGTAGTTATGTTAGTCGTCTTCCCCTCTAGGTCTGAGATCTTAGGTTAACAGACTGCTCTGTCACTGGCAGTATAGGAAACCAGACGCCGTCCAAAATGTAAAATGACAAGACAGTGCATGTTGAGGTTGAGCCAGGATGCGCATCATTTGTTTCACAGCGTCCTGGGTTTGGCCATCTTTTAGTTGGTTATGATAGCCCAGTGCATGATTATTGATTGGCAAATATCAGAAACTGCAACGAATTCCAAATAGCTATGATTATAACGCAACGGAGGATAGTGAAAGGCAAAATTAAATAATGGTAAACGATGATTTGAGAAAGGATTTTGCTGGCTAAGAAAAGAAAAGAAAATCAATCACGTCAATTATAAGCTAATTGGAATGAAAGGAATGTGTTTTACTCCTACAGGCGTTCATGGTTTTGGTGATAGAAATGTTGTAACAACGTTTGTCATCACAGATTCTTCAGATACTTCATCCGACCTACAAAATATAAACAATGGGTCTTGTCTTCCGCTCACACGCCTTAGCACTACCGGGTTCAAATTTGGCTGGCTACGATCAAAAGATGAAAAGCGGCCTTCATTTGTGAAAAATAATTGAAGCGTAAAGGGTTGAAAGTCAGCGAGAATATTGAGAACATATTTGCGAGCGGAAAACACCAAACTTGCGCATAGCCCACAGCCTTCGATAACCATCCTGAACTCTTTAGAGTACTGAGTTGTTTGAATCAGGAAAGCTAGGACAAAAGGGAACACCTTTCTGACGTACTGAAGTGGTATATCAAAATCTGACCCTATTTCATGGTGTAAGCAGTAGGATCTAAAATGAAGCGTCAACGGGTTGAGGCTTTGGTGGGGCCAGGACGGTGCAAATACGAATGATAACCTCTCGGTCCTGGTCTCCGTCACATACAAGCTAAATTGAGACCAGGGAATTTCAGAGTTGCTGTATTTAGACGACACACATTCCATGAAGTTCAGTAATGATGTTTGGTAGAGATAACTGGGTGTGATTGACTGCCATGGTGATCCAGTTACTATATCCACTTTTAGGCTATCCTCACGTCCTTTGCAGCACAGCGAACATCGCCAGTTTATAAGCGTATCGACAACTTTAGTGGTCCAATGGCTAGGACAATCGATAACTGTTATCGACAAATCATCATGGAAAGCTAATCGAAGTCTACGCAAGGCATTCACGAAGTTCTCTTCAGCGACACCATTAAATCTCCGCGATGCACTACTGCAACGTCCGAGTTGTAAGATTAATTTTTCGCATCGGGATAGGTCGAGGGTAGTGTAGCTCAGCAATAGTAAATTAGGACGAAATTCCAAATTCACAACCTCGTTATGAGGCTCACGATAACCATGTCCAAAGGCCCGAATAGTTACTTCGATATTGACCATATTCTAGCTAATTGCTAGGATAAGACCAGCTTAATACAAACTTGTCAGGAGTTATGAAGGATTCAGTCTCTATGAAACCGTCAACGGTGACTGACCAGATTAAAGCTGCTCTGCTCTTTCAAATGAACCTGATTACCACTGCCTGCTACTCTCTAGAAATCAAGTACTTAAAGGTGAAAACAAAGGTGATTGTCTACAACTCAGTTTTAGCGCTTGCTTAGATGATAGGTGATAATCGATAATTGTTATACACACAATCGGGCAAGTGTGAGTATGAATGTGGTGTCGGTGGTTAGGTTACTTTCGTTGTCCAGGTTGCTCAATGTCCATTGACTGTTGAGAATAATATTGTACCAAAGCCTGTCGCAATGTGACATGTTTGTGAGAAATATAGACCAACGCTCTAAATAATACATATCAAATCAAGCCGTACGAATCGCGACCAAGGATTTCCAAATAAATTATCACACGTGGATTCTGGTTGGGCGAGAACTGCCAGGGGAGTGCTTAGAATAATAGTGGTAAGAGATTTAACATGTAGTCGGTCGGTAAGGCGGTGACTGTTGAGACAGAATGTGCAGCATTTAGTAAAATATGTGCACCAAGGGGCAATTATTTATTATAGTACTGCCCCTTGGTGCTACGAAATTGTTCAGAACTAACAATTCAGTTGAAGAGCATATAATCGCCGAGGATGGTGCTAAGGTGCAAACCGACTCTAACGTCGAATCTCTGCAAAAAAAATTGGCAGTATAGGACCTCTACGGAAACTGTCTGATACTCAACGCCTCAGCCTGTCCCCTTCAGTATGTTTAGTAAGACAGCATGCCTATCGAGGGGGACGTGGGCGAAGCTTGGCAACAAACTAAAATTTAAGCACTGTTCCCGATCTAAACCAGCCACCAAAATAACAGCCGTACAGTGGTACAGTGGTGAAATGAATTGCTATACTAAGGGATGTTTGCAAGCAAAAAACAGTCATGGGTAGCAGAAAGAGACGTGCGTTTGACTGGAACAACCTAGACAGAATTTATCAGTGCCAACGCAAGACAGTTGGCGGCCGACTTCTTACTGATCTGGATAAGTACAGGACAGAATGCACTGAAGATGACATAAAAATTGAAGTTTATAATCTCCTGGTCGGGCACAGGAGATTCCAATACAGGCACAGATATGCTCAGTGAAATCTGCCACGAGGTCCGCACTCGAGTTGTGGCCCACCCTGACGCACTAGAAATGATACCAGTGCTGATGGACGTGCACATGTACAAGAACAGGGTCGTGGTCGAGAGTAGTCCATGAGTCCCGTCTTTATTCCCATGTCGGATTTCAGTGAGCGCAACTGTACATAATTTTGACCACTTGCCTGGCTATCGTGTCGGCTTCGACCTGAAGTCGATACTATCACGCCCTGCACAACGACTACGCAAGCCCTGTAATGATAATGCAAATAGTGAATGCGTTAAATGCACGCATTCAAGAGGAATGCAGGGCAACATTAGCACTAGTATTTAGGAGTTCTAGAAGTGAGCTCTAAGGCAAACACAAAAATTTAATAATCACGTGATGTACTGTCAAAGAAAGTACATGACTGTAGAACAATACCTACAGTCTCCATAATTATAGTATATAACTCTACAGTGTATTCTGAAGTTCAGCATGGATGCGTATCAGTTGCATCTCAGCAAAACTATACATTGTGTAAAGTATTTCTCCTACTGTCGGATCTGAGGGAGCGAAATTGTACATGTGTCTGTATTTCTCCTGGCAACCCTAGTATCAGGCAATAATGGGATTGTGCTATGTTGTTACTCTTAGTTTGTCTTGTCCGACTTTTAACCTGTCTGCTTTCCTGGCTACAGTGTCATCTTAGACCCCAGGTCAATGCATTCACACCTAATACACCGTCAACGCGATGACGGTCGATATTCAGAGCAATGCAGCGTAGGAAGGGTGCTAGTCGTCACGAGCTAGAAGAGTGAAAAAATTAGGAAATATAAGCCAAACAAAAGTCACAGGCTACTGCGGAACGTGAAGTACAACAATAGCAACAGCGTCCAAACTGCACATATGACTCGACATTGCGTGCGGAGGTTGAGCGTGGAAGCACATCAGTTGCATGAAAGCATAATGCTTATTATTGTCCTGTTTCGGGTAATAACATTTTTGGATACGACAGTCCTGTGTACACATAGGTATATGTCAGATATCAGAAACTGAAACGAATCTCATAAGCTGTATTACAAAAAAGGACATAATTATAAATGGAAGAAGTTCGTGAGAATAATTATTCTACTGCATAAAGAGTAAAAGCAAATCACTCAACTTAGATGAAAGCTCGGTTTTATTGATCCAAAAATCTGTAATCATGGTTTGGGGGAAAGACATGTTGTACCATAGTTTGCAATCAGAGATTTTCGAAATTCTTCATTTGATGTCAAATACCAAGTACGAGGACAAACTACATCAATCGATAATCCGCATTCATTCGCATGGGAATGGCTCCAATCCCACAAAAGGTTAATCCTTTAGAACAAATAGCGTGGCATAAAGGATTGAAAGTCAGCTAAAATATTAAGGCAAAATACGCGTGCAGAAACCACTAATCTTGTGCAAAGCTCACAGCCAGCAATTTCTATCGTAAACTCTTTACACCACCCATTTCGCTTTTCCATTAGAAAGGCTATGACATAAACGACAAACCTTCTGACATTTTCAATTGGGAATCTCGAACTTGAGCCTAACAGTACGCAATCCTGTATGCACTTTATAATGAAACATGAAAATACTAATGTTTGTGTAGCAGACTTCACTACTGAAGTATAATTCCTCACTGCTCCATTCAGAAACAAGCCAGCTATACCTGCACCTCCCAGCTTGATTTTGGGGTATATTCTGTGAATACAATTCAGTAATGACTCCTGGTACAGATGACTGGGTGTGATCGTCTCCAATGATGATCCGCTTACTACTTTGACATCGATAATTTCCCTAGATCCTTTGACGTACTCTTGTGTTCGCCAGAAACAAAGCTTCTGGACAACTTAAGCCGCCCAATGGCTAGGACAATCGATAACTTTTATCCACAGATCTTCACGACAAGCTAAATGAAGACTATCCAGTGCACGCACGAAGTTCTCTTCAGCTACACCATCAAATGGGTGCGAAGCACTGCTGCAATCTCCGATATTGATGACTAAACTCGGGCAACGGCATCGGTCGTGAGTGGTATAGCTCTCCAATAATAAAGTGGCACCTAAGTTCAAATTCAAAACCTGCAGAATCGGAACACTCTCGTCATAATCATGATAAGAAGCGTGTTTTGCGACAGTAAAATCTATTTCTATATTGACCATATTCTAGCTAATTGCTAGGATGAGACCAGCTTCCCACAAACTTGTCAGGATTTGTGATGGACTCAGTATCTATGAACCCATCCACTCTAACAGACCAGATTCCAGCTGCACCGCTCTTTCAAATGAATCTGATGATCACTGACTGCTAATCTTTAGAAACCAAGGTCGTATAAGTGAAAACAAAGATGACTATCTACAAATCCTTTATAGCCCTTGCGTAGATTACAGGTGATACTCGAAACTTGTTATACACGAAATCAGGCAAGTGCGACTAAATATTGTCTCAATGTGACATATAGCTCTGAATAGGATGAAGGCCGCAGACATCACGCAACTACGTTACTTGTTTGACATGAATTACTGTGTATTTTATAACAAACATATTATGGGTTTTGGGTTTTCAATAATATTTTTGTTATAAAATACACAGTAATACATGTCAAACAAGTAACGTATTTGCGTGATGTCTGCGGCCTTCATCCTATTCATAGCTATATTAAAATTATTATCTCCACGTAGGTCAATGTGACATGTTTGTGATAAATCTCGACCATTGCTCTACACGAAAGATATCAAATCCAGTTGTACCAAGGAATTCTAAGTAAATTCTCACACATGCCAGACAAGCGATTAGAGTAATAGCAGGGAGTGGTGCTTTCTTGCAGGTTTGCCGATTGGAATGTGCGAAGTACTCCTCGTGTGCTCCGGATGCCAGTCGTGAGTCAGTCGAGTGTCAAGGCAAGAAGCTTGTGTTCCTCAAAGTCATAGGCTACTGTGTCACGGGAAGAACAACAATCCCAATAGCGTCCAAACTACATATGACTCGACAGTGTGTGCTGAGTG
This sequence comes from Sycon ciliatum, assembly GCF_964019385.1. Taxonomy (NCBI): domain Eukaryota; kingdom Metazoa; phylum Porifera; class Calcarea; order Leucosolenida; family Sycettidae; genus Sycon; species Sycon ciliatum. The sequence continues at coordinate 13,684,058 of NC_088653.1, forward strand.
TGAGAGTGGATGCACATCAGTTGTGTCACAGCATAATGACAACAAATGAGAGTCCTCCGGCTCGGTATAGTGCTCAATATTCGTTCCGAAAGGCTCGAATAGATTTATCTTACGCACTGCACAGAGCACCAAGCATCGTTCGTTGTAACTACAAGTAAAAGTTTCATGCCCAACTGTTAAACCAGTATCAATTGTCTGATGATTGCCTATGGGCAAGAAACTATTAGTTACAACGAACGATGCGAAGTGCTTTGTGTCGTGTGTAGCCCTTTCTCAAAGGTGCTGGCCATTTTTTGCGCTTTTTTGGCCCTTTTGGGAAAAGCCCGTTTCTTTCACCCTTTATTGCGTTTTTTTGGTGAATATCGCCCTTTCTGTGCTTTTTTACCTGAAAAAGTGCTAAAATCTGTTTGCTCATGCATGCGATCACTGTTTCCGAGTGCTCCATGGTCCTTGGCACGCCGCTTTTCTGGGGGGGGGGGGGGCAACAAGTAGTGTACCCGGTGTACACAATGCTGTAAAAAGTGGATTTCTTGAACTTTACTTTCTGTTTTGCCTTTCGAGGACCCATGACTGGAAGAGCGCGTATTCATTTCTCAGCTTGTGTTCATATCTGAGTATGCATCATTGCTATGCTTCACTGAAAAAAGAGGTTTTGCCTATTTTCACTGAAAAAGAGCACCTTTGGCCTTTTTTCGCTGAAAAAATAGCACTTTTTGCCTGTTTTCACTGAAAAAAGAGCACTTTTGCCTGTTTTAACTGAAAAAAGAGCATTTTTGCCTGGTTTCAGTAAAAAAAGGAGCACCTGTTGCCAGTTTTCACTGAAAAAGAGCACTTTTTGCCTGTTTTCACTGAAAAAAGAGCACTTTTTGCCTGTTTTCACTGAAAAAGAGCACTTTTCAGCATATTACGAGGGGCGCGAAAAGCACGAAGTGCGAATTAACAGAGGACCTTTGGGAAAGGGCTAGCCGTGTCTCACAGCCTGATGATAAATTGTCCTGTTTCAGGAAATCTCCATTTTAATTATGATAGTCCTGTGTACACGTATGTATCTGCCAAATATCAGAAACTGCAACGAATCGCATAAGCCGTAGAACACAACGGGAGAATTACAAAATTATGGAAGAAGTTCGTGAGAACAATTATTTGACTACATATTAAAAGAATAAACGCAAATCAAGCACTTTTGCATGAAACCTAGGTTTTATTATTCCAAAAAGATGCGTTCATGGTTTCGGGGAGAGTATTGTTGTAACATCCTTTGGAATCAGAGATTCTCGAACATTTTCTTTTGATTTCAAATTCATTGCAGTGTTACAGCCGAAACCAATCGATAGTCGGCTTTCATTCTTACGGGCACTGCCCCAATCATACAAAAGTTTAATCCTACTTAACATAGAGTGTGGCATAAAGGATTGAAAATCAGCTAGAATATTAAGGGAAAAAATGCTTGCAGAATCCACTAATCTTGTGCACAGCTCACAGCCAGCAATATCAATCGTCAAATCCTTCCACCAATCAATTTGATTTCCCACCAAAAAAGCTATGACATAAATGACCAACTTTCTGACATTTTCAAGCGGAAATACGGGTATTGAACCCATCTGTAAGCAATCGTGTATGCATATTATGTAGAAACATAAACGAATGTGGGGGAAAGGTGAGGGGTGTACGACTCCATATAAGATGTTTAATTCATCGGTCCACGCCTCACTGCCAAACAAACGGTAACTGGACCACAAATTTGTATACCCGGGGTATATAAATTGGATACAGTTGAGTATTGATTCTTGGCACAGCTTAGTGGGCGTGAGCGTCTCCCATGATGATCCGCTTTCTACTTTTATAACTAAATCTTCCTGATCTCCTTGAAAGTACACTGGATTTCGCCAGAAATAAAGCTTTTTGACAACATTTGCAGCCCAATGGCTAGGACAATCGATAACTGTTATCCGCAGATCTTTACGACAACCCAAGTGAAGTCTATCCAGTGCATGAACGAAGTTCTCTTCAGCTACATCATCAAATGGCTTCGACACATTACTGCAACCTCCGAGATTGAAGATTATACTGGGGCATCTGCATAGGTCGTGGGTGGTCTAGCTCTCCAATAGTAAAGGGGAACAAATTTCAAATTCAAAACCTTTTGCATCGGAATAGCTTCGTCAAAGTCCTCATAATAACCGTGTATTTTGACCCGAAACATTAATTCTATATTGACCATATTCGACCTAATTGCTAGGATAAAGCCAGCTTCAAACAAACTTGCAAGGTGTTGTGAAGGACACAGTCTGTATGAAACCGTCGATGTCGAAAGACCAGATTGTAGCTGCTCTGCTCTTTCAAATGAACCTGATTAACACTGACTTCTACTCTCTAGAAACCAAGTACTTATAGGTGAAAACAAAGGTGATTGATTATCTACAATTCTGTGTTAGCTTTTGCGTAGAAGATAGGTGACGGCTAAAACTTGTTGTACACGCAATCAGGCAAGTATGAGTAAGAATGTCCTCACATTCGGTGTGCAGGTTACTCTAGGCTTGCAGGTTACTCTAGGCGTGCGGGTAAATAAACGTGCGTTGACAGCGTTGACTACTGAATGCAGGAAGGGTGTCGCAATGTGACATTTTTCTGAGAAATTTAGACCTGCGCTGTACACTGTAGATATGAAATCCAGCCGTACTAATCGCGACAGAGGTATTCCAAGTAAAACCTCATACGCGGCTTCTGGTGGGCGAGAACTGCCAGGCGAGGGCTTAGAATAGTAGTAGAAATAGAAGCTACATGTAATCAGTCGGTAAGTGGGTGACTGTGGAGTCGGAATGTGCAGCATTTAGTACATAATACAGGTGAAATGCTGATAATTCGAACCTCAAAATGCCAGCAAAAAACTTCTAATTATCCAGACATTATGATTATACAAACATGAACCCACAACTCAATATGTATGTCAAAATGCTCTGATGGTCACGCAGAGTTGCGCTACGGACCTCAGACACAAATTTGACGGACACTGAACTAACCGGCACAGCCTGCTCATGTAAACTGAACTGGCCAGTACAGTGTACAGTGAACTTCGAATTACACTTTCCTAACACAAATCTCACACATTTCCTATGTAAGTGGAATCTGTGGGACTTCTAATTAACCGATCATGTCCAGTTCGAGGTTCGAATTATCAGAAAAAAATTATCTGGGTATCGTATTTACAGAAATCGGCCCTGGAAAAACTTCTATTTAAGCGGTATGTTCGAATTAAACCATATTCGAATTATCAGGATTCCACCTGTAGCACTGCCCCTCGGTGCCATGAAATTTCTCGGGAATAACAATTCAGTTGAAGCGCGTGTATTCGCCAAAGATGGTGCTAAGGTGCAAACCGACTCCCGCGTTGAATCTCTACAAACCTCTTTGGTGGTACAGCACGGCTATAGAAAATAATGTGATCGTCAGCGCTTCAGCCTGTTCCTTGCAGTGTGGTGAGTGGCACCACATGGTTGTATCGAGGGGACGTGAGGGAGGGTTGGCGACAAACTCGAAATTGAGCGCTGTGCCCGATCTCAACCAGCCACAAAATAACAGCGTACGGTGGTAAAGTGACTTGCTAAAATATTAGGGATGTCCAGAAACAGAAACCAGTTAGGGCCAGCAGACAGAGACGCTCGTTGACCGGACCGTCTGAGACGGAATTTATCAGTGCCAATGCAAGGCAGTCGGCTGCCGACTTCCTACCTATGGGCATAGGCGGGGGAGGGATGTTTTTCGGTGCCAAAGCACCCCCTCAAAAGTTTCAATCTCTGTTCGTGGCTGGTTCGAGAGAGACCGTAAACCGCGGACCGATGATCACATGAGCAAATTTGCACATCGCGCACAGTAGCAAACCTTTATCAGATCAGGAAGTAGTAGGTAGATCTTTTGCAATTACTTTTCTTTCTTTTTATCATAATTAAATTATGATTGGGTTGGATTAGACCCCATAAAATTGTTATGGGGTCTATCAAAACACGCTTCCGATTAGGACGTATTGTGCTACTGCAGTTCAATTTTTTGTCTGATGATTGGACATTTAGCAATGAGACTTCTAGTCAAGGGCTACTCTGATTCGTGCCCACCATTCTCCAGCATTACGTGAGACCTCAGCAGACTAAGCACATGATTTGTATCGCCCTCCACAGGTTTTGTTTCAAAATCAAATACGATGAAACTGCAGAGACTCGTGAAGGTTATGGGATAAACTGGATCTTGTGACTTTAAATTGTAGTTCTAGATTGACCATAATTCTCCGGAATTGCTAAGATAAGACAAGCTTCATGCAAACTACCCAGGAATTGTGAAGGACTCTTTGAAACCGTCGACGGTGACCGACCAGATTTCAGTAGCTCTGCTCTTTCAAGTGAACCTGGTGAACACTGACTGCTTCTCTCTAGAAACCAAGTACTTATAGGTGAAAACAACAAAGGTGATGATTGTCTACTACTCTGTGTCAGCTCCTGCGTAGATAATAGGTGATAGATAGTCAAGACGTGATAGACACGCAATCGGTTAAGTATGACCGGGTAATTCATGTCCAATGCCTCTGATGACTACTAGAGCAGGAAGGCTGGTTGCAATGTAACATGTATGTTAGCACTATAGAATCTCTACACAGAATCTTTTATTTCATTTTCATTTTCATTTAACTTGTCATATTTTGCGTGTGCATTTGTGCCTTCTTGTTCTTTTATTCCATGGCTGGAAGCCCTCATTCATAATTTGGTTGACACCATGCCATCCATGAATTGAGAATAATAATAATGATAATGAGAGGTTTATTCTAGCGGTGCCAATGGAGAACAAAACAAGTAAATTCTGACACGCGGCTTCTGTTGGGTAAGTGTCTAGTTTTGAAATAGACTTTTGAAGTGAAAAATCCTGTCGTCGATAAGGAGTTGAAAATGGATCCGGAAAGTGCAGAGTTTAGAACAATATATCTCCTTGTAATTCTTGGTTCGAACTCTTCATGTGATCAAAATTCAATTGATGGCCAAGTCACCGTCTGAAAGGAGCACACTCACGTTGAACATTTACAACATTTTTTGGTGCTTCTGTCCGATCAGCAGCGCTCCAACCTATCCTTGCCTATTTGTTATATAAGAAAACAGCATGGTTGGCCTGGGCACGCGCGGGGGGGGGGTGGTAGATTGGAGACAGGCCCCAATTAGAGCTGTGCGGTATATAACCGGGTTATGAAACCAATAGACCTATGGTGTTGTGTAACGCAAGCACAACAATTATTCACCACTACTAGTACTCCGCACATGCACAGAGCACTCACAACGGCGGACTCCGACAGTGGTGTAAATAAAAGGACTGATACTTGGAAATGAATTAGTTAGGTAAGGATATAGAAAACAACAACACAATCTTGGGAGAGCTAATCAACCAGGAGAAATAAAACCGGAACTCCACGGAACCGGCGGGGGCGGGGCAAGGCGACTTGGAGAAGCCCGGCTGACGTGTGCGAGTACGCACGCGGCGCGGTCAATGGGGCTTCGGCCAGCAAGCGTGGGGACGCTAACCTTTGCAGCAAGCGCAGCATGCAGATAAGGCAGAAGGCAAAAGCAATGCGCATGCTCGCAATAAAGACGCGTAGCTGAAAGCGCATGACGTCAACATAACTCGTGAAAATGCCTACGCAAAAATGTGTTCGAAAAGTAACCGTGAGCTACGATGCAGGAAACGATCTCTGCGATCTGGCAGACGATGAAACAATTTGAAACTAGACAAATTGACAGTCAGTGTGAGTCAGCGAAGGAAGGAAACATGAGAATAGAAAGAGAAGAAATGAACAGAGCAGGCGCGGAGAATGCAGAGTATGGATAACAGAACAGAACGGTAAGCAAAGTCTCAAAACGAAGAACACGACGTACAAATTCAAAATCTATAACTTGAAGCAATAAATAAACGTGCAGTATGGTATCAAATACTTGTGTAGAGGGGTGAGAGGCGAACTATTCTACTTCACCTCTCCCCCTGATACCATAGTCATACTCACCCACGGTAACGTGCTGGCGCCTGGAGCTTGACACGAGGTCGTAGCGCATATCCGCCAGTTGGAGCAACATCAATGGAGACACCAATACCATTGTCATCTTGCTCGTCACTATTCAGGCTAGCCTCTGTGGCAGCTGCATCGGGAAGATCCTTCGTCAACAAGGCAATGTTGATAACCTTCTTGGACACTCGGCGGTTGTCCGGACTTGGCTTTTCAATCACCACAGTCGTTGGACTTACGATTGCTTTCACTTTCCAGCCACGCTCATAGGGTGCAAGGCGCTTCTGATGGCGATCTGGGCGCTGCAACATCACGTGATCACCAACAGCATAGGGACAGTGTGACTCTTCCTCGCTATTTTCGAAATCAGGAAAGTGTGAGAAAGAATGTGCTGAATTTCGGTGTGCAGATGACATTCAGTGTCCAGTTTGAAAAACGTCCATGCACTGTTGTGACTAATATTCCAAGAAAGTACGCAATGTGACACGTTTGTGAGAAATTTAGACCAGCGCTCTACACAGAAGATATCAAATCCGGCCGTACCCTTGGAGACCGAGACATTCCACGCTGCTTCTGCTGGGCGAGTACTTACAATAATAATGGGAGGGGAAGCAACATGCAGTCATTCATTAACGGGCTTACTAGCTTACTAGCAGTGGTAGTAATGGGTAAAGCTCTAGCAGTGAGATCGGAAGCAAACACAAAGTCACAATCTACACTGTCACTGGAAGTACAAACATTACTTTTCATAACTATGACTCCACATTGCATGCTGAGGTCGGCGTATTTGAGAAATTTTCTGGAAGAGCAACACTATAACATAAACGAAACTCTTTTTCGATGTGTTGAAGTGGTAATTCCCCTTTCAATCATTGTCATTGTGTGAACATCTGAGATTGAAATCGACGACATCGGAGGAGAATCAATTTGCAGTTTGTTAAGGGGCTACAATGGTTTCTGATCATGAAGCATTTGGGATTATCACATGGCCAGTGATCGTTGGCCATACTCCAGGGAATCAGCACCTTTCGCGCCGCGGGCAATAAACGGCGACATTGCCCGCAAAAAATATTTTATTTCAGTGATCGCGTAAGTACGACGACTCTCTAGACTTTATGTACGACTTTATGCCAAGTCGCACTGTAGCATTGAGACGAAGATGGAATTCCTTTTGGAGATGGACGTCCGGGAAATGGACAAGGGCTCGGACGTCTGCCATGTGGCCCTTACAGGGATCATTTGTTCAGTAATGTCTTGCAGCGTTCCCTTCGATAAGCTTTTGGATAAAGATTCAGTTCTGCTCGATGCGGTACTGTGATCACAAACAATTATTTGGAATAGCACAACTTCAACTCATCATCGTGCTTTTGCTGAACCTACGATATGCAGATGACACAGGATTGTGTGCATATCCATCAGAAGTGTTCACCCTCACCAATGCTGTTATTGACACTGGAAGAGAGAAGGGCCTGTCACTGAATCTGTCCAAAACCAAGATCATGCATATCGGAACCTGAACTGCTGGTGCAAACGATACTGCTCCAACGCCACTTGTGGTCGATGGAGAACGAATTGCAGAGGTGAGCAGTTTCAATTATCTCGGATCCTGGAAGACAACTAACGGTGATTGCAGCCTCGATATTCGATCAAGAATTGCCATGGCGAAAGAGCGTATGCTCCAGTTGGAAAGACCACAACACCTCCAGACAGCTGAGAATCCGGATAATGCATGCTCTTGTGTGGTCTGTCCTGCTGTATGGAGCTGAGAGTTGGACTCTCCGGAAGACAGATGAACGACGAATACAGCCAGCAGAAATGAGGTGCTACCAACGTCTGCTCGGAGTATTCTAGTTGGAGAAGCACCCGAATGAAAGTATCCTGGTGAAGTTGGGAGTACAGAAACAGCTGCAAGCCAGGATCTCGATACCCAAACGGACCTATTTCGGGCAAACCTGCCGCCCGTCTGGCTTGGAGCTTGAACCTGACATGATGTTTGGGTTCGTGGATGGTAAGAGAAAGCGTGGTCGTCCGAAGATTTCCTTTGCTGACAATATCGTTTTGTGCACTGGTGCACTCGATGTTTTTTTTCTCTTTTCAGACAGTTCACTTCCCCAACTGATTCTTTGAATTTGAAGTTCTCCCAATCCTTTCAAAACTTTATCACTCTCTTTCACTTCTGGTAGGGTCAAGAAACTGACCATAGGTGGTCTCCTGGGGGAGGGAGAAAGACCCAAGTGCCATTAGTATGTGTGGGATGTTTTGTGAGCTGCCTTTGGAGTCTGGGGATTTTTTCTCTTTTCATGAAGTTCACTTCCCAAACTGATCCTTTGAATTTGAAATTTTCCCAATCCTTTGAAAAATTTATTTATTTTACTTTTATAATTTTTTCGACAACGCAGATGATGATGATGATGATGATCGTGTGTTCTCAGATCCTCGCAAAGTCACTGCCTGTGTGTGGTCTTCCTGTGCAACGCAAAACTCGTACAAGGCTCATCTGTACTCTGCCCTCACCTTTGCTTGAACAACAAACACAACAATTCGTGAATGTTTTACAATGAAAAATATAGCTATCTGGAGCTGAAAACAAAGAAACATTGTCCTGAGAATTGCACACCAGGGAGTCGTCAAAATGCAGTACTGTATTTGACAATTACTGATACACATGTAAACATGAAGAAACTCTTTGTGGTAGCACTCTTAATTTATCATCTGAAATTATGATTCTGCTGCGTATTGTTGTGGTTGCCATGTATATTGCAATGACGAATTCTGTCTTCTTCCGGCAACCACAGAACATATTATCACTTGCCGGATCTCTCCTGGCAGCCCTAGTAATAGGCGCTTCTGCTATTGTGTTGTGTTTCTATTCTTAGTTTTACTTGTGTGACGGTGAACCAGTCTGTTTGTCTGGCTGTATTGCCATCATGGACGGAAGATCAATACCATAATGGACAGCACATAGTCGATACAAGCCTTGCATTGACTTAGCATCTAGTGAATGCATTGACTGACAACATTCAGAGTAATGACTACTATTTAGTAATGCTAGTCGTCACCCCATCTAGGTCTGAGATCTAAGGCAAACAGACTGCTCTGTCACTGGAAGTGCAACAAACCAGACGGCGTCCAAAATACATAATGACAAGACAGTGCATGTTGATCTAGAGCCACGATACGCATCATTTTATTCACAGCGTCCTCGGTATTGCAAACTCTTTTTTGGATAGGATAGACCAGTGCATGAATAGAGGTTATGCGAATGACGTCACGAGGAGCGCCAAGGCGGCTGCGAGTGGCAGGGGTGGCAAAATGAAGTCGTTTCTGCTTGAACTATTTTTTACTAGTCTTTGAGAGGAAAAGTAAAATTTGTTGTTGGTTGTCGACATATCGTTCCTCACTTTTATTTTGATTTCCGCTGGTGTCTCGCTTGCTGAAGTTTTTAGCCTTCAACATGCCGAAGAGTTGTGCAGCCGTCGGATGTAGCAATCGTGCCGATCCTGGAACGGCTGTGAAGTTTTACAAGTTTCCTGTAGCGGACGAGCGGCGCAAACTATGGGTTGCGGCTATGAGACGAGAGAATTGGAAGCCAACTGACAGTAGCAGGATCTGTTCAGACCATTTCGTAGGCGCAGAGAAGAGCAACGATCCACTATCTCCCGCTTACGTTCCGAAACTTTTTGAACATGTCAGGACTCCTGTAAAGCGTAAAGCAGAGAGGGATTTGGTGGCATATGAACGCCGAGCGAAGCGGAAGCTGACGTTCGAGGAGAGCAAGACGCAGACACCAGTGAAAGTGGACGCCTCCGGGAATGACTTCACAGAGGCAATGGCAGATTTGCCTGGTGCCTATGGTGCAGAGGTAGAGTCTGATCCTGTAGCAGTCTCCAGTGTCTCATCGCAGACTGACATGGATATGGAGCACTTGACGCGGCTGGAGGAGACAAACAACTGTTTGGTCCTGGAAAGCAAACGGATGCCACACGCTCCAGGACAAGGTGACACCTTGTCAATCGAGTCGTTTGAGAAAGACAACGCGAAGGTGCTCTTCTACACTGGTTTGCAGTCTTTTGGGACCATGATGGGCATATTTGAACACGTGAGGAAGAGAGTTCCACAGCACCACCGCCACACGCTCTCTCTCTTCCAGCAGTTCTTGATTGTTCTCATGAAGCTTCGGCTGAATTGTCGGGACCAAGACTTGGCGTACAGATTCGGCATTCACCAGTCGACCGTGTGCCGGATTTTCCAGCGCTGGATCCGGGTGATGCATGTGATGCTGGGACCACTTGTCAAATGGCCGGAAAGGGACGAACTACGCAAAACTCTGCCACTTGAATTTCGTAAGCATTTCCCGGGCTGTGCTGTCATTATTGACTGCTTTGAAGTTTTTTGTGAACGACCTTCTGATCTGATGGCAAGAGCTCAAACGTACTCTCACTATAAAAGCCATAACACTGCAAAGTTTTTGATTGGCGTAGCGCCACAAGGTGTCATTACATTTATTTCGCATGCATGGGGCGGGAGAGCCTCAGACAAGTTCATCACAGAGCACTGCGGTCTGCTTAGTCACCTAAATCCGGGTGACCAGGTGCTGGCTGACCGTGGTTTCACTGTTGAAGACAGCGTTGGCATGTTCTGCGCAGAGTTGGTGATGCCCCCATTTACGAAGGGGAAGAAGCAACTCTCCAGGCTGAAATTGGACAGTGCTCGACAAGTGTCACGCGTCCGTATCCATGTGGAGCGAGTGATTGGAATGCTTCGCCAGAAATACACGATCCTCTCTGGCACTTTGCCCATTGCTTTCCTCATGCATGACGATAAAGCTACATCATGTGCATTCATTGACAAGGTTGTCACCGTCTGCTGTGCTCTGTGCAACTGTTGTGAGTCCGTCGTACCTTTCGAGTAAATTACATCATGCCGCTTTGTCAGCTGTAATGATTGCTATATTATTATTATATTATTATTCAAATGTATTATTAACCCTTTGTGCTTTTTGGACTGTCTGGATATACCGGCAATTATATTTCTGTTTTACCTATTCTGCAGTTGCATGCGCATGTGTGCACCTCATTGACCTCGCTTGTTTCTAGTTTCTTTTGTCTGGCTAGCCAAGCTTGCTTGGTCATGGCAACGCCAACAGACTTATAATAATAGTAATAATAATGGCTTCTATCATCACTCACGACATGCCTCCGTTTCTTGTTGCATCAATATAATGACTCGTGGTCCAAATAGGGACAACACAATATAATAATTATGAATAGCCCTGAAACCCAACTTAGGGTGCTGGGTAGTGCGCGATGTACCATCAGATGTAGTATGCCCAGCACCAAAGAACAACTCAACTTATGCCAACATCACCCGGAAGAGACGTAAAGAGCGAAGTGTTTGATGTGTAATGATGGAGTTCCTCTGTTCACATGCATAAGCAGTGAGTGGTCTTCACGCATGTCCTGGGACCCACAAATACGAATCAGCATTATGGTCCTTCAGAGATACATGCAAGCAAAGAAATACAAGAAAGGTAACGGAAATCGTTGTGAAAGCCCAGCCACCGATTGTATGCACACACGTGGCAAGTGCAACAGCAAGTACCGTGGAAGGCACAGCAGAACAAGTTGAAAATGCAACTCTAGAAATACCAGAATAGCAGGCTCCATGAATATAATCACTTCTCAAATGCTTGAGACTTGGATTTACAAATGCTACGACAAAAATGACTATGTACAAGGAAAGTTGGTTGCACCCCATACTAGAGGCCGAGCTTTTCTGCCGCCTTGACTGGACATTTGACTGACTCACGACTGCCATTCAGAAACTTGACAAACTCACGACTTCCATCCAGACACTTGACTGACTCACAACTGCCATCTAGAGCAGAGAAGAAGTCCCTCGAGCCCTCCTTCCGGCAAACCTGCAAGAAAGCACCACTCCCTGCTCAATACACAGTGTTTCGGGGAATTCACCCCTCATGCAGTTGAGCTTGAGTAGGCTGACGAACGTTGTGCTTAGCGACCAACATTCCTATAAACTTGTCGCCGAAGTCGCTACCACTGTAATTGTACATGCATATCATTATTTAGTGGCAGATTTAATCTTGCGACACTCCGGGCAGGTCCAGTTCTTGCGCTTTGGCTTACTCTTCAGCTGCAAACAAGCCATGTGGAACAAACGAATACTGCAATCGTTGTTGGAACATCGCAGTACCTCGCCAGCCTTCACAGACTTGCAGTAGCAAAACTCCGGAGGGCGTTCTTGATCCGCAGTAGATGTTGTACTGGTAGCTCCAAGTGGTTCCGAGGCTGATGTCCACAAGTGGAAATTTATCTTCCTCTAAAAAAATACTTCTGGGCAGGTAAGGATCACTCGAGTCTGGTGCAACGCGCTCGAGCTTTTCACGGTACCGGCATTTGCTGGAGTCATCTAACTCGTCATACACTTTTGAAAACTTGGGAGAAGTCATGGCCACTGATTCAGCGTTCGTACAATAGTCCTTTGTAAAGAACAGAAGAGGAACGTAACAGCGATACAGGAAATTTCCTTCGTGAAATTATTCCAGGCACATGTACTTCTTTTGAACTTTTCATCTCTTTTGCCACCCCTGCGGAGCGCGGCCGCTTTGGCCGCCTACAAGCCGCCTGCACGTGATCCTTTCGCATAACCTCTATAAAGGATGCCAAATATCAGAAACTGCAACGAATTTCAAAAGCTATTATTATAACGCAACGAAGGATAGTGAAAAACAAAATTAATTAATAGTAAGCGTTGATTTGAGAAAACATTCTGCGGGCTAAAAAAAGAATTAGATCAATCACCTCAGGTATAACCTGATTGGAATGGAAGAAAGGTGTTTTACTCATGTAAAGATCGGCGGCGATACAAGCGATTGGCGGATATACAGGCGTTCATGGTTTCGGTGATAAAACTGTTGTAACCACGTTTGCGTTCAAAAATGAAGCATAATATAATGTTGGAACATTGTTTGCCACCACAGATTCGTCAGATTCTTCCTTTGCCTCAGAAAACAATCCACGAAAATATAAACCCATTACTGCTTTGTTCCAACTTGATTCGCTAGGACCAAAAAATGAAAAGCGGCCACCTTTTTGTAAAACATGTTGAAGCGTAATGGATTGAAAGTCAGCAAGAATATTGAGAAAATATTTGCGAGCGGAAACCACCAAACTTGTGCATAGCTCACAGCCTTCGATAACCGTCTGGAACTTTTTAGAGCACTGCCTTGTCTGAATCAGAAAAGCTAGTGCAAAAGCGAAGACCTTTCTGAAGTACTGAAGACGTACATCACAATGTGGCTCTATGTCATGGTGTAAGCACTTGAAGTTAAAATAATAACTCAAAGGGTTAAGGCGTTGTTTGTTCCTGGACGGTCCAATTACGAGTCCTAACCTCTCGGTCCTCGTCTCCGCGCCATACAAGCTAAATTCAGACCAGCGAACTTCAATTCTGCCGTGTTTAGGCGAAAAACGTTCCAAACAGTTGAGCAATGATGTTTGGTAGAGATAACTGGATGTGAGTGACTGCCATGGTGATCCAGTTACCATATCCACTTGTACGCTATCCATAGTTCTTTTGCAAGACAGCGTACATCGCCAGTTTAGAAGCGTATTGACAACTTCAGTTGTCCAATGGCTAGGGCAATTGATAACTATCACCGACAAATGAGCACGGGAATCTAATCGAAGTCTACGCAATGCATTCACGAAGTTCTCTTCAGCGATACGACCAAATTTCCTCAACGCACTACTGCAACGTCCGAGATGTAAGATTAACTTTTCGCATCGGGATAGGTCGAGGGTGGTGTAGCTCAGCAATAGTAAATTAGGACGAAATGCCAAATGCACAACCTGATTCATCGCAACGTAATCGTGACGGGGCTCACGATAACCATATACCAAAGGCCGAAAAGCAACTTCTATCTTGACCATATTCTAGCTAATTGCTAGGATAAGACCAGCTTAATACAAACTTGTGACGAGTTATGAAGTACTCAGTCCCTATGAAACCGTCGACGGTGACTGACCAGATTAAAGCTGCTCTCCTCTTTCAAATGAACCTGATGAACACTGCCTTCTTCTCTCTAGAAATCAAGTACTTAAAGGTGAAAACAAAGGTGATCGTCTGCAACTCTGTGTTAGCGTTTGCATAGATGATAGGTGATAGTCGATAATGTTTCTACACACAATCGGGAAAGTGTGAGTAGGAATGTGTTAGGTGTCGGTGGTTAGGTTACTTTCGTTGTCCAGGTTGCTTAACATCCATTGACTGTTGATAATAATATTGTACGATGTGACACATTTGTGAGACATTTAGACCAGCGCTCTTCATATTACGTATCAAATCAAGCCGTGCCAATCGAGACCTAGGAATTCCACGTATAGTCTCACACGAGGCTTCTGGTGGGGGAGATCTGCCAGGCGAGTTCTTAGAATAATAGCAAGAGTAGATAAACAAGAGTGTGCAACTCCCGGATCCGCGCGGATGGGTTGGCCCATGGCGGAATATTTTGTTAACGTAATCTTTTCGACCACCCACGCGCTGCTAGTCTTTTGGAAAGTTTTGCCTCGTGCACTTGGCCGCGCTTACATTACAATGTCGGTGCCCAGCACGTGCTTTCACACTGCTCTGCGGCAAGAAGCCCGTTTTGTCTGGAAAAAAGGTGACTTCAACAAAAGTTCTGCCGTGGGCAGGGGAAGGGGGTATCAGGAGATTGTGCAGGAGAGACACGGAGTTGCACACTCTTGTTTATCTACTCTTGATAATAGTGATAACAGATGGAACATGCAGTCAGTCGGTAAATCGGTGACTGTGGAGTCGTAATGGGCAGCATTTAGTGCAATATGTGCACCAAGGGGAAGTTTTATATTATAGTGCTGCCAGCCGTGCTGCAACCCACAGTCAACTGGGAAATTGTGCCCAGGCACAAGGGGTACATGGATTCGGCTAATACCGTATTTTTCCGGTTGTAAGTCGACCTTTTACGACTTAAAATAGAAGGAGAAAGGGTGGGGGTCGACTTACAACCGGAATTCGACTTATAACCGGGCACGAGTGCACCATGTTTATACATTTTTGCCAGTTTATTGGCATTTTTCAAGGATTGGGACGTTATATCCTCCAATAAGGAATGTTTACATGATTTGTTGATTTGTTAGTAGCAGGAGGTGGTTAGTAGTGCTTCTTTGGGTGAAAACTTTAACACGCAGAATTGAGACCTCCAGATAGGGGGTCGACTTATAACCGGAGTCGACTAACAACCGGTAAAATACGATACCGTTATCGGCACTTGGGCCAGTCAGTGGTTGTGAGACTTTTACAGGGTGATATTTCTTACTGCCCCTTGGTGCCACGAAATTCCTCAGCACTCACAATTCAGTTGAAGGGCATATAATGGCCGACGATGGTGCTAAGGTGCAAACCGACTCTAACGTCGAATCTCTGCAAACATTTTTGCTGGTATAGGACCTCTACGGAAACTGTCTGATACTCAACGCCTCAGCCTGCCCCTTGCAGTATGTTCAGTATCACAGCATGCCTATCGAGGGGGGACGTGGGCGAAGGCTGGCAACAAACTAAAATTTAAGTGCTGTCCCCGATCTAAACCAGCCACCAAAATAACAGCCGTACAGTGGTACAGTGGTGAAATGAATTGCTATACGAAGGGATTTTTGCAAGCAGAAAACAGTCATGGGCAGTAGAAAGAGACGTGCGTTTGACTTGAGCAACCTAGACAGAATTACTCAGTGCCAACGTAAGACAGTTGGCGGGCGACTTCTTACTGATCTGGATAAGTACAGGACTAAATGCATTGAAGAACACAAAAAAATTGAAGTTTATATTCTCCTGCTCGGGCTCAGGAGATTCCAATACAGGCACAGATATGCTCAGTGAAATCCGCTACGAGGTCCGTACTCGAGTTGTGGCCCACCCTGACGCCCTAGAAATGATACCAGTGCTGATGGACGCGCACATGTACAAGAACAGGGTCGTGGTCGAGAGTAGTCCATGAGTCCCGTTTTTATTCCCATGTCGGATTTCAGTGAGCGCAACTGTACATAATTTTGAACACTTGCCTGGCTATCGTGTCGGCTTCGACCTGAAGTCGATACTATCACGCCCTGCACAACGACTACGCAAGCCCTGTAATGATAATGCAAATGGTGAATGCGTTAAATGCACGCATTCAAGAGGAATGCAGGGCAACATTAGCACTAGTATTTAGGAGTTCTAGAAGTGAGCTCTAAGGCAAACACAAAAATTTATAATCACGTGATGTACTGTCAAAGGAAGTACATGACTGTAGAACAATACCTACAGTCTCCATAATTATAGTATATTACTCTACAGTGTATTCTGAAGTTCAGCATGGATGCGTATCAGTTGCATCCCAGCAAAACTATACATTGTGTAAAGTATTTCTCCCACTGTCGGATCTGAGGGAGCGAAACTGTACATATGTCTGTATTTCTCCTGGCAGCCCTAGTATCAGGTAATACTGGGTTTGTGCTATGTTGTTAATCTTAGTTTGTCTTGTCCGACTTTTAACCTGTCTGCTTTCCTGGCTACAGTGTCATCTCAGGCCCCAGGTAAATGCATTCACACCTAATACACCGTCAACGCGATGACGGTCGATATTCAGAGCAATGCAGCGTAGGAAGGGTGCTAGTCGTCACGAGCTAGAAAAGTGAAAAAATTAGGAAATATAAGCCAAACAAAAATTCACAGGCTACTGTGTAACGTGAAGTACAACAATATCAACAGCGTCCAAAACTGCACATATGACTCGACATTGCGTGCGGAGGTTGAGCGTGGAAGCACATCAGTTGCATCAAAGCATAATGATTATTATTGTCCTGTTTCGGGTAATAACATTTTTGGATACGACAGTCCTGTGTACGCCTAGGCATATGCCAGATATCAGAAACTGAAACGAATCTCATAAGCTGTATTACAAAACGGGAGATATTTATAAATGGAAGAAGTTCATGAGAATAATTATTCTACTGCATAAAGAGTAAAAGCAAATCACTCAACTTAGATGAAAGCTCGGTTTTATTGATCCAAAAATCTTTGATCATGTTTGGGGGAAAGACATGTTGTACCATGGTTTGCAATCAGAGATCTTCGAAATTCTTCATCTGATGTCAAATACCAAGTACGAGGACAAACTACATCAATCGATAATCCGCATTCATTCCCATGGGAATGGCTCCAATCCCACAAAAGGTTAATCCTTTAGAACAAATAGCGTGGCATAAAGGATTGAAAGTCAGCTAAAATATTAAGGCAAAATACGCGTGCAGAAACCATTAATCTTGTGCAAAGCTCACAGCCAGCAATTTCTATCGTAAACTCTTTACACCACCCATTTCGCTTTTCCATTAGAAAGGCTATGACATAAACGACAAACCTTCTGACATTTTCAATTGGGAATCTCGAACTTGAGCCTAACAGTACGCAATCCTGTATGCACTTTATAATGAAACATGAAAATACTAATGTTTGTGTAGCAGACTTCACTATTGAAGTATAATTCCTCACTGTTCCATTCAGAAACAAGCCAGCTATACCTGGACCTCCCAGCTTGATTTTCGGGGTATATTCTGTGAATACAATTCAGTAATGACTCCTGGTACAGATGACTGGGTGTGAGCGTCTGCAATGATAATCCCCTTACTACTTTGACATCGATAATTTCCCTAGACACTTTGACGTACTTTTGTGTTCGCCAGAAACAAAGCTTCTGGACAACTTAAGCCGCCCAATGGCTAGGACAATCGATAACTGTTATCCGCAGATCTTTACGACAAGCTAAGTGAAGACTATCCAGTGTACGCACGAAGTTCTCTTCAGCTACATCATCAAATGGCTGCGAAGCACTGCTGCAATCTCCGATATTGATGACTAAACTCGGGCAACGGCATCTGTCGTGAGTGGTATAGCTCTCCAATAATAAAGTGGCGCCTAATTTCAAATTCAAAACCTGCAGAATCGGAACACTCTCGTCATAATCATGATAAGAAGCGTGTTTTGCGACAGTAAAATCTATTTCTATATTGACCATATTCTAGCTAATTGCTAGGATAAGACCAGCTTCCCACAAACTTGTCAGGATTTGTGATGGACTCAGTATCTATGAACCCATCCACTCTTACAGACCAGATTCCAGCTGCACTGCTCTTTCAAATGAATCTGATGATCACTAACTGCTACTCTTTAGAAACCAAGTTCGTAGTAGTGAAAACAAAGATGACTATCTACAAATCCTTTATAGCCCTTGCGTAGATTACAGGTGATACCCGAAACTTGTTATACACGAAATCAGGCAAGTGCGACTAAAGATTGTCTCAATGTGACATAATAGCTATGAATAGGATGAAGGCCGCAGACATCACGCAACTACTTTACTTGTTTGACATGAATTACTGTGTATTTTATAACAAAAATATTATGGGTTTTGGGTTTTCAATAATATTTTTGTTATAAAATACACAGTAATACATGTCAAACAAGTAACGTAGTTGCGTGATGTCTGCGGCCTTCATCCTATTCATAGCTATATTAAAGTTATTATCTCCACGTAGGTCAATGTGACATGTTTATGATAAATTTCGACCATTGCTCTACACGAAAGATATCAAATCCAGTTGTACCAAGGAATTCTAAGTAAATTCTCACACGTGCCAGACAAGCGAGTAGAGTAATAGCAGGAAAAGAAGCAGCATATAGTCTATCTGTAAGGCAGTGACTGTGGAGGCGAAACGTGCCGCATTTAGTACAATATGAGCCACAATCAGCGAAAAGAACCCATAGACATTTCGTGGGTTTCATTATGTGTTTGTCCCGCTGGAAACAAAGCGTCTCTGCAAGTTTGTATCCATGTTGATGGTTTGGCTTCTAAAGCAGTATAATCAGTGGTGCTTTTCAGGCACAATCTTCCTCAGCCTACTTAAGTTCAATTGATGGAGGACAGGCAGTGATGGAATACCCGCATTTCTTCTGAAGTCCTGCGCTGATTTCCTAGCTCCCTCCTGAACATTGATATTTAATGCATCTCTTGCTGTTGGTTCTGTGCCGGACGGCATGAAGTTGGAACATGTCACGCCTGTATTCAAGGCTGAAAATCCTCAGGATCCGGGAAATTATCGCCCTGTGTCTCTCCTGCCAATTGTGTCGAAGCTGTTAGAATGACTTGTCTATAGACAGCTATCCTCATTTCTGGAAAAGGAGAATTTGTACCCTCCCTGGCAGTTAGGCTTTAGACGTCAACATTCAACGGAAAACGCTCTAGTTTTCGTCATGGACAAGTTTGTTCGCGCTCGAGATGCAGGACAAATTACTGGTGCTGTGCTCGTGGATATGTCCAAAGCATTTGAAAAGGTCAGGCACCAAGTGCTCATTAATGATTTGTTTGAGCTTGGCATATCTGGTTCAGCATTAGTTTGGTTTGCCGACTATTTGTCCAATCGTCGCCAAATAGTGCACATTGCTGAGAACTATAGCCCTCCTTTCCCCTGCATGTGTGGCGTTCCCCAGGGATATGTTCTTGGTCCGCTGATTTTTGTACTCTATGTTCGTTCGATCCAGTCCATTGTTTTCGAGTTTTGTGTGAAAGTTATTCAATTTGCTGACGATATTCTATTGTATGTTTGCGGTACGCAGAAGAGTGCGCTTAGCAACTCCCTGTCTGCAGCTGTCTCATCCATTAGTACCTGGCTGTCAAACCGCAATTTAATTCTACATGCCCGGAAGACACAAGTGCTCTTCCTGTCTACGCCACATATTACTGACCACCAATTTGCAGTCTACTGCCATGGAGTGCAGCTCAAGCAAGTGACATGTGCAAAGAACCTTGGAATACATTTGGACCAGGATCTTTCTTGGAGGACTCAAGTTGATTTTATGGTCTCCAAACTAGCCAGTAAAATTGGTGTTCTGTTCCGAAATCGACACAATATTCCGCTGACTTGGCGAGGAACCTTTGTAAAGTGGCTAGTGTTGCCAAATTTTCTATATGCATCAAATTGTTTTTCTGCTGGCCTTTCCTTAACCCAGTTAGGTAGGCTTGAACAAATGCTAAAGCGAGCTTTGCGTTCAGTGTACGATACTGGTTTTTGTAGCCCATCAAGCCCTTTATTTGCGAGACTTGGTCTAGATCGTTTAGCATCCATGTATTGCAAGAAATTACTGTATCCGACGTGGCGCTGTTTGGAAGGCCACTGTAGTGTCACATTAAGTCTAATGTTCGAGCGTTTAAATAATGGTCTTGCAACGCGCAGCCTTAAATCACGCACTCTTAAGTTGCCCATGCTCAGAACTGCCTTTGCCCGTCATGGCGCTTCCTTCCAATATGCCAGGCTGTGGAATGATTTGCACCCTCTAGCTCGCTGTGTGGATAACTCCGCCCGTTTAAGAAACTGTTACCCCACTGCCTTGCTTTTTTACGCTAGTAACTATGACTTTCAGCTATGCAAAATGCGAACATGATCACCTATCCAATACCGGTAGTCTATTATATTTTATCCTCATGGATTTTGGATTGGATTGGATTTTTATTTATAGTGGTGACTATAACAGACAATTGCCTAATAACAATAGACCCACTCGAGGGAAAGATGCAAAAAATATATGAATAATTAAAATTATTCATATAAATTATTCATATCTTTTTTGCATCTTTCTCTCGAGTGGGTCTATTGTTATTAGGCAATTGTCTGTTATAGTCACCACTATAAATAAAAATCCAATCCAATCCAAAATCCATGAGGATGAATAACCCGAAACACTTAGTATTAAGCAGGGAGTGGTGCTTTCTTGCAGGTTTGCCGATTGGAATGTGCGAAGTACTCCTCGTTTGCTCCGGA
The DNA here is from genome assembly GCF_964019385.1 of Sycon ciliatum. Lineage (NCBI taxonomy): Eukaryota > Metazoa > Porifera > Calcarea > Leucosolenida > Sycettidae > Sycon > Sycon ciliatum. The sequence continues at coordinate 13,704,977 of NC_088653.1, forward strand.
TGCCAGTCGTGAGTCAATCGAGTGTCAAGGCAAGAAGCTTGTGTTCCTAAAAGTCACAGACTACTGTGTCACGGGAAGAACAACAATCCCAACTGAGTCCAAACTACATATGACTCGACAGTGTGTGCTGAGCTTGAGCGTGGATGCACATCAGTTGCGTCACAGCATAATGACAACAATTGAGAGTCCTCCGGCTCGGTGGAGTGCTCAATATTCGTTCCGAAAGGCTCGAATAGAGCTATCTTACGCACTGCACAGAGCACCAAGCATCGTTCGTTGTAACTACAAGTAATAGTTTCATGCCCAACTGTTCAACCAGTATCAGTTGTCTGATGATTGCCTATGGGCAAGAAGCTATAAGTTACGACGAACGATGCGAAGTGCTTTGTGTCGTGTGTAGCCCTTTCTCAAAGGTGCTCACCCTTTTTTCGCTTTTTTTGGGCCATTTGGGAAAAGCCCGTTTTTTCACCCTTTATTGCGTTTTTTGTTGAATATCGCCCTTTCTGAGCTGTTTTAGCTGTTAAAGTGCTAAAATCTGTTTGCTCATGCACGCGATCACGGTTTCCGAGTGCTCCATGGTCCTTGGCACGCCGCTTTTCTGGGGGGCAACAAGTTGTGTTACCGGTGTACACAATGCTGTAAAAAGTGGGTTTCTTGAACTTTACTTCCTGTTTTGCCTTTCAATGACCCATGACTGGAAGAGCGCGTATTCATTTCTCAGCTTGGGTTCATATCTGAGTATGTATCATGGCTATGCTTCACTGACAAAAGAGCACATTTTGGCTATTTTCACTGAAAAAAGCACCTTTTGCCTGTTTTCACTGGGAAAAGAGCACTTTTTGGCTGTTTTCACTGAAAAATAAGCACTTTTTGCCTGTTTTCACTGAAAAATGAGCACTTTTTGCCCGTTTTCAATAAAAAAGAGCATTTTTTGCCAGTTTTCACTAAAAAAGAGCACTTTTTGCCTGTTCTCACTGAAAAAAGAGCACTTTTGGCCTGTTTTCACTGATAAAGAGCACTTTTTCAGCATATTACGAGGAGCGCGAAAAGCACTAAGTGCGAATTAACAGAGGACCTTTTGGAAAGGGCTAGCCGTGTGTCACAGCCTGATAAATTGTCCTGTTTCAGGAAATCTCCATTTTAATTACGATAGTCCTGTGTACGCGTATGTATCTGCCAAATATCAGAAACTGCAATGAATCGCATAAGCCGTGGAACACAACTGGAGAACTACAAATGGAAGAAGTTCGTGAGAACAATTATTTGACTACATAAAGAATAAACGCAAATCAAGCACGTTTTCATGAAACCTAGGTTTGGTTATTCCAAAAAGCTGCGTTCATGGTTTCGGGGAGAGAATTGTTGTAACATCCTTTGCAATCAGAGATTCTCGAACATTTTTTTGATTTCAAATTCATCGCAGGGTTACAGCCGAAACCAATAGATAGTCGGCTTTCATTCGCACGGGCACAGCCCCAATCCCACAAAAGGTTAATCCTACTGAACATATAGTGTGGCATTAAGGATTGAAAATCTGCTAGAAATTAAGGCAAAAAATGCTTGCAGAAACCACTAATCTTGTGCACAGCTCACAGCCAGCAATATCAATCGTGAAATCTTTCCACCAATCAATTTGATTTCCCACGAAAAAAGCTATGACATGATTATGTAGGACTCAGTATAGAGTCCATGCACTATATGTTGTCCAGCACCCTATATAGAGTCCATTGGTCCAAAATCCACTAAACAGAATCCAGGAGTCCACTCAGTTTTGATCAGCTTCATCCAGCCCCGCAATCCCCTATAAGGAGTACACTTTTTCTACAAGTCCCCTATTCACGGTCCAGGAGTTCAGTTTATCCAGTCACGCCGCGCCGTCCTCTGTGTTTTGTGCCCGAAAGCGAAAACACCTTCTCAGTTTTGCTTGCCTCGTGGCAGCGTATTCCATTATTCACTTCAGCCATGGCTGCCAGTTCTGCTGTGCAGTTGCTGACAGTAATCTGTCTCGAGGTAACCAAGGAGGATAAGGAGACGTTCAAAATCAAATCTGGAAAGCGTCTTGTGATTCTCTGAAGACGTTTCATCCGTGCGCAGGATGAAAGCAGAAATTGCAGAACGAGAAAAGTTCAGCACAGTTCAAATCTGACGAGTCAGGTACACTGACACTCTCTTTCGTTCGACGCCACAAGGATCCCCTGTTTGGCTGGCCATTGCTGCCAGGAAGGCGTTTGAACGGTTTCATCAGAGCGAGGGATGAAAGCGGAAAGCGCAGAACGAGCAAAGTTCAGCACAGATCCAATCTGACGAGTCAGATACACTGACACTCTCTTTCGTTCGACGCAACAAGGATACCCTGTTTGACTGGACAAGAGCTGCCTGTACCACCGTGTCAAAAGGCTCTCCAAATACATGGCAGGACGATGACTGAGGTAAGGAAGCTTTTACTCGTTTCGATTGGTCTGCTGTTCTGTCGCTATTCTTGAATTTTTTTTCCATTTTCAAGGATCGTATCGCGTTTTTGTTTGTTGTTGCTTGAATGAATGCCATAAAAGTAATCAACCACTTCGTAATAGTCCTCAAGGACTGCAAGGACTTTGCATCAATCGTATACGATCGTCTAGCTATCATCAATTATTATTTTATTTCATGAGAAAAGTATTTTTATCCCTGTGATAATTATGTGAACTCCACGACACTCTTCCTCGACTAATAGGCTCTAGTATGAGGCAAATACAATGGGATCCACAAAAGCAGTGCCAGTGTACCGTAGTAGTAGTAGTAGGAGGATTTCTTGTATGCCGGTGACAAGAGGAAGCTTTTAAAGCTAATATATGTACTCGTATTCCATGAAGTAACCGTTTTGATGTCACAAACATGACATTGTGTCAGTGAAACTGCCTCGTGACAACAAATCATTGCATTTCCATCTTGGGGAGGACAGACTGACTGCAACGCTGTACAGATTGTTTAAATCATCTCATTTCAATTTAGTTGCAGTGAAGTGAAACACTGTGTACACTACATGTATGGTGGTGTGTCTGTGCGTCTTGAGTGTGCACAAACAATCTTATTCCTCGTAGTACTAATAGATTATTGTCCCCACCGTCACCTGTTCACAGGTCTTTGTGTGGATGGATTCTCATTGAGCATCACATTCGTTGAGAACTTGGTAGTTGTGTGCTCTCATGCATCATAACGGTAAGGGCGCGTTCAGACTGGCGTGATCGCGTGAATAGCCGCCTGAAAGCTGCAGCGGGAATCGCAATCACACTGCACGTGTATCCTGCTGGAATGGCCAGTACATGTGAAGCTTCGACATTTGAAAAATTTGAGTTGACTCAGTTTCAGTTGGATATCAAAATAAACTAATTCAGTCTGTTGAGATACTGGATCATTGTGCTTTTGCGTGTGCTTGTCGACGGAAAGAATACTATGTCCGGAGTGTTTGGTGCTTGGGTGGCATTCATCCGCTCCGCGATCAGAGTATGCTTCTCGTTCGCAGTAACGTTTTGCCTGCAGAGCATCAGCATGATGGGAGAAGTTTGCAGTCTAGAAGTCAAAACTCAAAACTCAAAAGCATGCAGTCAGACTGCAAGAGTAGAGGCTGAAATAAAACGAAAAGACGGAACATGTGGTGCAAGGATATCAAAAGCGCTCCGCGTGCCGCCGGAATCTGCATTCCACTGGCCTGCAGAGTGGTGGGAAACCTTTTCCGTGTTTACGCTGGCAGGAACGTCACGTGAGCGATTCACCTTGACAACTTTCACATTCCGCTTGTTTTTTACGCCAGTCTGAACGCACCCTAATAAGCGTATCCTTGTGCTATCTATTTGTTGCAGGTGTGCTGATCTTCAGAAGCTTGCGGAACTGAGTGCTGCTGAACATTTGCATCGCCACGAGCAATGGTGAAGCTTGCTATTGCACTCTCAGCATGTGCTAGTATTATGCTGACTACTGCACTATGTTATTCTCTTACACTACTACATGTATGTAAACGTGCGTGCATCCGCCCACTTATGCATTCGTTTCGTATAATTATTTGTTATCCGTCTTGACTTTACGTGTAAATGGGTGGAAGTTTGCATGGCTGTTGGAGTTGCGTGTGTATTGTGTCTCTACTCTTTTCTTGGTGTTTTCTTGGCGTTGTAAAAGTTTGTGTGTGTGTGTGCGCGCACGCACAAGAATTTGAAAACAAATAATTAATCCTCGTCTCTCCGTTATATTCTCTTTCGATTCTTGTTTTTTTCTAGGTATTTTCTTGGCGTTGTTTGTGTGTGTGCATGTGTGTGTGCGCGTGCGAAATAATTTGGCAACACTACATGATTGAGATATTGTAATTTGCAGGGTCTGCGAAGAGACCACTTGATTTGAGGACTGTGTTTGTAGGGTTTTTTATGTAAGGAAGTGGATGCAGTGGCGCCTCAATACTTATTTTTTATCTTGAGAAGTGAATGATGTAAAGGATTAAAGGGAGAGGCCGTTTTCTGGTTAATATTCACAGCTTACAGCAGATCCTATGTCTAATTTCAAACTCTGGATAGGGGATGGCTATATGGCTGGACTTTATACAGGGAGTGTTGTCCACATAAAGACTCCTTATAGTTGATTTCAAAGTTTGGACTTTTACAGTTGATTTTGGACCAATGGACTCTATATAGGGGTGGAGCCAATTGGCTGGACTCGATACAGGGATGTCCATCTAAACCTTGAGCTCACAGTTGATTCCAAGTTTGGACTCTGTACAGTGGATTTTGGACCAATGGACTCTATATAGGGGTTGCACATCATATAGGGGCTGGACGCTCTACTGAGTCCAACACATATGTTGTGAAACCACAAGTTCTCGAGAGTGAAAGGCCTTCTCGCTTGTGACATTGTGTTCGTTCCAATGCAGTTGTATTCCGACTCCGCCGTACCGTTGATGTTTACGACGTAGTATACGCTACATGCGCTATGTGCGGTTTATTTTATTTTTTTATTTTATTTTTTTTATTGGGAACACAGCCCTACAAAGAGACATGTGGAGACAAACACAAGACAAGACACAGGGGATGTAGGGACGACGTGCCGATGTACAGGGAGCAACTCGACCGACCAGGGGTCTCGGCGTTAGCGTTGCAATATCAAAAAGTATTCTTTCTAGACCAAAGAGTGGTATATTTGATAACATTTAATAACGATAGAAATTTTTTTTTTAATGATACTTCTCCAGACGTTTCGTTGTTCTGAACAACATCGTCAGTGGATAAAGAATGGAGGGCTTTGGGTGGTGGCACGGGTTAATAGGGAGTGATGGTGGTGAGATGAGGTGAGGTCACATTCTGCTCCCGATGCTTGAGTCTCTCCACATTTGCCATCCATTCTGTTGCTTGTCCGCGAGTTGATCGGTCCAGTCCAAAGTCAAAGAGTTGGTGGACAAGCCGTTGATTATTCACTCTCATTGTAATATCAAAAAGTATTCTTTCTAGACCAAAGAGTGGTATATTTGATAACATTTAATAACGATAGAAATTTTTTTTTTTAATGATACTTCTCCAGACGTTTCGTTGTTCTGAACAACATCGTCAGTGGATAAAGAATGGAGGGCTTTGGGTGGTGGCACGGGTTAATAGGGAGTGATGGTGGTGAGATGAGGTGAGGTCACATTCTGCTCCCGATGCTTGAGTCTCTCCACATTTGCCATCCATTCTGTTGCTTGTCCGCGAGTTGATCGGTCCAGTCCAAAGTCAAAGAGTTGGTGGACAAGCCGTTGATTATTCACTCTCATTGTAATATCAAAAAGTATTCTTTCTAGACCAAAGAGTGGTATATTTGATAACATTTAATAACGATAGAAATTTTTTTTTTTTAATGATACTTCTCCAGACGTTTCGTTGTTCTGAACAACATCGTCAGTGGATAAAGAATGGAGGGCTTTGGGTGGTGGCACGGGTTAATAGGGAGTGATGGTGGTGAGATGAGGTGAGGTCACATTCTGCTCCCGATGCTTGAGTCTCTCCACATTTGCCATCCATTCTGTTGCTTGTCCGCGAGTTGATCGGTCCAGTCCAAAGTCAAAGAGTTGGTGGACAAGCCGTTGATTATTCACTCTCATTGTAATATCAAAAAGTATTCTTTCTAGACCAAAGAGTGGTATATTTGATAACATTTAATAACGATAGAAATTTTTTTTTTTTAATGATACTTCTCCAGACGTTTCGTTGTTCTGAACAACATCGTCAGTGGATAAAGAATGGAGGGCTTTGGGTGGTGGCACGGGTTAATAGGGAGTGATGGTGGTGAGATGAGGTGAGGTCACATTCTGCTCCCGATGCTTGAGTCTCTCCACATTTGCCATCCATTCTGTTGCTTGTCCGCGAGTTGATCGGTCCAGTCCAAAGTCAAAGAGTTGGTGGACAAGCCGTTGATTATTCACTCTCATTGTAATATCAAAAAGTATTGTCTGGAGAAGTATCATTAAAAAAAAAAATTTCTATCGTTATTAAATGTTATCAAATATACCACTCTTTGGTCTAGAAAGAATACTTTTTGATATTACAATGAGAGTGAATAATCAACGGCTTGTCCACCAACTCTTTGACTTTGGACTGGACCGATCAACTCGCGGACAAGCAACAGAATGGATGGCAAATGTGGAGAGACTCAAGCATCGGGAGCAGAATGTGACCTCACCTCATCTCACCACCATCACTCCCTATTAACCCGTGCCACCACCCAAAGCCCTCCATTCTTTATCCACTGACGATGTTGTTCAGAACAACGAAACGTCTGGAGAAGTATCATTAAAAAAAAAAAATTTCTATCGTTATTAAATGTTATCAAATATACCACTCTTTGGTCTAGAAAGAATACTTTTTGATATTACAATGAGAGTGAATAATCAACGGCTTGTCCACCAACTCTTTGACTTTGGACTGGACCGATCAACTCGCGGACAAGCAACAGAATGGATGGCAAATGTGGAGAGACTCAAGCATCGGGAGCAGAATGTGACCTCACCTCATCTCACCACCATCACTCCCTATTAACCCGTGCCACCACCCAAAGCCCTCCATTCTTTATCCACTAACGATGTTGTTCAGAACAACGAAACGTCTGGAGAAGTATCATTAAAAAAAAAAATTCTATCGTTATTAAATGTTATCAAATATACCACTCTTTGGTCTAGAAAGAATACTTTTTGATAATACAATGAGAGTGAATAATCAACGGCTTGTCCACCAACTCTTTGACTTTGGACTGGACCGATCAACTCGCGGACAAGCAACAGAATGGATGGCAAATGTGGAGAGACTCAAGCATCGGGAGCAGAATGTGACCTCACCTCATCTCACCACCATCACTCCCTATTAACCCGTGCCACCACCCAAAGCCCTCCATTCTTTATCCACTGACGATGTTGTTCAGAACAACGAAACGTCTGGAGAAGTATCATTAAAAAAAAAATTTCTATCGTTATTAAATGTTATCAAATATACCACTCTTTGGTCTAGAAAGAATACTTTTTGATATTACAATGAGAGTGAATAATCAACGGCTTGTCCACCAACTCTTTGACTTTGGACTGGACCGATCAACTCGCGGACAAGCAACAGAATGGATGGCAAATGTGGAGAGACTCAAGCATCGGGAGCAGAATGTGACCTCACCTCATCTCACCACCATCACTCCCTATTAACCCGTGCCACCACCCAAAGCCCTCCATTCTTTATCCACTGACGATGTTGTTCAGAACAACGAAACGTCTGGAGAAGTATCATTAAAAAAAAAATTTCTATCGTTATTAAATGTTATCAAATATACCACTCTTTGGTCTAGAAAGAATACTTTTTGATATTACAATGAGAGTGAATAATCAACGGCTTGTCCACCAACTCTTTGACTTTGGACTGGACCGATCAACTCGCGGACAAGCAACAGAATGGATGGCAAATGTGGAGAGACTCAAGCATCGGGAGCAGAATGTGACCTCACCTCATCTCACCACCATCACTCCCTATTAACCCGTGCCACCACCCAAAGCCCTCCATTCTTTATCCACTGACGATGTTGTTCAGAACAACGAAACGTCTGGAGAAGTATCATTAAAAAAAAAATTTCTATCGTTATTAAATGTTATCAAATATACCACTCTTTGGTCTAGAAAGAATACTTTTTGATATTACAATGAGAGTGAATAATCAACGGCTTGTCCACCAACTCGTTAGCGTTGCAACCTGGCATCGAAAAAAGGGGGGGTGCATGGTCAGGTAGCAAAAATAATAATTTGGTGCGAGAAAGGGGCGCTAGTATTGCACCAAATAATGTAAATTAATACGTGTAATGACTAAACCAGAAGGGAAAATGAAGAAAGAGGACAGTAATCATAACAAGCAAGTAGTAGTAGAGAGGTAAATACTAAATGGGTCTCAAATCTCAATATCATCGTCACAGGTACTGTGTGGACCACAGCCATCTCTTTCGGATTAGATCCTTACATACGTTGACCTTGAAGGTTTGGAGGCGTCTTGAATGAGGCTCGTGAAGCAGGAGGTCCGCAGGCAGGTTGTTCCAGGGTGTGATGGCGAAGAAGGGGAAGGATCGCAGGAGGTAGTCAGGGGCTGTGCGAGGTGGTGTCCACTTCAGCTGAAAGGCATGGTGCGTCTGACGTGTTTGCCGTGTGCACATGCTAGCTACGGCAGGGGGGTTTGGTTGGTGGCAGCATGGCCTTTACCTGGGGAGGCCCTGGAATGTAGTGCAGCTTGAACAAGTATGACAGGGCTGCCACCATCCGACGAAGCTGAAGACTTTGGAGAGTGCGCTGTAGTTGTATGTTGTATGTGTATGCTTTTCTCATATACGCTGTCATTTTCACGCTATAACTACCTGGTGGTTTTAGTGTTAGTCATTCAGTTAGTTCAGTTGTTCATTCAGTCATTCAGTCATTGTTCATTGTTATTAGTCGATGGAAGTGAAATATACTGTTGAGAATAAATAGTTGTCCTCGTGCCGTGTGGGGTCCTTCGTTCCTGATACTTTAGAGAACCAGAGGGTTCACAACATTTGGCGACCACGCCAGGATACGAAGCGAGCATGGCACAGGAACTATGGATCATCGAAGCCAGTTTTATCGCCAACGGAATTCGGTATGGATTTGAAGGCGATAGGTTGAGAGAATACGTGGAGAAGAGGCTCCGACAGAGCGAGGAGTTTGAAGAGCGCAGTGCTAGAAGGCAAGAGTGTGCGCTCCGCACAGAGTTTAACGAAAAGCTCAAGAAGATGGCCGAGCGCATCGCCGTCGGTACATATTATGAGGAAGCAAAGCGAGATTTGCTTGCCTCGCCCGGAAGGACGCCGGACAAGGCGTGTAAGACTTTGCTTACAGACAAGCAGCGGTCAGAAGAGTATTCGAAGCCAGTGGGAGGATCAGATCCAAGGCCCACTGGGTCGGTGCAGTGCATGGTGACATCGGTCGGAGACGCTCAGAAGCAGCTGGAGTCTCGGCCGAACGACGTAGAGGCGCAAGAGGCGCAAGAGTTAGAGGCGCAAGAGTTAGAGGCGCAAGAGTTAGAGGCGCAAGAGTTAGAGGCGCAAGAATTGGAGGCGCAAGAGATAGAGGCGCAAGAGATAGAGGCGCAAGAGTTAGAGGCGCAAGAGTTAGAAACGCAAGGCGTAGAAGCCGGGAAAATGAGAAGGGCGATGCTACTGGTTAGCACGGAAGAAGTAAGCGGCGAGACTGTGTGGAACACAGAGATCCGATGTGTGTCCTCGGATTCCGCGCCCGCCCCGGTTCGAAGCAGTGTACCGGTGACCATGTCGTGTGTGACAGCCCACATCGTCGAGCTTTATGACTTTATCGGTTGCGTGTTGTCTGGTCCAGCGTCTGCCCCATGTCGAAGTGGATCGGTGACAGTGTCGTGTGCGACAGTCCACAGCGGCAAGCTTCGCGATGTCGAGTTTTCTGAATCGGTGGGCATTAGTGATATTCTACCATGGCCACCACCGCAGCAGAAGATGACGCGTTGTAAGCCCCAAATCGTTTGACTTGTGAGTTGTTGTACGGCGGTGAGAAGCCCTTTGGTGGGGAGAATGTTGTGAAACCACAAGTTCTCCAGAGTGAAAGGCCTTCTCGCTTGTGACATTGTGTTCGTTCCAATGCAGTTGTATTCCGACTCCGCCGTACCGTTGATGTTTACGACGTAGTATACGCTACATGCGCTATGTGCGGTTTGCTGAGTGCGCTGTAGTTGTATGTTGTATGTGTATGCTTTTCTCATATACGCTGTCATTTTCACGCTATAACTACCTGGTGGTTTTAGTGTTAGTCATTCAGTTAGTTCAGTTGTTCATTCAGTCATTCAGTCATTGTTCATTGTTATTAGTCGATGGAAGTGAAATATACTGTTGAGAATAAATAGTTGTCCTCGTGCCGTGTGGGGTCGTTCGTTCCTGATACTTTAGAGAACCAGAGGGTTCGCAACAACATAGAACACAGGGAAGTGCAACAATTGCGATAGCTTTGGTATTTATTTCAATAATCACGGAATACATGGATGACATCCACTGAAGTATGAGGCCCTACCAGAAAATGTTCTTCTACAGCCATAATCGCTCATTCCACGTTGACTTTTTTTCTTACGTTCCCCGTGTTATTGGGTACTTTTGGACCCCAGAAATGTTTTCGGTGGTATTCTTCCAAACTTGCAAATAATCCCGACAATCTTAAAAGCTGTCAACAAATGCAGTTTGGTCACAGTTTGGTCACAGCATTTTTTATTGGTGTATGGGAAGGAAAAACAGCAAAAAATACCGAAAACGGAGGGCTTGCAGGATTACCACCCAAAACGTTCCTGGAATGCAAAAGGATCCCACTATACTGGGAATGGAGGAAAAGTCCACATGGGATGAGGGTTAAATTGGAGTTTGTCGCGAACCCTCGCCCATGTCCCCTCCCTAAAGCCTTAAGGTGTTACTCAACACACTGCAAGAGACAGGCTGCAGCGCTGACCATCACACCGTTTTCTCTAGAGGTGCTGTATCGCCAAAGAGGTTGTAGAGATTCAACGTGGGAGTCGGTTTGCACCTTAACACGATCTTCGGCGCATACACGTGCTTCAACTGAATTGTTATTACGGAGAAAATTCGTAGCACCACTGAGCAGTACCATTTTATTGTACTAAATGATGCACGTTCCGACTCCACAATCACCTCCTTATCGACTTAGGACGAGTTGTTTCTCTTCCCACTACAATTGTAAGCAATCACACGGCAGCACTTGCCCCGCAGAGACGGCGTGAAATTTTCACGGTTTCGACTGGTGCGGCTGGATTTGATATCTTACGTGTAGAGCGTATGGCTACATTTCTCACAAGTTTGTTACTTTGCGACAATCTTTCCTACAAGATTTGTCAGAACAGTCATTATGCATTAATCAACCTGAACACCGAACGTAACCTGCACACCGAAAGTATTCATTCTTACTCGCACTTGCCTGATTTCGTGTATAACAAGTTTTAGCTATCACCTCTAATCTAAACAAGAGCTAAGACTGAGTTGTAGATAATCCATCACCTTTGTTTTCACCTTTAAGTACTTGGTTTCTAGAGAGTAGCAAGCAGTGTTCATCAGGTTCATTTGAAAGAGCAGAGCAGCTGAAATCTGGTCGGTCACGTTCGAAGGATTCATAGAAACTGAGTCCATCACAACCCCTGACAAGTTTGTATGAAGCTGGTGTTAGCCTAGCAATTAGCTAGAATATGGTCAATATAGCAATATATTTTACCGCCATCAACCCCGCTTCTTATGATGATTGTGAAGAGACTGTTCCGTTTCAGCAGGTTTTGAATTTGAAATTAGGTCCCACTTTACTATTGGAGAGCTGTACCACTCACGACCGATGCGGTTGCCTGTGTATAGTCATGAATCTTGGAGATTGCAACAGTGCTTCGCAGCCATTTGATGGTGTGGCTGAAGAGAACTTCGTGCGTGCACTGGGTATTCTTCATTTGGCTTGTCGTGAAGATCTGTGTATAAAAGTTATCGATTGTCCTAGCCATTGGGCGGCTAAAGTTTTCGAGAAGCTTTGTTTCTGGCGAACACCAGATGACGTCAAAGGATCTAGGAAAATTGTCCATGTAGAAGTAGAAAGCAGATCATCATTGGAGACGCTCACACCCAGTCATCTGTACCAGGAGTCATTACTGAATTGTATTCACAGAATATACCCCGAAAATCAAGCTAGGAGGTGCACTTATAGCTGGGTTGGTTCTATGTGGTGCAGTGAGGAATTATACTTCAGTAGTGAAGTCTGCTACCCAAGCATTATTTCATGTTTCAATATAAAGTGCATACACGATTGCGTACTGTCAGGCTCGAGTTCGAGATTCCCATTTGAAAATGTCAGAAAGTTTGTCGTTTATGTCATAGCCTTTCTTATGGAAAAGCGAAATGGTTGGTGTAAAGAGTTTACGATATATATTGCTGGATGTGAGCTATGCCCAAGATTAGTGGTTTCTGCACGCGTATTTTGCCTTAATATTATACTTCCTCCGTATACAAAAACTTCGTGACTTTTTTTCAACGGTGTTTTTGAGCAAGAACCTGCTCAACGAACCGCGCCAAAGGCTCTCATCGACAACCCACATTCATGTTGAGGTAGGTTTGGTTGATCCCGAACAGATTCTCCGCGGAAGCCATGCGTGTGAGGACGTTGCCGACAGGAACTCACGAGTCAGATGAAGAAAAACTAACAGTTACTTGCACTAAACTGACACCGTGACGAAGTGGAGCTCGCGGCTAGGCTGGAACACGGAGTCACGCAGCACTCGCTGCCATGAAACTGGCCAGGCTCGTACTTGCGGTGCGCGGCCCCATATGCAACGTGAGAACAGAAATCAGTTCCGCTCGCACGGCAAGATGAAACATTTCAGTCGTCGTGCAACCAGCGCTGACTCCGGTCGGAATGTCGACGACCTGACTTTCTTCGCCTCTCTCCAGTCAGACGTCTTCGTCGTCGTCTAGGGGAATCGCAGAGACCTCCTCGAAGCCGTTGTAGAATGCTGGGAGGATTATCCTGCCGAGAAAATGCGAAACGTGTGGATGTGTTTGAGCGACTCGTTTCACTGCATAATGGAGGTCGCGGGTTGGAACGACTGAATATAGTCGACACCGATTCGTGCACAGCTCTGGCGATGAAGAGGACGTAACCAAAGTCCCGCGTCGGATCATCCCTGCAGCTGAAAAGAATCTGAACGAAATGCGAGCGGATGCAGCGACTGTTGGGGTGGCGGGGTCAGCGTCGTCAGGTGACAATGAAAAGAGCGACGAAGACTCTGAATACACTCAATCTCATTCGTCTGAGTTGCTTTTTTCTTTGTATATAGCTTGTAAACAGGTTAGACAATGCCACGAGGGTTATTCCAAGTCAAAGGGAACAATTCCAGAGCTGTGCGCAGCCTTCAAAAAAAAGTCACGAAGTTTTTGTATACGAAGGAAGTAGCTGACTTTCAATCCTTTATGCCACACTTCATGTTCTACAGGATTAACCTTTTGTGCAATTGGAGCCATTCCCATGCGAATGAATGCGGATTATTGATTGATGTAGTTTGTTCTCTTACGTGGTATTTGACATCAGATGAAGAATTTCGAGAATCTCTGATTGCCAACTATGGTACAACATGTCTTTCCCCCAAACCATGATCACAGATTTTTGGAACAATAAAACCGAGCTTTCATCTAAGGTGATTGATTTGCTTTTACTCTTATGCAGTGGAAAAATTATTCTCATGAACTTCTTATACTAATATACTAAGATTTGGCTCACGGACTAAAGGCGATCATAGATCATAATGACGCGTCGACGGTCAGATTCGATACACACGTGACACAGTTTGGGTCGCGCTCGTGTGTCGCGCTTCGCAGCTCGAGCGCGCCCATGATGAGTCTCGCGCTTGCGGCAGGCTAGCCGCTTGCGACAAAAGTTGTCTTTTTTACGAATTCTGTGACGTCATGTTTTGGAAGAATGTCCCAACAGTCATTCGCGAAGATCTACATGCAGCGCAGTGATACTTTCGCTTGATGTAGCACCTGTGCGTACTGCACCTACAACGCCGTGCACCAGGCTTTTCGGCTATTTTCCTGAAAGTCCTTTGCACGAGTGTTTCTCTCAGCACTTGGAGTTTTCTTTGATTAGCTCCTTTGCCCTGTCCTCTGTGAGCTTCAAAGTGTGTCCGCCAGATTGGTCTCACTTACTAGAGATATCGACATGAGCTGCAGTTTCTTCGTCAGCGATTTGCTGGTGATAGCCCTTCACTAGGCGCTGTACTGTGCAAGCACTGAAATTCAAGCCGGCGAAGCGCTTTTTCAGCTTTTCTATACCTCCCCGGGATAAACAATCCTTGCCATCAGACAGCTGGAAGTAGACAGAAACTGTATTCTCCATCGCTCAAAAAATGCCACATCTTGTCCTATTTTACGGACTCGAGCGGAGGTCGCAGTGTTTTCTTGCGCTGACGGAAGTGTTCGTCGGCGGCAGCTCCGTCAAAAAGACTCAAACGAACCGATCGCAACTTCTGTGATGGTTTGTGCTGCCATGTCGTCGGATGCAATGGTCAGTGGTTATGTTCGGATGGTGAATCGGTGGTTCCATGCCGTGTGGCACAGGCAGAACACCAAAACACCAAGTGAGGAGATAAGCGCCAATTTTAACCGGGCGGACCAAGTACATGTAGCTTTTCATTCTGGGTGTGATTATTGTGAGGTTTTGTGCGAAATTTTAATTTTCAGCTATCACATTTCGTTAATTTCTTACTTTTTAGACGGGGTCCATGGACTAGAACACAAGAACTTTTTTTAGAAAACTGCCATAAAGCAGTTTTTATTGCTATAATTTCTTTAGTTTTTTTCTGTCACCAATCAATGGAATGCCCTACATGTATATCAATACAATAATAAATGATGGCCTTCACATCATATCAATACCGTATTATACGCATTGATGTGCAAGCCTTTTCTTGCAGAAAATGGCACTAACATGTTCTTCTGCAGGGAAACATGTAAGTAGTGGTGGACCGCGAGTCCACGATTTTCTAAAACAACACAGCAAAGGAGGAACAATAAACATGTATTAATATGTAAACAAATACATTGCTGAGTCCGACACCTCGTTCCAACAACTACACTGATCCTGAGGATAAAAGGGGCAAGGCTATGGTTGGCGGTACTGAGAGATAAACAAGGCACTCCATAATAACAAAATCTTCACACACCTTTTTGGTGAGTATGAATGATATCCAGTCGAACCTCTTTAGGACGAACACCAAGAGACCGATGGTATTTATTCTGTGAGTCTGTCTTAACCTATTTTACAATCAGTGAATACAATTGTTTCTCCAATAGACATACGAATAGATTTCTTCTACAGTGAAAGATTCTAAGCCACACCTACTCATTGACTCGTCTCGTATGAAACACTAGAGAGGTTCTGCAAAACGAAAATGGGTACAAACTTTCGTTCCACGTCATGAAGCGCGAAACTTCGCACGAACTAATGTTACTTTCGCCACTTTGGACGCGAAACTTGCAGGGAACGCGAAATGAACAGTCGTACACATTTTCGTGAGATCGGGTCATGGCGTACGTGCAACTGGCCCGCGCAAACTACGAAAATGTGCAGAACACAAAGTTCGTGCAAAAATTCGTACACACTTTCGCAAGGACTGTCGCAAAACTTCGTTCGAATTTTCGTTTTGCAGAGCCTCTCTACTGAACGTTTCTTTAGCAACATGACGGCAACTGAAATAGCAACAGAGAAAGTACGATACATGTACAGCACATTCTTGCAGGTACTACAAACAGATTGCAGATCGTAATTCTTGCTTTGGCGGCAAGAAACTGCATTTGGGGCAGTGCAATCTCGGCGGAACTCACAATATATCAAACAGCCCAGACTCGAGTAAACAAATCCAATCATACAAGTACGAGATCTTCACGAGACGAGACTGCACCCTTTGACTTGTTTCGTATGAAGCAAACAAGTTTACTGAACCTCTCTACAATGGAGATTTTCCCTGATATTCGAATTTATTTCGCAAACTTGGTCAATGGGTCCTTGAACCTTTCCCTCCAGATTGGGAACTGCCACCGATAGTATGCCACTGACCAGTGCCTTACTTGTAACATACCAATGTACAATGAATATGAGTATTTCGACAACACATCTAACATAAGCCTTACCGTCAAGAAGGTGAACTCGCGTTCTTCGCACACCGTAGACAAGGGCAAAGAGTTAAAAATGGATCTAAATCCAAATAAAATCAGCACACGTTTCCGTAAGTGAAAGTGTGAGCATAAGCAAATGAATCGAAGGAAACCGGTCAACTCAGAGATCACCTGTCATCGAGTATTCCGTAAAAGGGGGCCTCGGCAGCGGAAAAGCTAAATTTAGAAAGAGATCTTGTCAGCTTTTCCATTATATATTGCATTCCGCCCAAAATGAGCACACTTTTCGTAAATGAAAGAGTCAACACAAGCAAAAGAATCAAAGGGAACTGGTCAACTCACCTGTCATTGAATAATATTCCGCGAAAGGAGGTCTCAGCGGCGCCGAAACGAAACAAGCCAGGCCAGGAGACAAAATATCCGAAACAGCTCATACGAGAAGCAGTTCCAAAGGAGGAAGTTCCTCGCGCATGCACATCCGAACACGGACTGCACTGCATCACAATGTCTGCCGTGCACGTGCACAGCACGCGGCTACCACCCGTTGGTAGATCTAATCCCGAGCACCTTACGTAGAGACTTACGTAGCCTAAGTGAAATACGAACACCTTACGTAGAAACTTACGTAGCATAGCGATGTCGTTTTTCTTGCCATGTGAACACAATAATAGAAAAGCTGACAGGATCGCTTTTCTAAATGTGTGGCACGGGTTGTGAGCCATTGGAGTGAAAAAATTGTCAGCGCTTTCTAGGTTCAGCCCGGTCCCATAACTCAGTGGTTAGAGCATTGCTCATGACAAGGAAGGTTCCGGGTTCGATTCCTGGTGGGTCTGGCGATGTTTTCTCTTTTCAGGCAGGTAACTTCCCCAACTGATCCTTTGAATTGGAAGTTCTCCCAATCCTTTCAAAAAATTATCACTATCTTTCACTTCTGGTAGGGTCAAGAAACTGACCGTAGCTGGTCCCCTGGAGGAGGGAGAAAGACCCAAGTGCCATCAGCATGTGTGGCACGTGTTGTGAGGTGCCTTTGGAGTGAAAAACTTGTCAGCACCTTCTAGGTTCAGCCCGGTCCCATAGCTCAGTGGTTAGAGCATTGCTCATGACAAGCAAGCTCCCGGGTTCGAGTCCTGGTGGGTCTGGCGATTTATTCTCTTTTCATGCAGTTCACTTCCCAAACTGATCCTTTGAATTTGAAATCCTCCCAATCCTTTCCAAAAAAACAAGAAAACGTTATGGAACTTGACTTTCTTCATTTTTGCTGTTGTTATGAGTGCACAATTTATCTTATTTATTGCCATTTAAAAAAAAAATTATTTTACTTTTTTTTTTCGGCAACGCAGATGATGATGATCATGATGATGATGATGATCGTGTGTTCTCAGATCCTCGCAAAGTCACTGCCTTTGTGTGAGGTCTTCCTGTGCCACGCAAAACTTGTACAAGGCTCATCTGTACTTTGCCTTCACCTTTGCGTGAACAACAAACACAACAATTCAGGAATTTTTTTCAATGAAAAATATAGCTATCTGGGGCTGAAAAAAGAAACATTGTCCTGAGAATTGCACACCAGGGAGTCGTCAAAATGCAGTTCTGTATTTGACAATTACTCATACACATGTAAACATGAAGAAACTCTTTGTGGCAGCACTCTTAATTAAATGGGCCAGTGCATGCAATACCGTGTCTAAGGGCAAATTTTTGGAATTTTTTTCTTTCTTGAAAATCAATCACAGGGGTCTAGAGAACACCTCTGTGGAAGATAAAGTTGGATATCACATTTGAAAGTACATAGAGACCATGATTTCTATGGCATTGTCCAACATAGAATATGCCTCGTATAATGCATTATCTACAGTGTCGCTGAAAGAAGCAACAGTTTTGCGTATCAGCCTTTAGAAGTGGCCAAGACATTCAATGAAGGCTGCCGTGTTCTCCAGTCAAAACCGGGCAACGTTGTCCAGCAAGTTCTTGCGAGGTTGAGCTAACAAGAACTCACGTTCTTTTTGTGCAAAGACAACATGGTCACGGAGTGCCTCCGTTGCAGAATTCTTTTCATCCTATGCACGAGGCGGACGAATATCGTCCTGGAGCAGCTCACACTTGTTGCACACATCCATCCGTCGCGTCATGAACTCGATGGACTTGCACTTCTTAGTCCACAGATACAAAAATATACGGTAACCCAAGGTTTGCGATTCACCAGACTGCTCGACATGTTCCGAAAGGACAAACTTGTAGGCAACAGATGTAGGTAAGTTTATGGGAGATTCCCCACCTCTCCCTCTTGGTGCTGCAGGCAAAGGGCGACTGAACACTAAGCTGTAGTTCAGAGAAAAACTGCTCCGCTCTGTCTCCCACTTCAGCACTATATTTATGCCAAGGCACATTGCCAGATTTCCATGTGCACCAGGATGACAGCTATTGTTCTCCTTGTCCACTTGCACACAGTCATGTTCTGCCAACCACAATCATAGAGCTGAATAAACACGGTTCCACACACGATGTATCCCATCACAGTTTATCCAAATGTGATGCGCGTCCGTTTCGTTGCAGAAGCTGTCGACTGATGCACGACATGTCGACAGTCGACATGACAGGATCGTCATACGTGCAGCGCAGCCAGCACACCAATATAAAAAAATGCCGAGGTCCTTGGATTTCATCGTCGTAATGGAGGATTGCGCTCGACGTGAAGCTGCTGAAATGGTAGTTTCGAACGCAGCCACAGCCTTCGAGAATCAGTGAGTCCACAGCGACAATACTCTGAAGCGTGTCCTGCTCATCGTCGCTTGCAGAGTCCACAGAATCTCCGCCGAATTCATCCGCTCTCGACTCGCCTTCAACCTCAATGCAGGAGTCTTTCACTCCCGGATGCTTAGCTGGGGCTTCGTCAGAGTCACTGTGAGCAGTACAGCTGCTAGTTGCCGACTGCTCCGATTCACGACTCGCCAAATAAATTGTCCTCTTCCTCGTCGATAGTAAACCTTGCCGATCTCTTCTGACGCGTCGACGATAATCACGCGAGCGGCACAGCTCAACCGACGTGCTGCTCGGCGTCTGCCGCGAGTGTGTCTACTCAGAGGCCCTTCCTCAAGTGCTACTTCCAACTCCTCCTGCCCCGCCACGTCCATGATGATTGCTGCAAGTCGATCACTTGTCGCTTCTCTTGTCGTCTTGAGATCGATTAGGAATGTAGCCAAGACCCGCGATCGAGCCACAAAAAAATATAACTCTTCTTTCCGAGCGATTTTCTCAAAATTCTAAAAGAAATCGGTTTCCCCCGAAGACACGTTTTCGCATGCACTGGCCCATTTATCATCTGAAATTATGATTCTGTTGTGCTTTGTTGTGGTTGCCATGTCTATTGCTATGACGATTTCTGTCTTCTTCCGGCAACCACAGAACATAATATCACTTGCCGGATCTCTCCTGGCAGGTCTAGTAACAGGCGCTTCTGCTATTGTGTTGTGTTTCTATTCTTAGTTTGACTTGTGTGACGTTGAACCAGTCTGTTTGTCTGGCTGTATTGCTATCATGGACGGCAGACCAATACCATAATGGACAGCACATAGTCAACACAAGCCTTGCATTGACTTAGCACCTAGTGAATGCATTGACTGACAACATTCAGAGTAATGACTACAATTTCGTAATGCTAGTCGTCACCCCTCTAGGTCTGAGTTCTAAGGCAAACAGACTGCTCTGTCACTGGAAGTGCAACAAACCAGACGGCGTCCAAAATACATAATGACAAGACAGTGCATGGTGATCTAGAGCCACGATGCGCATCATTTTATACACAGCGTCCTTGGTTTGGCAATCTCTTTTTTGGATAGGATAGACCAGTGCATGAATATAGGATGCCAAATATCAGAAACTGCAACGTATTTCAAAATCTATTATTATAACGCAACGAAGGATAGTGAAAAACAAAATTAATTAATGGTAGGCGTTGATTTGAGAAAAAAATTATGCGGGCTAAAAAAAGAATTAGATCGATCACCTCAGGTATAAGCTGATTTGAATGGAAGAAAGGTGTTTTACTCATGTAAAGATCCGCGGTGATACAAGCGATTGGCGGATACACAGGCGTTCATGGTTTCGGTGATAGAACTGTTGTAACCACGTTTGCCATCAAAGATGAAGCATAATATAATGTTGGAACATTGTTTGCCACCACAGATTCGTCAAATTCGTCAGATTCCTCCTCTGCCCCCGAATACAATCCAGGAAAATATAAACCCATTACTGCTCTGTGCAATTCTACTTCGCTAGAACCAAAAAGCGAACAGACGCCAACTTCTTTTAAAACATATTGAAGCGTAATGGATTGAAAGTCAGCAAGAATATTAAGAAAATATTTGCGAGCGGAAGCCGCCAAACTTGTGCATAGCTCACAGCCTTCGATAAACATGCAGAATTGTTCAGAGTACTGCCATTTCTGAATCAGAAAAGCTAGCATAAAAGCGAAAACATTTCTGAAGTACTGAAGACGTACAGCACAATGTGGCCCTATGTCATGGTGTAAGCAGTTAAAGTTAAAATTATACCTCAAGGGGTTAATTCGTTTTTGGTGCCAGGGCCAGGCCAGAAATTCGAATTCTAACCTCTCGGTCCTCGTCTCCGCGCCATGTAAGCTATAATTAGGCCAGCGAACTTCAATTCTGCCGTAATCAGACCATAAAAGTTCCAAACAGCTCAGTAATGATGTTTGGTATAGATAACTGGATGTGAGTGACTGCCATGGTGATCCAGTTACCATATCCACTTGTACGTTATCCCTACTTCCTTTGTAATGCAGCGTCCATCGCCAGCGTATAAGCGTCATGACAACTTCAGTTGTCCAATAGCTAGGGCAATTGATAACTTTCACCGACAAATCATCACGGAAATCTGATCGAAGTCTACGCATTGTATTAACGAAGTTCTCTTCAGCGACACGACCAAATTTGCCCAACGCACTACTGCACCGTCCAAGATGTAAGATTAACTTTTCGCATCGGGATAGGTCGAGGGTGGTGTAGCTGAGCAATAGTAAATTAGGACGAAATTCCAAATTCACAACCTGATTCATCTCAAAGTAATCGTGACGAGGCTCACGATACCCATATTGTAAAGCCCGAAAGGCTACTTCTATATTGACCATATTCTAGCTAATTGCTAGGATAAGACCAGTTTAATACAAACTTGTCAGGAGTTATGAAGGACTCAGTCTCTATGAAACCGTCAACGGTGAGGGACCAGATTAAAGCTGCTCTCCTATTTCAAATGAACCTGATTAACACTGCCTGCTACTCTCTAGAAATCAAGTACTCAAAGGTGAAAACATAGGTGATTGTCTACAACTCTGTGTTAGCGTTTGCGTATATGATAATATGAAAGTCGATAATTGTTATACACACAATCGGGTCAGTGTGAGTAGGAATGTGTTTCGTGTCGGTGGTTAGGTTGCATTCGTTGTCCACGTTGCTTAACGTCCATTGACTGTTGAGAATAATATTATACGATGTGACATGTTAGTGAGAAATTTAGACCGCGCTCTACATATTACATATCAAATCAAGCCGTACCAATCGAGACCGAGGCATTACACGTAAAGTCTCACACGAGGCTGATGGTGGGCGAAAACTGCCAGGCGAGTGCTTAGAATAATAGTGTAAAGAGATGGAACATGTATATGTATATGTATAGTACTAGTAATAGTAGTAAGTCGGTAAGGGAGTGATTGTGAAGTCGGAATGTGCAGCATTTAGTACAATATGTTCACCAAGGGGCAGTTTTATATTATGGTACTGCCCCTTGGTGCCACGAAATTGCTCAGCACTAACAATTCAGTTGAAGCACTATTGCCGAGGATGGTGCTAAGGAGCAAACCGATTCTAACGTCGAATCTTTGCCAATATCTTTGGCGGTATAGGACCTTTACGGAAACTGTATGATACTCAACGCCTCAGCCTGTCCCTTGCAGTGTGTTCAGTAAGACAGTATGGTTATGGGGAGGGGACGCGGGCTAGGGGGGGGGGGGGGGGTGGAGGGCGACAAACTGAAATTTACGCGCTGTCCCTAATCTAAACCAGCCACCGAAATAACAGCCGTACAGTGGTACAGTGGTAAAATGAATTGCTATGCTAACGGAAATATCGCTCAATATACTTTAAACATTCTATAAACAAAGGATTTACAGCTGCGTTTGTGCTTGTTTTCTTTATGTCTCCTATTATAATAATACTCGGGAGAATGAAGTTGAAGACACCACTGCAGCTGTACTTATGGTTGATAAATATGGTGGAAAAGACAAACCTGGCAGTATGGCGGTAAACACGCGCCTGCCCACACACGCTCTCTAGGCTGCAAGGTTCTGGCACAGAGCTCTCCTTCTCACCACCACCACCATCAGTTCGCGCCTGGCGCCTGGTCAATGCATGGCTGGCGGTATCCGGCATAGAAGGCTGGTACATCAAGTAGCGCATGGCACATAGATGATGACACAGCAACGACATAGCTCGATTGCGACGTACGTTTCGTCCCCGCTGGACTCATCAGGCAATCTTCTTCTTGGATGTTTTCATAAGGAGCTTGACTCCGGGGGGGGGGGTCATATTGCCGGGTGTGTCTTTACCACCATATGTATCAACCATAAGTACAGCTGCAGTGGTGTCTTCAACTTCATTCTCCCGAGTCAAGCTCCGTATGAAGACACCCAAGAAGAAGATTGCCTGATGAGTCCAGCAGGGACGAAAAGTTCGTCGCAATCGAGATATGCTGTTGCTGTGTCATCTTCTATGTGCCATGCGCCACTTGATGTACCAGCCTTCTAGGCCGGATACCGAGCTATGTCGTTGCTGTGTCATCTTCTATGTGCCATGCGCTACTTGATGTACCAGCCTGCTATGCCGGCTACCGCCAACCATGCATCGACCAGGCGCCAGGCGCGAACTGATGGTGGTGGTAGTTAGAAGGAGAGCTCTGTGCTAGAACTTTGCAGCCTAGAGAGCGTGTGTGGGCAGGCGTGTGTTCACCGCCATATTGCCGGGTGTGTCTTTACCACCATATTTATCAACCATACGTACAGCTGCTGTGGTGTTTTCAACTTCATTCTCCCTGGTCAAGCTCCGTATGAAGACACCCAAAAAGAAGATTGCCTGATGAGTCCAGCGGGGACGAAACGAACGTCGCAATCGAGCTCTGTCGTTGTTGTGTCATCTTCTATGTGCCATGCGCTACTTGATGTACCAGCCTGCTATCCCGGATACCGCCAACCATGCATCGAGCAGGCGCCAGGCGCGAACTGATGGTGGTGGTAGTTAGAAGGAGAGCTCTGTGCTAGAACTTTGCAGCCTAGAGAGCTTGTGTGGGCAGGCGTGTGTTTACCGCCATATTGCCGGGTGTGTCTATACCACCATACTTATCAACGGCTAGGATAAAGACAGCTTCAAACAAACTTGCAAGGAGTTGTGAAGGACTCAGTCTCTATGAAACCGTCGACGGTGAAAGACCAGATTACAGCTGCTCTGCTCTTTCAAGTGAACCTGATGAACACTGACGGCTACTCTCTAGAAACCAAGTACTTATAGGTGAAGACAAAGATGATTGATTATGTACAGTTCTGTGTTAGCCCTTTAGTAGATTAAAGGTGATAGCCTAAACTTGTTATACACAAATCAGGCAAGTGTGAGTAAGAATGTGCTTACTTTCGGTGTGCTGGTTACGTTCGGTGTCCAAGCTGATTAACGTCCAATGACTGTTGTGACTACGAATGGAGGAAGTGTGTTGCAATGTGACATTTTTGTGAGACATTTAGACCTGCGCTCTATACTGTAGATATTAAATCCAGCCGTACTAATCGCGACCGAGGAATTACAAGTAAGTTCTCACACGTGGTTCCTGGTAGGCGAAAGGTGCCAGTCGAGTGCTTGGAATAATAGCGGGAAAAGAAGCAACATGGAATCAGTCAGTAAGTGGGTGAATGTGGAGACGGAATGTGCAGCATTTATTACAATATAGTAGTGACTAGTGGTGCTAGGAATGTGCTGGGAATAACAGTTCAGTCGAAGCGTGTGTAATCACGGAAGATGGCGATAAGGTGTATACCGACTGTCACGTTGAATCTCTACAAATATCTTTGGCGATGCAGGACTTCTACTGAGAACTATGTGATCGTCAGCGCTATACATTGTGTAAAGTGGTTGTCCCCCGTCGCATTTCAGCGAACTCAACTGTACATATACATAATTATAGCTGTATCCCTCCTGGCAGCCCTAGTGTCAGGCAACACTGATTGTGCTACGCTGCTACTCCTAGTTTGTCTTGTCCGACCTTTAGCCTGTGTGCTTGCCTGATTCTGACCACAGATCAACGCCATTATCCCCATCACAGTTAACGCAAGTCGATGTGGTGAATACATTGACTGAAGAAATTCACACTAATGCAGCGTACTAGCAGTGGTGCTATTCGTTAAAGATCAAGTACTGAGATCTGACGTAAACACAAATGCACAGGCTACAGTGTCACTGGAAGTACAGCTATGCCCACAGCGTCTGGACATGCTGAGCGTGGGCGTGGAGGGGCGGGCATCAGTTGCACCACAGCACAATCATACATGTACTTGGGTCTAGCAATATATTGTATGGATACGATAGTCCCGTGCATGCAGAGGGACCTGCCATAATATTATAATATATTATCAGTAACCGCAACAACTTTCGAAAGCTTTATAACGCATCCGAGGAGAACCAATCTGCAGTTCATAAAGGGGCTACAATGAAATCGGAACGTGCAGCAGTTTGTATGATAATATGCACGGTGCAAGGCTATGTAACCACCCATGATGTTGCTAAGATGCAAACCGACACTGTTGTTGAAACCGTACAAACTCCTTTTGCGCTACACGCCCTCTGAAGAAATCTGTCTGATCCTCAGCGCTTCAACTTTTTTTTTCGCTGCTTGTATAATATGGTTGATGAAATATGGTGGTAAAGACACACCTGGCAATATGGCGGCAAACACACGCCTGCCCACACACGCTCTCTAAATTTGCACAGTTCTGGCACAGAGCTCTCCTTCTCACCACCACCACCATCAGTTCGCGCCTGGCGCCTCGTCGATGCATGGTTGGCGGTATCCGACATAGCAGGCTGGTACATACATCAAGTAGCGCATGGCACATAGCAGATGACACAGCAACGACATAGCTCGATTGCGACGTACGTTTCGTCCCCGCTGGAATCATTAGGCAATCTTCTTCTTGGATGTCTTCATACGGAGCTTAACTAACATACCGCCAACCATGCATCGACGAGGCGCCAGGCGCGAACTGATGGTGGTGGTGGTGAGAAGGAGAGCTCTGTGCCCGAACTTTGCAGCTTAGGGAGCGTGTGTGGGCAGGCGTGCGTTTACCGCCATATTGCCAGGTGTGTCTTTACCACCATATTTCATCAACCATAAGTACAGCTGCAGTGGTGTCTTCAACTTCATTCTCCCAGTTAAGCTCCGTACGAAGACATCCAAGAAGAAGATTGCCTGATGAGTCCAGCGGGGACGAAACGTACGTCGCAATCCAGCTATGCCGTTGCTGTGTCATCTTCTATGTGCCATGCGCTAGATGATGTGTGTGCCAGCCTGCTATGTCGGATACCGCCAACCATGCATCGACGAGGCGCCAGGTGCGAACTGATGGTGGTGGTGGTTAGAAGGAGAGCTCTGTGCCAGAACTGTGCAGCTTAGAGAGCGTGTGTGGGCAGGCGTGTGTTTACCGCCATATTGCCAGGTGTGTCGTTACCACCATATTTCATCAACCATAAGTACAGCTGCAGTGGTGTCTTCAGCTTCAATCTCCCGAGTTAAGCTCCGTATGAAGACATCCAAGAAGAAGATTGCCTGATGAATCCAGTGGGGACGAAACGTTCGTCGCAATCGAGCTATGCCGTTGCTGTGTCATCTTCTATGTGCCATGCGCTACTTGATGTATGTACCAGCCTGCTATGTCAGATACCGCCAACCATGCATCGACGAGGCGCCAGGCACGAACTGATGGTGGTGGTGGTGACAAGGAGAGCTCTGTACCAGAACTGTGCAGCTTAGAGAGCGTGTGTGGGCAGGCGTGTGTTTACCGCCATATTGCCAGGTGTGTCTTTACCACCATATATCATCAACCATAAGTACAGCTGCAGTGGTGTCTTCAACTTCATTCTCCCGAGTAAAGCTCCGTATGAAGACATCCAAGAAGAAGATTGCCTGATGAGTCCAGTGGGGACGAAACGTACGTCGCAATCGAGCTATGCCGTTGCTGTGTCATCTTCTATGTGCCATGAGCTACTTGATGTACCAGCCTACTATGTCGGATACCGCCAACCATGCATCGACGAGGCGCCAGGCGCGAACTGATGGTGGTGGTGGTAAGAAGGAGTGCTCTGTGCCAGAACTGTGCAGCTTAGGGCCGGGTTCCACTGCGGCTCCGCTGCTCCGCTGCTCGTCTTTCGCGGCTTGAAACGTCATCATTACCATAGTGACCGCGGCTCGAGCTGGAGCAGCGAGTCCGCGGCTCACCGCGAGCTTTTGCTACGATTCTTGACCAAAAACTGCGAGCCGCGGTCGCGGCTCGACCTGTTTCCCGTACTTTGCATTGTTTTGTACGCCAGAATTTTAAAATTCAAATTTTAATTCGTTGCGCAGGCCAGAACACGAGGATTTGTTTGATTTCGCGCGCGCAGGCAGGTGAAACGTCATCAAAAAGTGTTGACCACGACCGCGGTACCGCGAATGGCGAGTGACAGTGGAACCGCGCTGCTCCGCTGCATGCAGCCAAGTGCCGCGGAGCAGCGGAGCCGCGGAGCCGCAGTGGAACCCGGCCCTTAGAGAGCGTGTGTGGGCAGGCGTGTGTTTACCGCCATATTGCCTTGTATAATATTACAGAATTATTAGGCGGAAGTGGATTGGGGGGGGGGGGGCGCTGCATCCGATGTAAACGAAGGACGAAGAGAATAGACATTATAGTGAGACGGTGATGAGGTTACGAGCTACAAAAGTAATACCTTGGAAGTGGGACAATCGGAAACAGAAACCATTCATGGACTGTAGACATGCAGGTGCTTAACTGGAATGACTTTGACCGCCGTTGACCAGTCTCATCGCAAATCATCTGCTTGGCTGACCTTTCAGCACGATCATGCCTGGATGTTGCCCGACACCAACACCTGTAAAAGGCTACTTTTTCCTATGAAAGCACTACCTGCTCAATGATCGGTAACTTTGCCGTCCCTATGACGAATTACACGATCCTCAGCTTCCTTTAAATGTCTTGAAACAAGGAACAAAATAATTGCAAAGTCAGCTCTTAGCGAAATCTAAAGCCCGGGCTACAGTCTGGCAATCTTCACCTGCGCGCTCGACTGACTTGAGCGTGGGAAAGAGGCAAAACCATCAGATGCCACTTCGGTCTCCTAGCTCATAGTGAGTTAAACATTTGAAGAGCACTTCCGAGATCCGCCACCATCATTTTTGTCGTGTGGATTAGTCTCTTATATATTGCTCGTGGCCTGGCATGAGTAAAACATGGATGTGGCAAATGGGATTTAGGCCTTTGGTCTATGGTTGGTGGATCTGATCTATCCTCCCCCATCGTTAGGAGCCGCATCTGACGCCTGATCATGGGTGGTGGCGTACCACGGAAGCGGAAAGGTGGTTCTTGACCAGGGAGTTGTACGACTTCTTGTTCTTGACCTGCCCGATACGCGGACCCGTTGAAATAAGTCTCTTATACGAGGTGATTTGGCGTTTTTTAACATGGTTGTAAAATTAATGACGTTTTTCAGTCACTTCTAGGCAAGCTACGTCCAAAGGAATTGTTGCAAGTGGAAGTGCTATCCTTCATGCCCGTTGTGCCCAAAAATGGGAATGATCTCACTTTGGAAGGTGTCTTAAATCATGTCCTACCTTCATAGTATTCTCAGGATTCAAAAAATTGGTGTGTCATTTTTTAACCAATTTGTAAAATGGAATCATAAACTGGGATATTCGGTAATCAATGTTCTGAAGTTGATAGATATCACTTCAAGGATTGCTAGTGGATGAAAATTAATCTATCAACAGAGGAGTGAACTGCATTGTATGCTGCGAAAGCCGTGTTTTTGTATTTGTAACTGGTGGCTGTGTTACACGGTGGATTTGGATAGGCAGCATAGCATCGCAACCATGTTGTCGTTCTCACAGAGTGTATTCCGTGACCTACTCTTCTTCATTACTGTCTTTAGTGATGGCAAGATGGCCTGACGCCGTCCAAAGGCCCTGCGGAAGCAATTCACTGCCCTCCTCGTGTATTCAGGGTCCCATTTTACACTTTTTACACAAAATGGCAAAGCACCCACCACTAGTTATACCGACGTGGCAGGGAGAATTGAATTATATGCACCAAATGTTCTGGTCAATGTTGATCTACAATAAACTGGCTCTCATTTGCCACCACCCATGTTTCGATACAGCCATCCGGAGCAGAAAAAACAGCCAGAAGAAAATTTTTTTTACACATTTCTTAAAAAATGCCAAATGTCAAAAAAAGGCCAAATCACCTCGTACGGGCAAACACAGAAGATGGTAACACCGGCCTGACACAACAACTGAAGAAAAAGGAAACACACAATTCACTGATTTGAGGGAAAACCAAAAACGGGAAAAGTCTGAACAAAAATTGATGGTCACCACCAGTACTCGAACCAGGGACCCTCGCCTTTAGCTGGCGACGCCCTAACCACTATTAAAGACAAAACATATATAGACATTTTTTTAAGAAAATTGCATTTGACAAATCTGCTCACCATGGAAAATCCATTCGTTGTAGTCTCTGTTAGACCAGTCTGTATCCGTTACACGTGTTAGCTCGTTGCCAACAAGCTTTAAGTAAAACCAAATCAAATTCATGCAGAGTTGTGATCGGTGAAGTCTACCCCTAAAGTGCATACATGTACTTGTCGTCTTTAACATCCTTGGATACGTACTCCCTGAAAGTGGTACGAGTGAGGCTGGACCTATTCGTGCGCAAAAACAGGGACGTGAAGAAGAGGTCGGTGCGCCTTCGGCGATGCTTGGGGAATTCTGTGTTGCTCACTAGGTGGGAGCTCGCGTGTTTCCTGCCGAGATGAATTCTCACTGACTGAATCACGACTGCCATCCAGAGCAGAGGAGGCGTCCATCGAACAGTCCACTCCGCAACCCTGCAAAAAGCACCGAATCCGTACTCGAGTCGCTGGCCACCCTGACTCCTTGGAAATGATAGCAGTCCTGATGGACGTGCACATATACAAGAACAGAGTCGTAGTCGAGACTAGTCCATGGCTCCAGTTTTTATCCCCTAGTCGGATTTCAGTGAGTGCCACTGTACATAATCTCTGTATCTCTACCGGCAGCTCTAGTGTCAGGCAATAGTGGGATTGTGCCATGCTTCTATTCTCATAGTTCATCTTGTCCGACTTTCGACCTGTCCACACCACTTGCCTGACTATCGTTTCAGCTGTAACCTGAAGTCAATCTGCGATAAAATGATCCGCTGTAGCACCTACTCCACTTTTATGTTTATGTATCTATGTCATCCGGATCTTCCCAAGTTGTAAAATGTACTGTTGAGATACCGAATTCAAATAAATCAATACCATCAAATACCAAGTCGATACCATCACGCCCTGTACAAAGAAAACGCAACCCATATATTGATAATGCGCATAGTGAGTGCATTGAATGAACGCATTCAAGAGGAATGCACGGCAACATTAGTACTAGTGTTTAGGAGTTCTAACTGTGTTAGAAGTGAGCTCTAAGGCAAACACAAAATAATCACGTGATGTACTATCACTGGACGTACATGTAGAACAATACCTACAGTCTCCATAATTATACTATCTACAGTGCATGCTGAAGTTCAGCATGAAAGCCGCTCAGTTGCACCTCAGCATAACGATGCATTGCTTTTTTTCTCCCACTGTCGGATCTCAGTGAGTGCAACTGTACATATGCCTGTATTTCTCCTGGCAACCCTAGTATCAGGCAATACAAGGATTGTGCTATGTTGTTACTCTTAGTTTGTCTTGTCCGACTTTTAACCTTTCTGCTTGCCTGGCTACAGTGTCATCTCAGACCACTGGTCAATGCATTCACACCTAGCACACCGTCAACCCAAACTCTGTATTGACTAAGTATGTAGTGATTGCATTGACGGAAGATATTCAGACCAATGCAGCGTAGGAGTGATGCTAGTCGTCACGAGCTTCAAGAGTGAAAAATAACGCAAACAAAATGTTACAGGCTAATGTATCATGGGAAGTACAAAAATCTCAACAGTGTCCAAACTGCATATGACTTGACAGTTTGTGCGGAGGTTGAACATGCAGGCACATCAGTTGCATCACAGCATATTGATGAATTTTCCTGTTTCGGGAATTCTCTTTTTTAGATGCGACATCCTGTGTACGCATGATGTATCTGCCAGATATCAGAAACTGCAACGATTCTCAAAAGTTGTATAACACAACGGGAGATATTTAAAAATGGAAGATGTTCAGAATAATAATAATTAAAATTTGAGCGAAATCGGAGAGATCCACTTGCACACATACTTTGGTATTCTCAGACATGCTAGGTTCCCTTTGGGGTTTGTATCGATTGTGCAAAGCTCTTGAAAAGTTTCTGAAGGGAACCTTGAAATTTGCATACCCCTCAAAAATGGCCGAAATATCACATTATTTATGGGTCTAGAAACGAGTCACGCCACAGCGTATACGAACAAGCTATGAACAAAACTCCATCAAGCCAACATTGCCTCACCTTAGAAGAGTTCCTGGAGCAGTACCGCTTAGCCACGCCAGCATCCCAGAAGACGAGTTCCATCACCCCCTGACGCCACAAATGATCGTCTTGAAAATAGCCAATTTACAAGCGCTGGCAAAACAGCCAGCTACGTCCTCAATTGGCCAGAACTATACACCGGCAGATAGTAGAACACCTCTTCTAGCGCTGAGGACATGTCCCCCATCTTCCTTTTGGGGTTTTCTTGAAATAAACTTTTTTGAATTTTTCCACTCGACCATGCTGAAATACGGCCAAAATCATACCTGCGCAGGAAAGCTCGCCCCTCCGCGACGTCTCCTCGGCAATGTCTACTCGAACACTACTCCCAAGGCCGAATAACAAAGTGTAGTGTTGACTCTGACAAGGAAAAGCAGCGGTGATCACTTGTCACTCCAAACGACAAGCTTCTCCTTGCGCCACCAATAATTTTTTGTGCGACTGCTGGTGCAAAAGTGACTGAACAGTCTGAAGTCCTGAGCGTAGTTTTTGAATTTTACTACAAGAGGCACGGTGAAATCACGTGCCTTGTGACGCAAGAATGCCAAGTCGCGTTGATCACGGCTCACGAGATTTCAGAGTCACCTTCGTAAAGTGCGCTTGTTACTGGCCTTGAACGCCCGTTCCGGCGTTGGTCTGGAAGTGATCACACTTGTGTTGTTACTGCGCTCAAGATCACGCTGACTGGGTTGTAGGCCCACCACCTGATGCTGATGGACGTGAACATGTACAAGAACAGGGTCATAGTCGAGACTAGCCCATGGCTCCAGTTTTTATCCCCTAGTCGGATTTCACAGAGCGAAACTGTACATATGTCTGTATTTCTCCGGGCAACCCCAGTATCAAGCAATACTGGGATTGTGCCATGTTTCTATTCTTATATATTGTCTTGTCCGATTTTAACCTGTCCTCTTGCCTGGCTTTCGTGTCGGATCCAACTCGCACAAAAACAAGGCAAGCTCTGCATTGATAATGTACATAGTGAATGAGTTGAATGAACAAATGCAGGGCACAATTAGTTCTATGTGGTAAGGAGTTCTAGAGGTGAGCTTTCAAGCAAACACCAAATCACCGGCTGCACTGTCACCGTAAGTACATGTACAATATAACCGACAACCTCCGTATTGCATATAACTCTACAGTGCATGCTGAAGTTCAGCATGGATGCGCATCAGTTGCTTCTCAGCAAAACGATACATTTTGTGAAGTTTTTCTCCCACTGTTGGATGTCCTTGAGCACAACTGTACATTATATGTCTGTATTTCTCCTGGCGGACTAGTATCAGGCAATACTGGGATTGTGCCATGTTGTTACTCTTCGTTTGTCTTGTCTAGCTTTTAACCTGTCTGCGTGCCTGGCTACAGTGCCATCTCCGACCACAGGGCAATGCATTCACACCTAACACACCATCAACGCAAAACCTGTATTAACTAAGTAGACAGTGAATGCATTGACGGAAGATATTCAGACCAATGCAGTGAAGGAGTGATGCTAGTCGTCACGAGCTACAAGAGTGAAAAATAAGGCAAACAAAAGTCACAGGCTACTGTGTCACGGGAAGTACAACAATCTCAACAGTGTCCAAAATGCACATATGACTCGACTGAGTGTGCTGAGGTTGAGCGTGGATGCAGTTGCTTCACAGCTTAATGATGAACTGTCCTGTTAAGGCGGCAGACCACCTTCACAGGGGTCAAAATTTGAAGTTCCTCATATCGCGCAAACGGCATCAACTTAGGAATGGATATATCCTAAAGGGTCGAGAGTAGTCCATAGCTCCAGTTTTTATCCCCTAGTGGGATGTCAGTGAGCGAAACTGTACATATGTCTGTATTTCTCCGGGCAACCCTAGTATCAGGCAATACTGGGATTGTGCCATGTTTCTATTCTTATAAATTGTCTTGTCTGATTTTAACCTGTCCTCTTGCCTGGCTTTCGTGTCGGATCCAACTCGCACAAAAACAAGGCAAGCTCTGTATTGATAACGCACATAGTGATTGAATTGAAAGGACAAATGCAGGGCAAAATTAGTTCTATGTGTTTGGGAGTTCTAGAGGTGGGCTTTCAAGCAAACACAAAATCACCGGCTGCACTGTCACCGCAAGTACATGTACAACATAACCGACAACCTCCGTATTGCATATAACTCTACAGTGCATGCTGAAGTTCAGCTTGGATGCGTACAAGTTGCATCTCAGCAACACGATACATTTTGTAAAGGTTTTCTCCCACTGTCGGATCTCAGTGAGCGTAACTGTACATATGTCTGTATTTCTCCTGGCAGTCCTAGTATCAGCCACTACTCGGATTGTGCTATGCTGCTACTCTTAGTTTGTCTTGTCCGACTTTTAGCCTGTCTGTTTGCCTGGCTACAGTGTCATCTCAGACATAGTAGCCTTTGACTTTTGTTTGCCTTATAGTTCACTTTTGGAGCTCGTGACGACTAGCACCACTCCCACACTGCAGTCTGCTGCATATCTTCCGTCAATGCATTCACACCTAACACACCGTTAACGCAAACCCTGTATTGACTAAGTATGTAGTGAATGCATTGACGGAAGATATTCAGACCAATGCAGTGTAGAAGTGGTGCTAGTCGTCACGAACTTCAATAGTGAAAGATAAGGCAAACAAAAAGCCCCGCGCTACTGTGTTACGAGAAGTACAACAATATCAACAGCATCAACACTGAATATGAAACGACAGTGTGTGGTGAGGTTGGGCGTGAATGCAGTTGCATCAAAGCATAATGAGGATTTGTCCTGTTTAGGACAATCGATATTTTGGGATACGATAGTTCTTTGTGCGCATATTTATCTGCCAGATATCCGAAACTGCAACGACTCTCATAAGGTGTAAAACACAATGGGAGATAATTTCAAAAGAAAGAGATTCATAAGAATAATTATTCTACTGCATAAAGAACAAAAGCAAATCAAATATGTTAGATGAAAGCTCGGTTTTATTTCTCCAAAAAGCTGCGTTCATTATGTAGGGGAAAGAAGTGTTGTTACAGCGTTTGTAAACAGAGATTTTTGAAGTTCTTCACTTGTTTTCGAATCCAATGCAGGAGTGCAACCTGAACCAATCGATACTCCGCTATCATTCGCATGAGCACGGCCCCAATCGCACGAAAGGTTAATCCTATGGAACACATAGCGTGGCATAAAGAATTGAAAATCAGCTAGAATATTTATTATTAAAAGGCAAACTATGCGTGCAGAAACCACTGTTCTTGTGCATCGCTCACAGCCAGAAATATAAATCGTGAAATCGTTCCTCCATTCAATTCGCCCTCCCACCAAAAAAGCTATGACATAAAATGACCTTGGGTTCCCAGTAAAAAGGCAACGCCTGTTGGGACTCCCCTGGTAAATTAATCAAATCTACTACTACTACTACCTACTTTCTGACATTTTCAATTGGGAATCTCGGTATTAAACCTAACGATACGGAAGCGTGTATGAATTTTAGATTGAATAATGAACGGATTTTGGGAACGTCTGAAGGGTATAAGCCTCCACACCGGAACTTTAATTCCTCGATCAACTGCTCCGTGCCTAACAAATGATAACTGGACCACAGGGACGGATATCTGGGGATCATAAATCCGATACAATTCAGCCATGACTCTTGGTAGATATGACTTGGTGTGAGCTTCTCCCATGATGATCCGCTCACTGCTGTTACATCTAAATCTTCGTTATCTCCTTCAAAGCACTCTGGTGTTCGCCAGACACAAACCTCCTCGACAACATAAGCTGCCCAATGGCTAGGACAATCGATAACGGCTATCCGTAGATCTTCACGACAAGCCAAATGCAGTCGACCCAGTGCATTCACGAAGTTCTCTTCAACTTAACCATCAAAAGATTGCGACGCACTACTGCAATCTCGGAGATTGATGACTAACCTTTTGCATCGGCAGAGGTCGAGGGTGGTGTAGTTCTCCAATAAAAGTAAAGTGGGACCAAATCTCAAATCCAAAAACCTTCAGAATCTGAACAGCCTCGTCACAGTCAGCATCATAATGATGTTTCGGTCTTGAAAAACAAATTCTATATTGACCAGATTCTAGCTGATTGCTAGGCTAAGATCAGGTTCACGCAAACTTGTCAGGAATTGTGAAGGACTCAGTCCTTATGAAGCCGTCGACGGTGACCGACCAGATCTGCCCTGCTCTTTCAAATGAACCTGATGAACACTGACTGCTACTCTATAGAAACTAATTACTTATAGGTGAAAACAAAGGAGATTGTCCTCATCTCTTTTTTTTAGTTCTTGAGCTGCTGATCGGTGAGAGTTAAGACTCGCTATTTTCGAAATCAGGTAAGTGTGAGAAAGAATGTGCTTACTTTCGGTGTGCAGATTACGTTCAGGGTCCAGTTTGAAAAACGTCCGTTCACTGTTGTGACTTATATTCCAAGAAAGTTTTACGCAATGTGACACGTTTGTGAGAAATTTAGACCAGCGCTCTGCACAGAATGTATCAAATCCGGCCGTACCTATCGAGACCGAGAAATTCCACGCGGCTTCTGCTGGGCGAACACTTATAATAATAATGGGAAGGGAAGCAACATGCAGTCATTCATTAACGGGCTTACTAGCTTACTAGCAGTGGTAGTAATGGGTAAAGCTCCAGCAGTGAGATCGGAAGCAAACACAAAGTCACAATCTACACTGTCACTGGAAGTACAAACATTACTTTTCATAACTATGACTCCACATTGCATGCTGAGGTCGGCGTATTTGAGAAATTTTCTGGAAGAGCAACACTATAACATAAACGAAACTCATTTTCGATGTGTTGAAGTGGTAATTCTCCTTTCAATCATTGTCATTGTGAGAACATCTGAGATTGAAATCGACGACATCGGAGGAGAATCAATTTGCAGTTTGTTAAGGGGCTACGATGGTTTCGGATCGTGAAGCATTTGGGATTATCACATGGCAAGTGATCGTTGCCCATACTCCAGGGAATCAGCACCTTTCGCGCCGCGGGCAATAAACGGCGACATTTCCCGCAAAAAAATATTTTATTTCAGTGATCGCGTAAGTACGACGACTCTCTAGACTTAATGTACGACTTTATGCCAAGTCGCACTGTAGCATTGAGACGAAGATGGAATTCCTTTTGGAGATGGACGTCCGGGAAATGGACAGGGGCTCGGACGTCTGCCATGTGGCGCTTACAGGGATCATTTGTTCAGTAATGTCTTGCAGCGTTCCCTTCGATAAGCTTTTGGATAAAGATTCAGTTCTGCTCGATGCGGTACTGTGATCACAAACAATTATTTGGAATAGCACAAATTCAACTCATCATCGTGCGTTTGCTGAACCTACGATGTGCAGATGACACAGGATTGTGTGCACATCCATCAGAAGTGTCAACCCTCACCAATGCTGTTATTGACACTGGAAGAGAGAAGGGCCTGTCACTGAATCTGTCCAAAACCAAGATCATGCATATCGGAACCTGAACTGCTGGTGCAAACGATCCTGCTCCAACGCCACTTGTGGTCGATGGAGAACGAATTGCAGAGGTGAGCAGTTTCAATTATCTCGGATCCTGGAAGACAACAAACGGTGATTGCAGTCTCGATATTCGATCAAGAATTGCCATGGCGAAAGAGCGTATGCTCCAGTTGGAAAGACCACAACACCTCCAGACAGCTGAGAATCCGGATAATGCATGCTCTTGTGTGGTCTGTCCTGCTGTATGGAGCTGAGAGTTGGACTCTCCGGAAGACAGATGAACGACGAATACAGGCAGCAGAAATGAGGTGCTACCAACGTCTGCTCGGAGTATCCTAGTTGGAGAAGCACCCGAATGAAAGTATCCTGGTGAAGTTGGGAGTACAGAAACAGCTGCAAGCCAGGATCTCGATACGCAAACGGACCTATTTCGGGCAAACCTGCCGCCCGTCTGGCTTGGAGCTTGAACCTGACATGATGTTTGGGTTCGTGGATGGTAAGAGAAAGCGTGGTCGTCCGAAGATTTCCTTTGCTGACAATATCGTTTCGTGCGCTGGTGCACTCGATTTTTTTCTCTTTTCAGGCAGTTCACTTCCCCAACTGATTCTTTGAATTTGAAGTTCTCCCAATCCTTTCAAAACTTTATCACTCTCTTTCACTTCTGTTAGGGTCAAGAAACTGACCATAGGTGGTCCCCTGGGGTAGGGAGAAAGACCCAAGTGCCATTAGTATGTGTGGCATGTGTTGTGAGCTGCCTTTGGAGTGAAAAACTTGTCAATGCCTTCTAGGTTCAGCCCGGTTCCATGGCTCAGTAGTTAGAGCATTGCTCATGACAAGCAAGTTCCTGAGTTCGAGTCCTGGTGGGTCTGGGGATTTTTTCTCTTTTCATGAAGTTCACTTCCCAAACTGATCCTTTGAATTTGAAATTCTCCCAATCCTTTGAAAAATTTATTTATTTTACTTTTATAATTTTTTCGACAACGCAGATGATGATGATGATGATGATCGTGTGTTCTCAGATCCTCGCAAAGTCACTGCCTGTGTGTGGTCTTCCTGTGCAACGCAAAACTCGTACAAGGCTCATCTGTACTCTGCCTTCACCTTTGCTTGAACAACAAACACAACAATTCGTGAATGTTTTACAATGAAAAATATAGCTATCTGGAGCTGAAAAAAAGAAACATTGTCCTGAGAATTGCACACCAGGGAGTCGTCAAAATGCAGTACTGTATTTGACAATTACTGATACACATGTGAACATGAAGAAACTCTTTGTGCTAGCACTCTTAATTTATCATCTGAAATTATGATTCTGCTGCGTATTGTTGTGGTTGCCATGTACATTGCAATGACGAATTCTTACTTCTTCCGGCAACCACAGAACATATTATTGAGTAGACAGAAGAAATGAACTGATAACAAATCATAAAGTAGAAGCACACCAGGTTCACACGATCTCACGGGGTCAAAAGGGGAAAGAACTGTTTTCCAAATAGGACCTGAAAATCCACAGCACTCTTGCTGCACAACGCTGGCACAACCCGCCAGGAACATCGCAGTTCAAAAACCGAACTGAATACACTATAACTATAAGGGGCGTTGTCACACACATTGTCCCACGTTAGCTGGGTAAGCCGTGGCTCACCATGATCAGACGCCTACCAAACTAAACTGGATTCACACACTCGCATAAAGGAAGACTGAAGAGAACAGGGAGACTGAAGGAAGACAGGAAAGAAAATGCCATACCTGGAATCAGCGTTAGTAACCACGGCGGCGGCTGGAGCTACGGCGGAGAGCAAGCCAGGTTTTATCTTCATCTTGGTTGAGCCGGTCACTCACAGCGGCTAGCTCGGCGTCAGACAGATCACTCCCTCCTCGTCTTGAATCGTGGTCTTCACATTGTCGATAGCATTGCTTGGCGCGACGTAAAGAGTGATGGTCTAGCCAGGAATAGTGTTAACGAAAATCTGCATCCCACCAGGGAGGCGAAGTACCAAGTGAAGAGTGGGCTCCTGCTTCCGACTGCGTGCCGGCGAAAATCAAACGCTGCTGGTCTTGGGGAATACCCTCCTTGTCTTGGGCAGCAGCCTGCCTGTTGTCGTCCTCATCAGCTTCGCCATCACCACCAATAGTTAACATGTAGGTAGCGGGTCGCTTGGAATCGCCATCGGAGTCTCCAGTGAGTGCCGTGCGGAAAGAATGGTGATCCACGTTAGCACCCTGACTGAGCTGCAGGCTACTAAGCATGGCCAGGCCCAGGACGGCAAGAGTCATGATTCTCATCTTGATTCGTCGCAGGGAGCTGCAGCGGGTTGAGCCATGGGGGTCTGGGGTCGAATCACGTTGTTTTATTTAAAACTACACCGCTGCCACCAATGTAATGGTTTGCCGATCCTTATTCTTCGAGTTAGCTTTCATTGCTATCCAATCTAATCTAATCTTCTCTTCATCAAAACAGAAATGCGCAGCCGCTTATATGCAGCAGACGCCGCACGCTTACATACGAAGATACACTAAATATACGTCAGGCAAAGCTCCGTATTAGTTCCGTACTGCTTCCGTATTGGTCGGGCAGGGATACTACATTATCACTTGCCGAATCTCTCCTGGCAGGCCTAGTAACAGGCGCTTCTGCTATTGTGTTGTGTTTCTATTCTTAGTTTTACTTGTGTGACGGTGAACCAGTCTGTTTGTCTGGCTGTATTGCCGTCATGGATGGCAGATCAATACCATAATGGACAGCACATAGTCGATACAAGCCTTGCATTGACTTAGCAGTGAATGCATTGACTGACAACATTCAGAGTAATGACTACAATTTAGTAATGCTAGTCGTCACCCCATCTAGGTCTGAGATCTAAGGCAAACAGACTGCTCTGTCACTGGAAGTGCAACAAACCAGACGGCGTCCAAATGACATAATGACAAGACAGTGCATGTTGATCTAGAGCCACGATACGCATCATTTTATTCACAGCGTCCTCGGTATTGCAAACTCTTTTTTGGATAGGATAGACCAGTGCATGAATAAAGGATGCCAAATATCAGAAACTGCAACGAATTTCAAAAGCTATTATTATAACGCAACGAAGGATAGTGAAAAACAAAATTAATTAATAGTAAGCGTTGATTTGAGAAAACATTCTGCGGGCTAAAAAAAATATTAGATCAATCACCTTCGGTATAACCTGATTGGAATGGAAGAAAGGTGTTTTACTCATGTAAAGATCGGCGGCGATACAAGCGATTGTCGGATATACAGGCGTTCATGGTTTCGGTGATAAAACTGTTGTAACCACGTTTGTCTTCAAAAATGAAGCATAATATAATGTTGGAACATTGTTTGCCACCACAGATTCGTCAGATTCTTCCTTTGCCTTAGAAAACAATCCACGAAAATATAAACCCATTACTGCTTTGTTCCAACTTGATTCGCTAATATCAAAAAATGAAAAGCGGCCACCTTTTTCTAAAACATGTTGAAGCGTAATGGATTGAAAGTCAGCAAGAATATTGAGAAAATATTTGCGAGCGGAAACCACCAAACTTGTGCATAGCTCACAGCCTTCGATAACCATCTGGAACTTTTTAGAGCACTGCCTTGTCTGAATCAGAAAAGCTAGTACAAAAGCGAACACCTTTCTGAAGTACTGAAGACGTAGATCACAATCTGGCTCTATGTCATGGTGTGAGCAGTTGAAGTCAAAATAATAACTCAAAGGGTTAAGGCGTTGTTTGTTCCTGGACGGTCCAATTACGAGTCCTAACCTCTCGGTCCTCGTCTCCGCGCCATACAAGCTAAATTCAGACCAGCGAACTTCAATTCTGCCGTGTTTAGGCGAAAAACGTTCCAAACAGTTGAGCAATGATGTTTGGTAGAGATTACTGGATGTGAGTGACTGCCATGGTGATCCAGTTACCATATCCACTTGTACGCTATCCATAGTTCTTTTGCAAGACAGCGTACATCGCCAGTTTAGAAGCGTATTGACAACTTCAGTTGTCCAATGGCTAGGGCAATTGATAACTATCACCGACAAATGAGCACGGGAATCTAATCAAAGTCTACGCAATGCATTCACGAAGTTCTCTTCAGCGATACGACCAAATTTCCTCAACGCACTACTGCAACGTCCGAGATGTAAGATTAGCTTTTCGCATCGGGATAGGTCGAGGGTGGTGTAGCTCAGCAATAGTAAATTAGGACGAAATGCCAAATGCACAACCTGATTCATCGCAAAGTAATCGTGACGGGGCTCACGATAACCATATACCAAAGGCCGAAAAGCAACTTCTATCTTGACCATATTCTAGCTAATTGCTAGGATGTATGTATGTATGTATGTATAACTCATAATCACAAGGTGATCGTAGAGGCATTAATCAGCGAGAGAATTGTGAATGATGTCTCTGAATCCATCTCTATCGTGTGCTGCATGAGAGAGAGCATGCAAGGGAAGACCCGTCCAACTTTTAATGTTAGAAATCCATGATGTTGCGGGCCTTCCTCTCGGTCGAGATCCAGGAGTTGATCCTTGCAGGAAGGGCTTGGAGAAAACGTCATGTCTCGTAACATGGCCAAACCACATCAACTTAAATTTCTTGACTTCGTTCGCTAGCCGCATCCTTGCTCCGATGATGTCATTGATTTCT
The DNA here is from genome assembly GCF_964019385.1 of Sycon ciliatum. NCBI lineage: Eukaryota > Metazoa > Porifera > Calcarea > Leucosolenida > Sycettidae > Sycon > Sycon ciliatum. Next base: position 13,746,135 of record NC_088653.1, read on the forward strand.
TCCAGGACAGATTGGTTGGTACGCCGGTCGTGGTATGTTACTCCTAAGAGTCGGCGGAAGCATTTCATCTCGAAGGATGAAATTCTTCTCATTGATGAGGCAGATAATGTCCAAGATTGGCATCCGTATAAAACAGTCGCTAGCACAATAGACCTAACAAAACGAAATTTAGTAGGCAAAGAAAGTGATGGCGATTTCCAAATGAATTGAAGCTCAATGATCTTTTGCTTCCCTAGTGCTAAGCGTCTTCTTATCTCCACATCGGACTTGCCATCCGACGTGATTACGGCACCTAAGTATTTAAACTGGGATACCTCTTCTATTCGCTCATTGCCTACTTGAATGCACCCCAGATCACCACCGCCCTCCGGCGCTGCCATTGACTTGGTCTTGGAAGCATTGATCTGCATGCCTAGTCTTGTTGCACTCGTATCCACGTGCTCGGTCAGGTCCATCAGCTCCTCCACAGACGATGCGATTAGATCTATATCATCCGCAAAACGTAGGTTGGTCACGCACATGCCGCCGATATATACTGACCCATCAAACTCCTCCAAAGCGTCAGACATGATGTACTCCAGGAATACGTTGAACAGACAAGGCGAGAGTAAACAGCCCTGCCTGACACCCACTGACGTGGTGAACCAGTCGGTGATAGTGGATCCAACAACGATGGCAGCTTCAGTAGTAGCGTAAAGCGCTTCAATCAGGTCCACAATTCTTGCTTCGATGCCATGCGCTCTCATAATCTTGAATAGCGCTTTGTGCCAAACCCTATCAAAGGCCTTACGGAAATCGATGAAGCAATGATACACAGCCTGCTGATGGTCACGGTACTTTTCAATTAACATTCTGAGGTTGAAGATTTGCTCCACTGTGCTTCTTCCCTTCCGGAACCCTGCTTGCTCGTCCGCCAGCAAACCCTCCACTTGCGGCTGCAGGCGCTTCAGCAAGATCCTCAGTAGCACTTTGCTCGGATGACTGATGAGGCTCACTGTCCTGTAGTTTTGGCACTGCCGAAGGTCTCCAGACTTAGGGATGGGAACAAGAATGGACCTTGTCCATGATGTTGGCCATCTACCATTCGTCCATACGAGGTCACAAATCCTGTGCATAACAGCCACCAACGTATCTCCACCATGTCGCAAAAGCTCGCCAGGAATGTTATCAAACCCCGCTGATTTGTTGTTCTTGAGGGAGTTGATAGCGTATTCGACTTCGGTCCTCAGAATGGGATTGTTGTTGGCATTATCTGATATGGCTGGAGTAACGATTGCGTCAAGGACTTTATCATCTACGTTCAGGTCCACGTTGTACAAAGATGCACCGTACTCACACCACCGCTGAGCTACTTCTTCCTTTTTCGTTAAAGTGGATCCGTCTGCTGCTTTGATCACCTGCATTGCTGATCCTGATTTCTTGCTGCATAGACTCTTCAGAGTTTGCTAGGATAAGACCAGCTTAATACAATCTTGTGAGGAGTTATGAAGGACTCAGTCTCTATGAAACCGTCGACGGTGACTGACCAGATTAAAGCTGCTCTCCTCTTTCAAATGAACCTGATGAACACTGCCTTCTTCTCTCTAGAAATCAAGTACTTAAAGGTGAAAACAAAGGTGATCGTCTGCAACTCTGTGTTAGCGTTTGCATAGATGATAGGTGATAGTCGATAATGTTTCTACACACAATCGGGAAAGTGTGAGTAGGAATGTGTTAGGTGTCGGTGGTTAGGTTACTTTCGTTGTCCAGGTTGCTTAACATCCATTGACTGTTGATAATAATATTGTACGATGTGACACATTTGTGAGACATTTAGACCAGCGCTCTTCATATTACGTATCAAATCAAGCCGTACCAATCGAGACCGAGGAATTCCACGTAAAGTCTCACACGGAGCTTCTGGTGGGGGAGATCTGCCAGGCGAGTTCTTAGAATAATAGCAAGAGTAGATAAACAAGAGTGTGCAACTCCCGGATCCGCGCGGATGGGTTGGCCCATGGCGGAATATTTTGTTAACGTAATCTTTTCGACCACCCACGCGCTGCTAGTCTTTTGGAAAGTTTTGCCTCGTGCACTTGGCCGCGCTTACATTACAATGTCGGTGCCCAGCACGTGCTTTCACACTGCTCTGCGGCAAGAAGCCCGTTTTGTCTGGAAAAAAGGTGACTTCAACAAAAGTTCTGCCGTGGGCAGGGGAAGGGGGTATCAGGAGATTGTGCAGGAGAGACCCGGAGTTGCACACTCTTGTTTATCTACTCTTGATAATAGTGATAACAGATGGAACATGCAGTCAGTCGGTAAAGCGGTGACTGTGGAGTCGTAATGGGCAGCATTTAGTGCAATATGTGCACCAAGGGGCAGTTTTATATTATAGTACTGCCAGCCGTGCTGCAACCCACAGTCAACTGGGAAATTGTGGCCAGGCACAAGGGGTACATGGATTCGGCTTATACCGTATTTTTCCGGTTGTAAGTCGACCTTTTACGACTTAAAATAGAAGGAGAAAGGGTGGGGGTCGACTTACAACCGGAATTCGACTTATAACCGGGAACTATCAGTAAATGACCGGCACTGCATGCACGAGTGCACCATGTTTATACATTTTTGCCAGTTTATTGGCATTTTTCAAGGATTGGGACGTTATATCCTCCAATAAGGAATGTTTACATGATTTGTTGATTTGTTAGTAGCAGGAGGTGGTTAGTAGTGCTTCTTTGGGTGAAAACTTTAACACGCAGAATTGAGACCTCCAGATAGGGGGTCGACTTATAACCGGAGTCGACTAACAACCGGTAAAATACGATACCGTTATCGGCACTGGGGCCAGTGGTTGTGAGACTTTTACAGGGTGATATTTCTTACTGCCCCTTGGTGCCACGAAATTGCTCAGCACTCACAATTCAGTTGAAGGGCATATAATCGCCGACGATGGTGCTAAGGTGCAAACCGACTCTAACGTCGAATCTCTGCAAACATTTTTGCTGGTATAGGACCTCTACGGAAACTGTCTGATACTCAACGCCTCAGCCTGCCCCTTGCAGTATGTTCAGTAAAACAGCATGCCTATCGAGGGGGGACGTGGGCGAAGGCTGGCAACAAACTAAAATTTAAGTGCTGTCCCCGATCTAAAGCAGCCACCAAAATAACAGCCGTACAGTGGTACAGTGGTGAAATGAATTGCTATACGAAGGGATTTTTGCAAGCAGAAAACAGTCATGGGCAGTAGAAAGAGACGTGCGTTTGACTTGAGCAACCTAGACAAAATTCCTCAGTGCCAACGCAAGACAGTTGGCGGGCGACTTCTTACTGATCTGGATAAGTACAGGACTAAATGCACTGAAGATGACAAAAAAATTGAAGTTTATATCCTCCTGCTCGGGCACAGGAGATTCCAATACAGGCACAGATATGCTCAGTGAAATCCGCTACGAGGTCCGTACTCGAGTTGTGGCCCACCCTGACGCCCTAGAAATGATACCAGTGCTGATGGACGCGCACATGTACAAGAACAGGGTCGTGGTCGAGAGTAGTCCATGAGTCCCGTTTTTATTCCCATGTCGGATTTCAGTGAGCGCAACTGTACATAATTTTGTCCACTTGCCTGGCTATCGTGTCGGCTTCGACCTGAAGTCGATACTATCACGCCCTGCACAACGACTACGCAAGCCCTGTAATGATAATGCAAATAGTGAATGCGTTGAATGCACGCATTCAAGAGGAATGCAGGGCAACATTAGCACTAGTATTTAGGAGTTCTAGAAGTGAGCTCTAAGGCAAACACAAAAATTTAATAATCATGTGATGTACTGTCAAAGGAAGTACATGACTGTAAAACAATACCTACAGTCTCCATAATTATAGTATATAACTCTACAGTGTATTCTGAAGTTCAGCATGGATGTGTATCAGTTGCATCTCAGCAAAACTATACATTTGTGTAAAGTATTTCTCCTACTGTCGGATCTGAGGGAGCGAAATTGTACATGTGTCTGTATTTCTCCTGGCAACCCTAGTATCAGGCAATACTGCGATTGTGCTATGTTGTTACTCTTAGTTTGTCTTGTCCGACTTGTAACCTGTCTGCTTTCCTGGCTACAGTGTCATCTTAGACCCCAGGTCAATGCATTCACACCTAATACACCGTCAACGCGATGACGGTCGATATTGAGAGCAATGCAGCGTAGGAAGGGTGCTAGTCGTCACGAGCTAGAAAAGTGAAAAAATTAGGAAATATAAGCCAAACAAAAATTCACAGGCCACTGTGGAACGTGAAGTACAACAATATCAACAGCGTCCAAACTACACATATGACTCGACATTGCGTGCGGAGGTTGAGCGTGGAAGCACATCAGTTGCATCAAAGCATAATGATTATTATTGTCCTGTTTCGGGTAATAACATTTTTGGATACGACAGTCCTGTGTACGCATAGGTATATGTCAGATATCAGAAACTGAAACGAATCTCATAAGCTGTATTACAAAACGGGACATCATTATAAATGGAAAAAGTTCATGAGAATAATTATTCTACTGCATAAAGAGTAAAAGCAAATCACTCAACTTAGATGAAAGCTCGGTTTTATTGATCCAAAAATCTGTGATCATGGTTGGGGGAAAGACATGTTGTACCATAGTTTGCAATCAGAGATTCTCGAAATTCTTCATCTGATGTCAAATACCAAGTAGGAGGACAACCCACATCAATCGATAATCCGCATTCATTCGCATGGGAATGGCTCCAATCCCACAAAAGGTTAATCCTTTAGAACAAATAGCGTGGCATAAAGGATTGAAAGTCAGCAAAAATATTAAGGCAAAATACGCGTGCAGAAACCACTAATCTTGTGTAAAGCTCACAGCCAGCAATTTCTATCGTAAACTCTTTACACCAACCATTTCGCTTTTCCATCAGAAAGGCTATGACATAAACGACCAACCTTCTGACATTTTCAATTGGGAATCTCGAACTCGACCCTAACAGTACGCAATCGTGTATGCACTTTAGATTGAAACATGAAATAATGTTTGTGTAGCAGACTTCACTACTGAAGTATAATTCCTCACTGCTGCATTCAGAAACAAGCCAGCTATACCTGCACCTCCCAGCTTGATTTTCGGGGTATATTCTGTGAATACAATTCAGTAATGACTCCTGGTACAGATGACTGGGTGTGAGCGTCTGCAATTATGATCCGCTTACTACTTTGACATCGATAATTTCCCTAGATCCTTTGACGTACTTTTGTGTTCGCCAGAAACAAAGCTTATGGACAACTTAAGCCGCCCAATGGCTAGGACAATCGATAACTTTTATCCACAGATCTTCACGACAAGCTAAATGAAGACTATCCAGTGCACGGACGAAGTTCTCTTCAGCTACACCATCAAATGGGTGCGAAGCACTGCTGCAATCTCCGATATTGATGACTAAACTCGGGCAACGGCATCGGTCGTGACTGGTATAGCTCTCCAATAATAAAGTTGCACCTATCCTCAAATTCAAAACCTGCAGAATCGGAACACTCTCGTCATAATCATGATAAGAAGCGTGTTTTGCGACAGTAAAATCTATTTCTATATTGACCATATTCTAGCTAATTGCTAGGATGAGACCAGCTTCCCACAAACTTGTCAGGATTTGTGATCGACTCAGTATCTATGAACCCATCCACTCTAAAAGACCAGATTCCAGCTGCACCGCTCTTTCAAATGAATCTAATGATCGCTGACTGCTAATCTTTAGAAACCAAGGTCGTATAAGTGAAAACAAAGATGACTAGATTACCCGAAACTTGTTATACACGAAATCAGGCAAGTGCGACTAAATATTGTCTCAATGTGACATATAGCTCTGAATAGGATGAAGGCCGCAGACATCACGCAACTACGTTACTTGTTTGACATGAATTACTGTGTATTTTATAACAAACATACTATGGGTTTTGGGTTTTCAATAATATTTTTGTTATAAAATACACAGTAATACATGTCAAACAAATAACGTAGTTGCGTGATGTCTGCGGCCTTCATCCTATTCATAGCTATATTAAAATTATTATCTCCACGTAGGTCAATGTGACATGTTTGTGATAAATCTAGACCATTGCTCTACACGAAAGATATCAAATCCAGTTGTACCAAGGAATTCTAAGTAAATTCTCACACATGCCAGACAAGCGATTAGAGTAATAGCAGGAAAAGAAGCAGCATGTAATCAGTCTGTAAGGCGGTGACTCTGGAGGCGGAATGTGCCGCATTTAGTACAATATGAGCCGCAATCAGCGAATAGTACCCATAGACATTTCGTGGGTTTCATTATTTGTTTGTCGCGCTGCAAACAAAGCGTCTTTGCAAGTTTGTGTCCATGTTGATGGTTTGGCTTTTAAAGCAGTATAATCAGTGGTGCTTTTCAGGCACAATCTTGCTCGGCCTACTTAAGCTCAGCTGATGAGGGTGAATAACCCGAAACACTTAGTATTAAGCAGGGAGTGGTGCTTTCTTGCAGGTTTGCCGATTGGAATGTGCGAAGTACTCCTCGTGTGTTCCGGATGCCAGTCGTGAGTCAATCGAGTGTCAAGGCAAGAAGCTTGTGTTCCTAAAAGTCATAGGCTACTGTGTCACGGGAAGAACAACAATCCCAATAGCGTCCGAACTGAATATGACTCGACAGTGTGTGCTGAGCTTGAGCGTGGATGCACATCAGTTGCGTCACAGCATATTGACAACAATTGAGAGTCCTCCGGCTCGGTGGAGTGCTCAATATTCGTTCCGAAAGGCTCGAGTAGAGCTATCTTACACACTGCACAGAGCACCAAGCATCGTTCGTTGTAACTACAAGTAATAGTTTCATGCCCAACTGTTCAACCAGTATCAGTTGTCTGATGATTGCCTATGGGCAAGAAGCTATAAGTTACGACGAACGATGCGAAGTGCTTTGTGTCGTGTGTAGCCCTTTCTCAAAGGTGCTCACCCTTTTTTCGCTTTTTTTGGGCCATTTGGGAAAAGCCCGTTTTTTCACCCTTTATTGCGTTTTTTGGTGAATATCGCCCTTTCTGAGCTGTTTTAGCTGTTAAAGTGCTAAAATCTGTTTGCTCATGCATGCGATCACGGTTTCCGAGTGCTCCATGGTCCTTGGCACGCCGCTTTTCTGGGGGCAACAAGTTGTGTACCCGGTGTACACATTGCTGTAAAAAGTGGGTTTCTTGAACTTTACTTCCTGTTTTGCCTTTCAATGACCGATGACTGGAAGAGCGCGTATTCATTTCTCAGCTTGGGTTCATATCTGAGTATGTATCATGGCTATGCTTCACTGACAAAAGAGCACTTTTTGGCTATTTTCACTGAAAAAAAGCACCTTTTGCCTGTTTTCACTGGGAAAAGAGCACTTTTTGGCTGTTTTCACTGAAAAATAAGCACATTTTGCCTGTTTTCACTGAAAAAAGAGCACTTTTTGCCCGTTTTCAATGAAAAAAGAGCATTTTTTGCCAGTTTTCACTAAAAAAGAGCACTTTTTGCCTGCTCTCACTGAAAAAAGAGCACTTTTGGCCTGTTTTCACTGATAAAGAGCACTTTTTCAGCATATTACGAGGGGCGCGAAAAGCACTAAGTGCGAATTAACAGAGGACCTTTGGGAAAGGGCTAGCCGTGTGTAACAGCCTGATAAATTGTCCTGTTTCAGGAAATCTCCATTTTAATTACGATAGTCCTGTGTACGCGTATGTATCTGCCAAATATCAGAAACTGCAATGAATCGCATAAGCCGTGGAACACAACGGGAGAACTACAAATGGAAGAAGTTCGTGAGAACAATTATTTGACTACATAAAGAATAAACGCAAATCAAGCACCTTTTCATGAAATCTAGGTTTTGTTATTCCAAAAAGCTGCGTTCATGGTTTCGGGGAGAGAATTGTTGTAACATCCTTTGCAATCAGAGATTCTCGAACATTTTCTTTTGATTTCAAATTCATCGCAGGGTTACAGCCGAAACCAATAGATAATCGGCTTTCATTCGCACGGGCACAGCCCCAATCCCACAAAAGGTTAATCCTACTGAACATATAGTGTGGCATTAAGGATTGAAAATCTGCTAGAAATTAAGGCAAAAAATGCTTGCAGAAACCACTAATCTTGTGCACAGCTCACAGCCAGCAATATCAATCGTGAAATCTTTCCACCAATCAATTTGATTTCCCACGAAAAAAAAGCTATGACATGATTATGTAGGACTCAGTATAGAGTCCATGCACTATATGTTGTCCAGCACCCTATATAGAGTCCATTGGTCCAAAATCCACTAAACAGAGTCCAGGAGTCCACTCAGTTTTGATCAGCTTCATCCTGCCCCGCAATCCCCTATAAGGAGTACACTTTTTCTACAAGTCCCCTATTCACGGTCCAGGAGTCCAGTTTATCCAGTCACGCCGCGCCGTCCTGTGTGTTGTGCCCGAAAGAGAAAACACCTTTTCAGTTTTGCTTGCCTCATGGCAGCGTATTCCATTCTTCACTTCAGCCATGGCTGCCAGTTCTGCTGTGCAGTTGCTGACAGTAATCTGTCTCGAGGTAACCAAGGAGGATAAGGAGACGTTCAAAATCAAATCTGGAAAGCGTCTTGTGATTCTCTGAAGACGTTTCATCCGTGCGCAGGATGAAAGCAGAAATTGCAGAACGAGAAAAGTTCAGCACAGTTCAAATCTGACGAGTCAGGTACACTGACACTCTCTTTCGTTCGACGCCACAAGGATCCCCTGTTTGGCAGGCCATTGCTGCCAGGAAGGCGTTTGAACGATTTCATCAGAGCGAGAGATGAAAGCAGAAAGCGCAGAACGAGCAAAGTTCAGCACAGATCCAATCTGACGGGGCAGATACACTGACACTCTATTTCGTTCGACGCCACAAGGATACCCTGTTTGACTGGACAAGAGCTGCCTGTACCACCGTGTCAAAAGGCTCTCCAAATACATGGCAGGACGATGACTGAGGTAAGAGAAGCTTTTACTCGTTTCGATTGGTCTGCTGTTCTGTCGCTATTCTTGAATTTTTTTCCATTTTCAAGGATCGTATCGCGTTTTTGTTTGTTGTTGCTTGAATGAATGCCATAAAAGTAATCAACCACTTCGTAATAGTCCTCAAGGACTGCAAGGACTTTGCATCAATCGTATACGATCGTCTAGCTATCATCAATTATTATTATTAGATTATTGTCCCCACCGTCACCTGTTCACAGGTCTTTGTGTGGATGGATTCTCATTGAGCATCACATTCGTTGAGAACTTGGTAGTTGTGTGCTCTCATGCATCATTACGGTAAGGGCGCGTTCAGAGTTCAGAGTGGCGTGATCGCGTGAATAGCCGCCTGAAAGCTGCAGCGGGAATCGCAATCACACTGCACGTGTATCCTGCTGGAATGGCCAGTACATGTGAAGCTTCGACATTTGAAAAATTTGAGTTGACTCAGTTTCAGTTGGATATCAAAATAAACTAATTCAGTCTGTTGAGATACTGGATCATTGTGCTTTTGCGTGTTCTTGTCGACGGAAAGAATACTATGTCCGGAGTGTTTGGTGCTTGGGTGGCATTCATCCGCTCCGCGATCAGAGTATGCTTCTCGTTCGCAGTAACGTTTTGCCTGCAGAGCGGCCCGCAAAAATCACCACGTACAGCTCCATGAACTCCCTCTCCATTGCTGAGTCGAACAAAGACTTCAGCATGATGGGAGAAGTTTGCAGTCTAGAAGTCAAAACTCAAAACTCAAAAGCATGCAGTCAGACTGCAAGAGTAGAGGCTGAAATAAAACGAAAAGACGGAACATGTGGTGCAAGGATATCAAAAGCGCTCCGCGTGCCGCCGAAATCTGCATTCCACTGGCCTGCAGAGTGGTGGGAAACCTTTTCCGTGTTTACGCTGGCGGGAACGTCACGTGAGCCAGTCTGAACGCACCCTAATAAGCGTATCCTTGTGCTATCTATTTGTTGCAGGTGTGCTGATCTTCAGAAGCTTGCGGAACTGCTTGCTGCTGAACATTTGCATCGCCACGAGCAATGGTGAAGCTTGCTATTGCACTCTCAACATGTGCTAGTATTATGCTGACTACTGCACTGTGTTATTCTCTTACACTATGTTATTCTCTACAGTCCGTGTTTACGCTGGCGGGAACGTCACGTGAGCGATTCACCTTGACAACTTTCACATTCCGCTTGTTTTTTACGCCAGTCTGAACGAACCCTAATAAGCATATCCTTGTGCTATCTATTTGTTGCAGGTGTGCTGATCTTCAGAAGCTTGCGGAACTGAGTGCTGCTGAACATTTGCATCGCCACGAGCAATGGTGAAGCTTGCTATTGCACTCTCAGCATGTGCTAGTATTATGCTGACTACTGCACTATGTTATTCTCTTACACTACTACATGTATGTAAACGTGCGTGCATCCGCCCACTTATGCATTCGTTTCGTATAATTATTTGTTATCCCTCTTGACTTTACGTGTAAATAGGTGGAAGTTTGCATGGCTGTTGGAGTTGCGTGTGTATTGTGTCTCTACTCTTTTCTTGGTGTTTTCTTGGCGTTGTATAAGTTTGTGTGTGTGTGTGTGCGCGCACGCACAAGAATTTGAAAACAAATAATTAATCCTCGTCTCTCCATTATATTCTCTTTCGATTCTTGTTTTTTTTCTAGGTATTTTCTTGGCGTTGTGTGTGTGTGTGCATGTGTGTGTGCGCGTGCGAAATAATTTGGCAACACTACATGATTGAGATATTGTAATTTGCAGGGTCTGCGAAGAGACCACTTGATTTGAGGACTGTGTTTGTAGGGTTTTTTATGTAAGGAAGTGGATGCAGTGGCGCCTCAATACTTATTTTTTATCTTAAGAAGTGAATGATGTAAAGGATTAAAGGGAGAGGCCGTTTTCTGGTTAATATTCACAGCTTACAGCAGATCCTATGTCTAATTTCAAACTCTGGATAGGGGATGCCTATATGGCTGGACTTTATACAGGGAGTGTTGTCCACATAAAGACTCCTTATAGTTGATTTCAAAGTTTGGACTTCATACAGTTGATTTTGGACCAATGGACTCTATATAGGGGTGAAGCCAATTGGCTGGACTCGATACAGGGATGTCCATCTAAACTTTGAGCTCACAGTTGATTCCAAGTTTGGACTCTGTACAGTGGATTTTGGACCAATGGACTCTATATAGGGGTTGCACATCATATAGGGGCTGGACGCTCTACTGAGTCCAACACATAGAACACAGGGAAGTGCAACAATTGCGTTAGCTTTGGTATTTATTTCAATAATCACGGAATACATGGATGACATCCACTGAAGTATGAGGCCCTACCAGAAAATGTTCTTCTACAGCCATAATCGCTCATTCAACGTTTACTTTTTTTCTTACGTTCCCCGTTTTATTGGGTACTTTTGGACCCCAGAAACGTTTTCGGTGGTATTCTTCCAAACTTGCAAATAATCCCGACAATCTTAAAATCTGTCAACAAATGCAGTTTGGTCACAGTTTGGTCACAGCATTTTTTTATTGGTCTATGGGAAGGAAACACAGCAAAAAAAATACCGAAAACGGAGGGCTTGCAGGATTACCACCCAAAACGTTCCTGGAATGCAAAAGGATCCCACTATACTGGGAATGGAGGAAAAGTCCACATGGGATGAGGGTTAAATTGGAGTTTGTCGCGAACCCTCGCCCATGTCCCCTCCCTAAAGCCTTAAGGTGTTACTCAACACACTGCAAGCGACAGGCTGCAGCGCTGACCATCACACCGTTTTCTCTAGAGGTGCTGTATCGCCAAAGAGGTTTGTAGAGATTCAACGTGGGAGTCGGTTTCCACTTAGCACCATCTTCGGCGAATACACGTGCTTCAACTGAATTGTTATTCCCGAGAAAATTGGTAGCACCACTGAGCAGTATCATTTTATTGTACTAAATGATGCACGTTCCGACTCCACAATCACCTCCTTATCGACTAACGACGAGTTGTTTCTCTTCCCCCTACAATTGTAAGCAATCACACGGCAGCACTTGCCCCGCAGAGACGGCGTGAAATTTTCACAGTTTCGACTGGTGCGGCTGGATTTGATATCTTACGTGTAGAGCGTATGGCTAAATTTCTCAAAAGTTTGTTACTTTGCGACAATCTTTCCTACAAGATTTGTCAGAAAAGTCATTATACATTAATCAACCTGAACCCCGAACGTAACCTGCACACCAAAAGTAAGCATTCTTACTCGCACTTGCCTGATTTCGTGTATAACAAGTTTTCGCTATCACCTCTAATCTAAACAAGAGCTAAGACTGAGTTGTAGATAATCAATCACCTTTGTTTTCACCTATAAGTACTTGGTTTCTAAAGAGTAGCAGTCAGTGTTCATCAGGTTCATTTGAAGGAGGAGAGCAGCTGTTATCTGGTCGGTCACGTTCGACGGATTCATAGAAACTGAGTCCATCACAACCCCTGACAAGTTTGTATGAAGCTGGTGTTAGCCAAGCAATTAGCTAGAATATGGTCAATATAGCAATTTATCACTCTCTTATTATTGACCCCCACAGAAACTTGTGATCTCTAAGCGGTCAAATATCAGCATATATTGACCGCTTATATTGACCACTTATTATTGACCACTTAGCCTGAGGACTTAGATTTCCTCAACTTAGAAAAAAATCAGAACTGAAAGAAGAAAAATCTGAAGCCAAATGGTGGGATTCGAACCCAAACTGTCAGATTCTCAGTCAAAGGACTTGGGGAACATACTACAAGAGACAACTGAAAACTTTGGTTTACACAGAAGTAATGTCCAATGTAAACGGCATATGTACATACTATTATACTATTACAATAGTATACCTTTCTTCCTATAGCAAAGCAAAATCAGTTTTAGGTATGCTATGTCGTGATAAATTTATTATTGCCCTCATAATCGGTCAATATATGAAATATAGACCTCGTAAAAGACCTCGGGGGACCTCGGTCTTTTACTCGTTCTATATTTCATATATTGACCTCTTTAATCGTGCAATAATAGATACATATTTTACTGCCACAGACCCCGCTTCTTATGATGATTGTGAAGAGACTGTTTCGTTTCAGCAGGTCTTGAATTTGAAATTAGGTCCCACTTTACTATTGGAGAGCTGTACCACTCACGACCGATGCCTTTGCCTGTGTATAGTCATCAATCTCGGAGATTGCAACAGTGCTTCGCAGCCATTTGATGGTGTAGCTGAAGAGAACTTCGTGCGTGCACTGGATATTCTTCATTTGGCTTGTCGTGAAGATCTGTGGATAAAGGTTATCGATTGTCCAAGCCAATGGGCGGCTAAAGTTTTCGAGAAGCTTTGTTCCTGGCGAACACCAGATGACGTCAAAGGATCTAGGGAAATTATCGATGTAGAAGTAGAAAGCAGATCATCATTGGAGACGATCACACCCAGTCATCTGTACCAGGAGTCATTACTGAATTGTATCCACAGAATATACCCCGAAAATCAAGCTGGGAGGTGCAGTTATAGCTGGGTTGGTTCTATGTGGTGCAGTGAGGAATTATACTTCAGTAGTGAAGTCTGCTACCCAATCATTATTTCATGTATCAATATAAAGTGCATACACGATTGCATACTGTTAGGCTCGAGTTCGAGATTCCCAATTGAAAATGTCAGAAAGTTTGTCGTTTATGTCATAGCCTTTCTGATGGAAAAGCGAAATGGTTGGTGTAAAGAGTTTACGATAGATATTGCTGGATGGGAGCTATGCACAAGATGAGTGGTTTCTGCACGCGTATTTTGCTTTAATATTATAGCTGACTTTCACTCCTTTATGCCACATTTCATGTTCTACAGGATAAACCTTGGAAGCGGATTATGGATTGATGTAGTTTGTTCTCCTACTTGGTATTTGACATCAGATGAAGAATTTCGAGAATCTCTGATTGCCAACTATGGTACAACATGTCTTTCCCCCAAACCATGATCCCAGATTTTTGGAACAATAAAACCGAGCTTTCATCTAAGGTGATTGATTTGCTTTTTTTCTTATGCAGTAGAAAAATTATTCACCTGAACTTCTTCCATTTTTAATTATCTCCCGTTGTGTTTTACACCTTTGGAGAATAGTTGCAGTTTCTGATATCTGGCAGATAAATATGCGTGAACAGGATTATCGCGTCCAAAAAAGAGATTGCCCGAAATTGGACAATTTATCTTTATGGTGTGATGCAACTGATGTGCATGCACGTTCAACCTCAGCACACACTGTCGAGTCATATGCAGTTTAAAGTGACCAACTTTCTGACATTTTCAAATGGGAATCCGGGTATTGAACCCAACGGTAAGCAACCGTGTATGCATTTTATGTAGAAACATACAACGAATGTGGGGGAAAGGTGAGGGGTGTACGACTCCGTATAAGAGGTTTAATTCCTCGGTCCACGCCTCACTGCCAAACAAACGATAACTGGACCACAAATTTGTATACCCGGGGTATATAAATTGGATATAGTTGATTATTGATTCTTGGCACAGCTTAGTGGACGTGAGCGTCTCCCATGATGATCCGCTTACTACTTTTATAACTAAATCTTCCTGATCTCCTTGAAAGTACACTGGATTTCGCCAGAAATAAAGCTTTTCGACAACATTACCTGCCCAATGGCTAGGACAATCGATAACTGTTATCCGCAGATCTTCAAGACAAGCCAAGTGAAGTGTATCCAGTGCATGGACGAAGTTCTCTTCAGCTACATCATCAAATGGCTTCGACGCACTACTGCAACCTCCGAGATTGATGATTATACTTGGGTATCGGAATAGGTCGTGGGTGGTGTAGCTCTCCAATAGTAAAGGGGGACCAAATTTCAAATTCAAAACCTTTTGCATCGGAATAGCTTCGTCAAAGTCCTCATAATAACCGTGTATTTTGACCCGAAACATTAATTCTATATTGACCATATTCGACCTAATTGCTAGGATAAAGCCAGCTTCAAACAAACTTGCCAGGTGTTGTGAAGGACTCAGTCTGTATGAAACCGTCGACGTCGAAGGACCAGATTGTAGCTGCTCTCCTCTTTCAAATGAACCTGATGAACACTGCCTGCTACTCTCTAGAAACAAAGTACCTATAGGTGAAAACAAAGGTGATTGATTATCTACAATTCTGTGTTAGCTTTTGCGTAGAAGATAGGTGACGGCTAAAACTTGTTGTACACGCAATCAGGCAAGTATGAGTAAGAATGTCCTCACATTCGGTGTGCAAGTTACTCTAGGCTTGCAAGTTACTCTAGGCGTGCAGGTTACTCTAGGCGTGCGGGTAAATAAACGTGCGTTGACAGCGTTGACTACTGAATGCAGGAAGGGTGTCGCAATGTGACATTTTTGTGAGAAATTTAGACCTGCGCTGTACACTGTAGATATCAAATCCAGCCGTACTAATCGCGACCGAGGAATTACAAGTAAAACCTCATACGCGGCTTCTGGTGGGCGAGAACTGCCAGGCGAGGGCTTAGAATAGTAGTAGAAATAGAAGCTACATGTAATCAGTCGGTAAGTGGGTGACTGTGGAGTCGAAATGTGCAGCATTTAGGACATAATACAGGTGAAATGCTGATAATTCGAACCTCAAAATGCCAGCAAAAAACTTCTAATTATCCAGACATTATGATTATACAAACATGAACCCACAACTCAATATTTTTGTCAAAATGCTCTGATGGTCACGCAGAGTTGCGCTACGTACCTCAGACACAAATTTGACGGACACTGAACTGACCGGCACAGCCTGCTCATGTAAACTGAACTGGCCAGTACAGAGTACAGTGAACTTCGAATTACACTTTCCTAACACAAATCTCACACATTTCCTATGTTAGTGGAATCTGTGGGACTTCTAATTAACCGATCATGTCCAGTTCGAGGTTCGAATTATCAGAAAAAAATATCTGGGTATCGTATTGATAGAAATCGGCCCTGGAAAAACTTCTATTTAAGCGGTATGTTCGAATTAAACCATATTCGAATTATCGGGATTCCACCTGTAGCACTGCCCCTCGGTGCCATGAAATTTCTCGGGAATAACAATTCAGTTGAAGCGCGTGTATTCGCCAAAGATGGTGCTAAGGTGCAAACCGACTCCCACGTTGAATCTGTACAAACCTCTTTGGCGGTACAGCACGTCTAGAGCACGTCTATAGAAAATATTGTGATCGTCAGCGCTTCAGCCTGTTCCTTGCAGTGTGGTGAGTGGCACCACATGGTTGTATCGAGGGGACGTGAGCGAGGGTTGGCAACAATCTCGAAATTGAGCGCTGTGCCCGATCTCAACCAGCCACAAAATAACAGCGTGCGGTTGTAGAGTGGTAAAGTGACTTGCAAAAATATTAGGGATGTCCAGAAACAGAAACCAGTTATGGCCAGCAGACAGAGACGCGCGTTGAAACCCTTGAAACCCTTGCTTGAAGTAAATGATTTGAAGGTAGTTGAAGTAGTGATGAGTTTCGGCTCAAGTGTTCCTTGACCCTGATGGGATGCCTGCGGACATCAGAGCTGCTCGCAGAGCACGCTCGGCGGTCATTGTGTACAACTGAAGCCTGGTCGGAAGGGGTTGCTTAATTAGCGGCTGAAGTTCAGAGTGAGGATGAGACGCTCTTTGATTCCGACATCGATGTCGACAGGGAGACGGAATCGCAGCCGCCATTTCCTTTTGCGAACCGGCTCAAGGTGGCAGATGGTACGTCGGAGTCGGAAGATGAGGAGTCGTGCTATGAGAGAACATTTGTGTCTAAGGCTGGTGATGGCAGCGACGTCGTATCTTCAACTTCGGAGGAAGACAAGGAAGATGAGATTGCTGAACGACTCTACGCCGGATGCAGCCGCGAATGTGTTGACCATTCCCTCCCCAATCTTCAGACATTCTTTGTTATTCAAGATTCTTATTGCACGTTTCCAAAGGTATTCAAGCTGCCCACCCACTTTTAGAATGCTGATTATTCATTGCACACATACATCGTATACAAACATTGAACCATTTTGGAGTATATCTTGTATATTGGTGGTTATACTCAGTTTGAAGCGGATTGTTTCACTTTTTTTTGGCTAAGGTTCTTCAGGAAAATTAACATGTTTCAACAAATTTCTGACTCAAAAGGAATTTTGACAATGTTGACCTTAAAGGCGCTGGTTGAGGCCCATCTAGTACTGCCCTTTAGTGCGACGAACTTGCACGGGAATAACAATTCAGTTGAAACGCGTGTAATCGCCGAGGGTGGTGCTAAGGTGCATACCGACTCTCACGTCGAATCTCTACAAACATTAGGCGATACAGGACCTCTACTTAAAACTGTCTAATCTTCAGCGCTTCACCCTGACCTTTCAAGTGTGTTGACTAACATAGCATGGTTGTCTAGTGAATGCATTGACTGACAACATTCATAGTAATGACTACAATTCAGTAAACAGACTGCTCTGTCACTGGCAGTGTAGCAAACCAGACGGCGTCCAAAATACATAATGACAAGACAGTGCATGTTGATCTAGAGCCACGATGCGCATAAATTTATTCACAGCGTCTTTGGTATGGCAATCTCTTTTTTGGATAGGCAGACCAGTGCGTGAATGTAGGATGCCAAATATCAGAAACTGCAACGAATTTCAAAAGCTATTATTATAACGCAACGAAGGATAGTGAAAAGCAAATTAATTAATGGTAAGCGTTGATTTGAGAAAATATTCTGCGGGCTAAAAAAAGAATTAGATCAATCACCTCAGCTATAACCTGATTGGAATGGAAGAAAGGTGTTTTACTCATGTAAAGATCGGCGGCGATACAAGCGATTGTCGGATATACAGGCGTTCATGGTTTCGGTGATAAAACTGTTGTAACCACGTTTGCCTTCAAAAATGAAAAAAATTCTTCAGATACTTCATTTGAAGCATAATACAGTGTTGGAACAGTGTTTGCCACCACAGATTCGTCAAATTCGTCAGATTCTTCCTCTGCCTCAGCATACAATCCAGGAAAAGAGAAACACATTACTGCTCTGTTCCATTTTGCTTCCCTACGATCAAAAGATTAAAAGCGGCAACTGTCTTCTAAAACATACTGAAGCGTAATGGATTGAAAGTCAGCAAAAATATTGAGAACATATTTGCGAGCGGAAAACACCAAACTTGTGCATAGCTCACAGCCTTCGATAACCATCACGAACTTTTTAGAGTACTGCCTTGTCTGAATCAGAACAGCTAGTACAAAAGCGAACACCTTTCTGAAGTACTGAAGACGTACATCATAACGACGTGGCTGTGTGTCATGGTGTAAGCACTTGAAGTTAAAATTAAAACTCAAAGGGTTAAGGCGTTGTTCGGGCCAGGACGGTTCAATGTTGAATTCTAACCTCTCGGTCCTCGTCTCCGCGCCATATAAGCTAAATTCAGGCCGGCGAACATCAATTCTGCCGTATTTAGACAAAAAACGTTCCAAACAGCTCAGTAATGATGTTTGGTATAGATAACTGGATGTGAGTGACTGCCATGGTGGTCCAGTTACCATATTCACTTGTACGCTATCCCAACTTTCTTTGTAATTCAGCGGACATCGCCAGTTAATAAGCGTATTGACAACTTCACTTGTCCAATGGCTAGGGCAATTGATAACTATCACCGACAAATCATCACGGAAATCTAATCGAAGTCTACGCAAGGCATTCACGAAGTTCTCTTCAGCGACACCATTAAATCTCCGCGATGCACTACTGCAACATCCGAGATGTAAGATTAACTTTTCGCATCGGGATAGGTCGAGGGTAGTGTAGCTCAGCAATAGTAAATTAGGACGAAATTCCAAATTCACAACCTCGTTATGAGGCTCACGATAACCATGTTCAAAGGCTACTTCGATATTGACCATATTCTAGCTAATTGCTAGGATAAGACCAGCTTAACACAAACTTTTCAGGAGCTATGAAGGACTCAGTCTCTATGAAACCGTCGACGGTGACTAACCAGACTAAAGAGTTGCTCTCCTCTTTCAAATGAACCTGATTAACACTGCTTGCTACTCTCTAGAAATCAAGTACTTATAGGTGAAAACAAAGGTGATTGTCTACAACTCAGTTTTAGCGCTTGCTTAGATGATAGATGATAGTCGATAATTGTTATACACACAATCGGGTCAGTGTGAGTAGGAATGTGTTTCGTGTCGGTGGTCAGGTTACTTTCGTTGTCCAGGTGACTTAACGTCCATTGACTGTTGAGAATAATATTGTACGATATGAAATGTTACTGAGAAATTAAGACCGCACTCTACATAGTACTTATCAAATCAAGCCGTACCAATCGAGACCGAGGCATTACACGTAAATTCTCACACCAGGCTTCTGGCGGGCGAAAACTGCCAGGCGAGTGCTTAGAATAATAGTGTAAAGAGATGGAACATGTATATGTATATGTATAGTACTAGTAATAGTAGTAAGTCGGTAAATCGGTGACTTTGGAGACGGAATGTGCAGCATTTATTACAATATATGGACCAAGGGGCAGTTATATTATAGTACTGCCAGCCGTGCTGCTACCCCAGTCAACTGGGAACTTGTTGCCAGGCACAAGGGGTACATGGACGCAGCTAATGGGGTCGTTCTCGGCACTTGTGCCAGTGGTTGTGAGACTTTTACCGGGTGATAGCGCCCGTCGTGAGTAGGCTTCGGGAACGGACAAGATAATTTCCTTTTCTTTTCTCTGCCCCTTCGTGCGACGAAATTGCTCAGCACTAACAATTCAGTTGAAGCGCATATAATCGCCGATGATGGTGCTAAGGTACAAACCGACCCTAAATTCGAATCTATGCAAACATCTTATATGTATAGGACGTGTACGGAAACTGTCCGATTCTCAACGCCTCAGCCTGTCTCTTGCAGTTTGTTTAGCAAGACAGTATGGTTATGGAGAGGGGGCGTTGGCGACGGTTGGCGACAAACTAAAATTTAAGCGCTGTCCCCGATCTAAACCAGCCACCGAAATAACAGCCGTACAGTGGTACAGTGGTAAAATGAATTGCTATACTAATGAATTCTTCTTATTATTATTTTAAAACGAAGGTAAGTTATGGGTCGCAAGTATCCACGCAAACACATGAAGGCTGCCCAGCAATTTAAGCTTGCCTCCATCCCCTACACCTTGCAATGGATGCTCTGTCTGACTTTTCCCGTCCACACACCACGTCATTTACTCTTCTCTGCGCGCTTGTGCGCTTATGAACTCTTTGTGTTCCCTCTGTTGACGCTTCAAAGTCGCTCTATTGTCACTGCAAAATCGCTCTGTTGACGCTGCAAAATTGCTTATAATCCCCCCCTCCCCCCCCCCTCTCTCTCTCTCTCTCCCCGTAGCTCTCTCCCTTTTGAAATTCGCTTCCATAGAATTGGGCACCATCGCGCGTTTGGCCTTGCGAAGCAAAATAAAAATAAACAACAACAACAACAACAAAACACACATTCAGTCATAATAAGGCACTTGTCATAAGTATCCGAACGTTTTCGGTTCCTTTTTATCAAGGATTGTACAGGGAATGGCTCAAGTTGGAAAGACTAAAACCAAGAGTAGATAAACAAGAGTGTGCAACTCGCGGATGGGTTAGCCCACGGCGGAATTTTTTGTTGACGTAATCTTTTTGAAGACGCACGCGCTGCGAGGCTTTTGGAGAGTTTTCCCTCGTGCACTTCGCTGGGCTTTACACTACAAGGTCGGTGCCCAGCACGTGCTCTCACACTGCTCTGCGGCAGAATCCGCGTTTCTCTGAAAAAAGGTGACGTAAACAAAAAATTCCGCCGACGGCGCGGGGTATCTGCAGTTGTGCAGGAGAGATCCTGAGTTGCACACTCTTGTTTATCTACTCTTGCTAAAACGTATATAGTGTAAAGATAATTAGATAACAACACTCGTGACAAGGTGGAAAATTATCAAGTTCAGCACGACAATAAACTCGAAGGAAAAAGCCGAACAACGGCTATCCAAAGGAATTTCTGGCCAAGCTTATCAACGAAATACCGGCGACAGACAAGCCTATCCAATTTGGACCTGACCGTTGCCCAGTGGTGCTCCGTTTACTCTGGGTTGGCACCGGTACTGTGCGCGTTGAGAAGGATGTTCGTGGTATCGTATGTCCACCATATCCGTGCTTCAAGCCGTACGTCATATTTGGGACAGTGCGTGCGTTCAGTGTGAAGAAGGATGTTCTACCTACCCTTAGTAAAAGTAACCTGATGTATTTTTTTCAATGCCGACAATGTGAAGATCAATATGTAGGTAGAACCCTTGAGCACCTGGGCGCACGAATTCGTCAACATGTACCGTTAAGTTGTGTTTCGCTTGATGCGCGCGATTGTCGTCCTCGCCGTGGTCGTCCTCCAAAATGTGCTGTCCAGTCCATCCGTTGATCTTCCTCTTCCTGTGAAGATGTGACTGCATGCCCGTCCTCCTCTGCGTGTGTAGGACACGGGCCAGCTGAGAACAGCATAAAAGATGGTGAAAGACCGACACGTAAACCACCGAAACTGACAAAGGATCTGTCGGCGTCGGAAAGGGTGACGAGAAGCCAAGTGAAAATACGGACTGGTGAGGACGAACGTACAACGACAACGGAAGTGACAACAACAGTCAATATTCGAAAACGTGGTCGACCGCGAAAACGAACCTCAATATCGGACACCGGACAAGTTGGAGTAAGAAGCTCAATAGAAATCCGCAATGGAGGAGACGTAGCTGAAAGGACACTTTGTATCGCGCACCCGACGGTTAGTGTCAAGAAACGTGGAAGGCCGCGGAAACGCGAAGAGACGGATAGTGGTGATGCCACGAAGAGGCGAGATAACGGGACATTGGAGGAGACAACACCCAACGGAGGTAAGAATCGCACTTCGTCAATCAAGCAACATCTCTCAGCCCGTACCAATTGTCGTTAGTTGTACAGTGATAATGTTTTCTCAATATTGTCACGTGGTGGATGTGCCTTGCATTTGGCTGTGTTAGAAGCTTTGTATATCCGTAAGTTAGATCCTGAACTTTGCGTACAGAAAGAAAATGTGTTGTCGCTACAATTGTTTGGTGTTACTCCTCGTCGAGGTAGTAACAATGTAACTTAATTTGCTCATTATGTTCTTGTCACTATTATTATTTTCCTTCGAGTTTTGTGTCGTGCTGAACTTGATAATTTTTCACCTTGTCACGAGTGTTGTTATCTAATTATCTTTACGCTATATAAGTTTTAGTCTTTCCAACTTGAGCCATTCCCTGTATAATCCTTGTTGAGAAGGGACCGAAAACGTTCGGATACTTATGACAAGTGCCTTATTATGACTGGATGTGTGTTTGCGTGGATACTTGCGACCCATAACTAACCTTCGTTTTAAAGTATTATCCGCCTCCGACCTCTTTTAAAAATTATTATTATTATTGTGATTTATTCGCAATCACGTGGCACTAGCAGTGGGCGATAGCCAGCCATGGAGGTAATAGAGGGGAGAAAGAAAAAGAATGAAAGGGAAACTGAAAAGTAAGACTCACTTATATATATTGTTATACACGTAGATCATGTCCATGATGCCTTTCCTTTGCGCAGGTCCACCGCACTATTGTTTTAAAGATTAACATAATTAATGCATTACACACTATGATCACGCTGGCTCAATCCCTAATTTCCTAAGCTACCCTCCCCAGGTGCGTCTGCCCAGTGTTGACCCCTAGACCCACAGTCGGACGAGCTGCCCAGGCCTCACCACCACTGCCGTTTCTGTGCCGCCTTCTCGATACATATGTATGTACACTGTATACCATGTGCACATTCACATGTCTGAAGGTTTGTGGTTTTTCAATAAAAAAATTATAGGGGTGAAACGATTAGATCGAATATTCGAGTATTCGTTCGAAAATCTCAAACGAGCGAGTATTCGAAATTTTGCACTTTTTTTGTTTTTTTTGTTTTTTAGTACTGGCATTCTATTTTTAAAAACTCCTGTAACTCCTGCTCATCGACTGGTATGCGCATTATTCGTGCCTTTGAGTCAGTATTTTATGACTTGGACGATGCGATCACCACGGCCAGTAACGTTATTTTTTTTGAGATAATGAAAGTGCTGGTGAAGATCGTTACTTTACACTCTGTACAAGACGTTGGCGACTTTTGTTCTATGTTCACAGATAATTTCTTCCGAATTAGTCGAGAACTCACAAATCTAGCGCTTCTCTTTTTTATTTATTTTTAAAATAAATAAAAAAGAGAAGCGCGGGGAGCTAGGGCAGGGCTGGATATCAACTAGTATGTTGCATCCTGGAGTAGCTGTGTGAATGTATTGTAACGTTGGCAGGATTTTAGATTTTGTGGGAGGAGAGACGAGTTGCGGTAAGCAAGGAAGAGAGGAGATGTTTGCATATAGGCAGACCGCGCAATAGGGAAGCGGAGAGAGTTTCTTGCGGGAATGTCTTGAGATTGAATAAACCAGCTTAGGCAGGAGAGAGCATGAGGAGGAGCAATGCCCAGCATAATTTAGTGACTTGTCTGGCACGCCAAAATCCGCACGAGGACCTAGAGCAGCACAGCAAAAGCAATGCGGTGTAAGTCTGTGCTTGGAGTCAGGCGAGGAAGCCGAAATAATATTTTCAGAAGGCGCCTTTGCATAACTTCGAGTCGAGCAATCAGTGTTTTAGAAATGCCAGCCCAAATTATGCAGCAGTAATCAAGAACAGGCAGAATATAAGATGTGTAGATAACATGGCGACAGTCGGTGTGGAGGTGGGTGATGTGTGATGAGAGAAATCCCATTACTGAGCTAGCACGGCTGTCTAAACTTTCGATCTGGGATTTCCAGGTTAAGTGTTGGTCAATAATGACGCCAAGATGTTTGTGTTTTTCAACGATGCAGAGCGGGGTTGCGGTGCTTGGAAAGGTATAGGGACTGGTTTCTAATGAAGATAGGTCACAAGAATAACTGGGGCGGATACACATTACAGAATTTTTCGAAGAGCTGGGCTGCACATTCCATTTTGCCATCCAATGAATAACGCCATCTATGTTGGACTGTAACTTGGCACTAGCCTCGGGGAGAATGGATGCTGTCACACGTAGTGCTGTATCATCAGCATATGAGCCCGGATCAGCGAAAACCATCACTTGTGTTTGATATCAAGTTGATCAAAAAGTGACGTTGAAGTCGAGCGAAAGAAAAGTCGCGGACCTAACAACTACCCATCACCTTTCTGTCTTTATTGTCACTAGTCTTTCTTTCTGCCTCCCAAGCTAGTGTTTGTTTGTCTGTCAGTGACTAGCTAGCTAGGCAAGCCCCAAGCAAGTGAGGAGACATGGCTGGGAAACCCCACGCACCTGAGCTTGGCTGGCGGATAGGTACGACCACGGGGCGCGAACATCGCGCGCGCATCGATCGGCGTTGACGCCAATCACGACACGACATTTTTTGGTGATGACTGGGATGGGGATAGCTCATCAAGGGAGTCAGGTGAAAGCCGCGGAGCTCCAGAAGACGACGCCCTCCTGCCGCAAAGCGACTCGGCGAGGCTGCAGACTTCGTGTAGAAGAAAGCAGCGCTGTTGAGAATGATGAAGACTCGAGTGGATATTGTTGAGCGATGAATGACTCCTTCACTAGCAGGTTTGTTTTCACTGAAAAAATGAGCACTTTTCGCCTGTTTTCACTGAAAAATGAGCACTTTTTGCATGTTTTCACTGAAAATAGAGCACTTTTTGCCTGTTTTCACTGAAAAAAAGAGCACTTTTCGCCTGTTTTCACTGACAAAGAGCACTTTTTACCTGTTTTCACTGAAAATAGAGGTCTTCTTGCCTGTTTTCACTGAAAAAGAGCACTTTTTGCCTGTTTTGTCGCAGTAATGTAGTTAGTGTGTGTTAGCATCCACTGATCACACTACCCATGTTTGCATCTGCCGCGCAACGCTGCATCAATGCATTGCGCACTTCACTCACACTGCCAGCGCATAGATTTGGGCATGCTTAGCCTGACGTCACACAACTGCTTCCTTTGAACTTTTTCTCACTGCACTCACACTGCCAGAGCATGGATTCGGGCGCGCTTAGCCTGACGTCGTACAACTGCTTCCTTTGAACTTTCTCTTTCTTTCTTGCTGTTGGCTTCACTTCAAAGACTAGCCTAATTAGTGGTGACTTTTAGCTTTTGCCAGCATCAAATTTTCCAGCTCTCTCAGTTTTGCTTCTAGCTTTTGGTAGCTTTGAGTAACTAATTAGCCAGACGCTTCGATTGGGTTCAGCTCGTACTGTTGGTGCCTGAAACAATGCCGTCTATTGTGCATCGGATGCGGGTGGCAGAACTGCGAGCCGAGCTGGACGATCGAGGTCTGCTGACCACCGGAAAGAAATCCATTCTGGTTCTGAGATTACTGGGCGACATGGAGCGAGAAAACCTGGGTCCAACTCAACCTTCAGCAAACGACTTTGTCGAACCCACTGTGGATACATGCGAGGTGCTCGCCGATCCCCGGACACCTTGGATCCGACTGGTATTCGCGAACTTATTCGGGCTGAAGTTCGTTCTGCCGTCACAGACGAGATTGGAGCATCTTTTCTGTCGCAGCCAAGTGCGGCACCAGCGCCACCAGCTGCGTCATCCGACATTGGCGTGGGTGCTGCGTGCTCCACACCGCCTCACGCTGGAAATCTGCACGTCCCAAAGTCGGCGCAGGATAAGATATTGCGGGGTGAGTTTGTGGACTTCGACCAATTGTTGCCTGAGATCTTGGGGGCAGTTGATAGCAATAAGTCGTTCGAGCTCAGATCCTGTTCATCCGGGGGTGCACTGGAAGTCGTAGAGGTGAACACCACTCGCCCGGTTCGTAGACGTGTGCACGATATCGCCACTTGGTTAGAAGCATGGTCTCTGTATATGCATGTTGTGATCAGCAATGCACCCCACCGCACAGCAGAACTCCTGTCATACCAGTGCATGATCTTGGCGGCCAACAGGCAGTATTTTGCAGAGGCTTGGCTTATGTATGACCAGCAATTTCGAAGGCTTGTCGCTTCACAACCCGGCAAGCGCTTTGATACGATTGACATAAATACAAGGCAGCTGTGCATCACAGGCAAGGCCAGGCATAGATGTCAGTCGTGCAGCCTTGTTCACCCAGCGGCTGCAAGCAACATGTGTCCTTTTCGTCCCAAACATGCACACCAAGCTCAAACAACATCATCCTCACTGCTCACCCGCAACAACACAGGTGCCGTCATCTGCGGAAACTTCAACCTTGGCAAGTGTAGCTGGTCAAATCGCTGGTTCGCCCACATCTGCAACCGCTATGGCAAGGACCACCCCCGCAGCAAGTGTTCTGGCAAAGGTCAGCGACCAGCCCAGTATGTTGGGATTGCAATCCCAGCCCGAGCAACCAATAACTGTTGCATGTGTACATAATTTTCTTCCCCCTCACATTAATAATTCCTCCGTACATACCCCTTTGAGTGTCTCCCGTTTTGAGCTTTTATTGCGTCATCACCCCGATAAAGAATTTGCTTCCTATGTGCTAAACGGGCTGCGCTACGGCTTTAGCATAGGTTTCACTGCTTCACGCGACATTTCTGCCCAGTCTGCTAATCTGCCATCTTCTGATGCTTGTGCCTCCTTTATTTCTGACCAGCTTTATGCTTCTTGCCAGCGTGGCGAAACTGCTGGTCCTTTTAGTGCAGGCTCGTTCACCTTCATGCGCTGTTCTGGTGTCGGCGCGGTACCGAAGAAGAACGGCAAGCTTTGTATGATTCACCATCTCTCTAGCCCCGCCGGTAATAGTGTGAACGACGGAGTTCCAGCTGACCAGTTGTCCCTGCACTACATCAGTATTGACGATGCAATCGAGTTTATTATGTCCTAACCTCAGCCGGTGTACCTCGCAAAGCTGGACATCAAAAGTGCATTCCAGCAAATCCCAGTTCGTGCTGAAGACCACTCACTACTCGGCATATTCTGGCAAGGCAACTACTATTACGAGCGGGTGCTACCGTTTGGGCTTCGCTCCAGCCCAGCCAATTTCCATTCCGTTGCCTCGGCAATAGAGTGGATTATCCGGAACCATTTCTCCATTGCCGACCTATTCCACTACTTGGACGACTTCCTAAACGTCACAACGGGCCATACTGTCGCCCAGCGTCAACTAGCAATCCTGCTGCGGGCCTTCATCTATTTGGGCGTGCCACTAGCGCCAGCAAAGGTGGAAGGTCCTGCGAGATCACTGACGTTCCTCGGCATTATTCTGGACTGCGAGCGGCTCGAGGCCAGGCTCCCCATGGACAAGCTCAACGACCTCTGATCGCTATTGGCCAGCACGATCAACAGCCGGAATATATCCCAACGCCAACTCGAGTCCCTATTGGGTAAGCTCTCGTTTGCTGCGCCCGTGTCATCACTCCAGGCCGTACCTTCATGCGTCGTCTGTGGTCCGTCTGCTCACGGTTTCAGCAACCACACTACTCAATAACTTGGACCCAAGAATGCGTGGATGACCTGCTATGGTGGATGAGGCTGCTTAGTGAGTGGAACGGGAAGTCCTTCTTCTTGCACCCAAACTGGACCCCATCACCAGATCTCCGGCTGCACACAGATGCAAGTGGCACTCGCGGCTGGGGTGCTTACAATAATGGGAAGTGGATTCAAGGTTCATGGAACAGTGCCCAGATGCTGCAGTCTATCGAGTGGAAGGAGCTGTTTGCCCTCGTAGCAGCCTGCGCCACATGGGGCGACGAATGGGCTAAGCTCCGGATTCGGGTACAGTGCGACAACTCGGCGATAGTGGACTGCATCCGTTGGGGCACGTACAAAGCCCCAGCTGTGATGAAGGTGCTACGCGAACTGTTCTTCGTTTGCTATGAGTTCAACTTTCATGTTAGCGCTGTGCACATTGCTGGCTCCAAGAACGTCATTGCAGATTGCCTTTCTCGTTTTCTTATGCAGGAATTTTGACGTCATGCTCCGTTAGCCCGGCCGAGTCCAGACCGTGCTCGTCTTCCGGCAGTCTTGTGAGCGAAGTCACTAAGTACGCTGCCTGTGCAATTGCTGCTAAAACAAGACGCACCTACTCTGCCGGTGAGCGTCGTTTTGTCAGTTTCTGCTCCCTTTGCAATCTGCAACCTTACCCAGCTTCTGATCTTACCCTCAGCTGCTTTTGCGCTTTTCTTGCTCGCTCTGTCCGCCCTTGCACGATATCTGTTTATTTTCAAGCTGTACGGAATGCACACATTGAACAGGGGCTAGAGGATCCCCTGATCGAGACCTGGCTTCTCAAGATAGTGTTGAAGGGTGTGCAACGGTGCCATGGGACCGAGACAGTAAAGCTTAGATTGCCCATAACTATGCCAACTCTAAGGAAATTAGTCGATGCCTGTGATCACCTCCCCGTGTTGCCCGAGCATGACCGAGTTCTCTTCAAGTCTGCTGTGCTGTTGGCATTCTTTGGTTTCCTAAGATGCTCCGAATTTACAGAGGGCCTTACAAGAGAGAGTATCAGATTGGAGTCAGGCAGCATGACCATCCTGCTAAAGAGATAAAAGCCAGACCATTTTGGGAAGGGAGTCCACATTGTCATTGGACCGGCCGGCCGCCCTTACTGCCCGGTGTATGCTATGCTACGCTACCTGGCGATGATTGGCAGTCGAAACGCATCCACTCCTCTGTATGTACTTGCCAAAGGTGTGCCGTTATCCAGAGCTGTTTTCACCAGTACTGTGCGCTTGCTGCTTGAAAAGGCTGCGGTGCCAAACATCGAACTCTACTCGGGACACTCATTCCGAATTGGCGCAGCTACTACCGCCGCCATGGCAGGGATACCCGATTCGCTGATTCGTTCTGCCGGCAGGTGGCAGAGCGATGTGTGTCTACGCTGTATGCGAATGCCAATGGGGACCAAGTCCAAGATCTCGGCTCAGCTTACCTCAGTGAGTGACCTTATCTGATTCTTTGCACGGACAGTTTATGTTCCATCCCTGAAGTCCTAGCATAGGAATGTCACTGCTCGATAATTTCTTAATGCTGGGGGGTTGTTCGGGGATAGTGTTGCTGCTTTGTGGAGCTCTATCGCTCCTAACTGGTCACTTGCTTTGCTAGTTGCGGCTCTTCACGAGCCAGTTGTTGCCAATTGCATTGGCTTTGCCTTGCAACCCCAAAGTGGCACAATGTGGGCTTATTGCGGCTCCTCGCGAGCCAGTTGCTGCCAAGGGCCTGGCATTGCTTTCCAGCTCTTCGACCTTTTGCATTACAAGACCAGTTACTCGAAGCAGCACACTATCTCCAAAACAATTCCTTGTTGCCTTGGGCTGAGTATGAGTGTGTGAGGGATATGGTGCTAATGTCGCAGTAATGTAGTTAGTGTGTGTTAGCATACACCGATCACACTGCCATGTTTGCATCTGCCGCGCACCGCTGCATCAGTGCATTGCGCACTGCACTCACACTGCCAGCGCATAGATTTGGGCACGCTTAGCCTGACGTCAAACAACTGCTTCCTTTGAACCTTTGCTCACTGCACTTACACTGCAAGCGCATGGATTCGGGCGCGCTTAGCCTGACGTCGTACAATTGCTTCCTTTGAACTTTCTCTTTATTTCTTGCTGTTGGCTTCACTTCAAAGACTAGCCTAATTAGTGGTGACTTTTAGCTTGTGCCAGCATCCAATGTTCACCCTCCATTCGTCTCATCTTATCTTGCTAATGGTACTAGGGAACATTTAGTTCTATCGCTCCTAACTGGTCACTTGCTTCGCTAGTCGCGGCTCTTCACGAGCCAGTTCTTGCCAATTGCATTGGCTTTGCCTTGCAACCCCATTGTGGCACAACGTGGGTTTATTGCGGCTCCTCGCGAGCCAGTTGCTGCCAGTGGCCTGGCATTGCTTTCCAGCTCTTCGAGCTTTTGCATTAAAAGACCAGTTACTCGAAGCAGCACACTACAATTCCTTGTTGCCTTGGGCTGAGTATGAGTGTGTGAGGGATATGGTGCTAACGCTGAAAAAGAGCACTTTTTCAGCATCTGAGGGACGCGAAAAGCACTAAGTGCGAATCAATAGAGCACCTTTGCGGAAGGGCTAGCCGTGTGTCACAGCCTGATGATAAATTGTCCTGTTTCAGGAAATCTCCATTTTGATATGATAGTCGCATAAGCCGTGGAACACAACGGGAGAATTACAAATGGAAGATGTTCGTGAGAATAGTTAATCTACTGCAAAACCAATAAACGCAAATCAAGCACGTTCGATGAAAGCTCGGTTTGAATATTCCAAAAAAGCTGCGTTCATGGTTTCGGGGAGAGAAATGTTGTAACATCCTTTGCAATCAGAGATTCTCGAACATGTTCATTTGATTTCCAATTCAATGCAGGGTTACAGCCGAAATCAATCGATAGTCCGCTTTCATTCACACGGGCACAGCCCCAGTCCAATTCAAGGTGAATCCTATTGAACATAATTATAGTGTGGCATAAAGGATTGAAAATCAGCTAGAAAATTGAGGCAAAAAATGCCTGCAGAAACCACTAATCTTGTGCACCACACACAGCCAGCAATATCAATTGTCAAATCTTTCCACCAATCAATTTGCTTTCCCACCAAAAAAGCTATGACAAAAACGACCAACTTTCTGACATTTTCAAGTGGGAATCCGGGGATTGAACCCAACGGAAAGCAATCGTGTATGCATTTTATGTATAAACATAAACCAAAGTGGGGAAGAGGTGAGGGGTATACGACTCCATAAGTGAGGTTTAATTCCTCGGTCCACGCCTTACTGCCAAACAAACGATAACTTGACCAGAGATTTGGATATCCGGGGTATATAAATTGGATACAGTTGAGTATTGACTCCTGGCACAGCTTAGTGGGCGTGAGCGTCTCCCATGATGATCTGCTTACTACTTTTATAATTAAACCTTCTTGATCTCCTTTAAAGTACACTGGATTTCGCCAGAAACAAAGCTTTTCGACAACATTACCTGCCCAATGGCTAGGACAATCGATAACTGTTATCCGCAGATCTTTACGACAACCCAAGTGAAGTCTATCCAGTGCATGGACGAAGTTCTCTTCAGCTACATCATCAAATGGCTTCGACGCACTGCTGCAAACTCCGAGATTGATGATGATACTTGGGCATCGGCATAGGTCGTGGGTGGTGTGGCTCACCAATAACAAAGGGGGACCAAATTTCAAATTCAAAACCTGCTGGATCGGGTTATAGTCATCATAAAAATCGTCTACTTCGACCCGAAAAACTAATTCTATATCGACCATATTCGACCTAATGGCTAGCATAAAGCAAGCTTCACACAAATTTGCAAGGAGTTGTGAAGGATTCAGTCTCTATGAAACCGTCCACGGTGACCGACCAGACTGCAGCTGCTCTGCTCCTTCAAATGAACCTGATGAACACTGACGGCTATTCTCTAGAAACCAAGTACTTATAGGTGAAAACAAAGGTGATTGATTATGTACAGTTCTGTGTAAGCCCTTTAGTAGATTATAGGTGATAGCCGAAACTTGTTATACACAAAATCAGGCAAGTCTGAGTAAGAATGTGCTTACGATCGGTGTGCAGGTTCCGTTCGGTGTCCAGGTTGATTAACGTCCAATAAGTGTTGTGACTACGAATGCAGAAAGGGTGTCGCAATTTGACATTTTTGTGAGGAATTTAGACCTACGCTGTACACTGCAGATATTAAATCCAGCCGTACTAATCGCGACCGAGGAATTACAAGTAAATTCTCACACGTGGCTCCTGGTAGGCAAAAGCTGCCAGGCGAGTGCTTAGAATAATAGTGGGAAAAGAAGCAACATGGAATCAGTCAGTAAGTGGGTGAATGTGGAGACGGAATGTGCAGCATTTATTATAATAACTATATAGTGCTGACTAGTGGTGCTACGAACGTGCGGGGAATAACAGTTCAGTCGAAGCGTATTATCACGGAAGATGGCGCTAAGGTGTATACCGACTGTCGCGTTGAATCTCTACAAATATCTTTGGCGATACAGGACTTGTACTGAGAACTTTGTGATCGTCAGCGCTATACATTGTGTAAAGTGGTTGTCCCCCTGTCGCATTTCAGCGAACTCAACTGTACATATCCGTAATTATAGCTGTATCCCTACTGGCAGCCCTAGTGTCAGGCAACACTGGTATTGTGCTACGCTGCTACTCCTAATTTGTCTTGTCCGACCTTTAGCCTGTGGGCTTGCCTGATTCTGACCACACATCAATGCCATTATCCCCATCACACAGTCAACGCAACTACTGTAGTGAATGCATTGACTGACGAAATTAAGAGTATAACAGCGTACTAGCAGCAGTGCTATTCTTTACAGCTCAAGTACTGAGATCGGAGGCGAACACAAAGTCACAGGCTGCACTGTTACTGGAACTACATTTATGCTTACAGCGTCTGGACATGCTGAGCGTAGACGGGCGGGATCAGTTGCACCACAGCACAATCATACATGTTCCTTGGTTTGGCAATATCTTGTATGGATACGATAGCCCCGTGCATGCGGAGGGACCTGCCATCATAATATATCAGTAACTGCAACGACTTTCGAAACCTTTATAACGCATCGGAGGAGAATCAATTTGCACTTGATGAAGAGTCTGCAATGGAGTCGGAAGGTGCAGCATTTCGTACAATAATTTGTACGGTGCAGGGCTATATGACCACCCATGATGTTGCTAAGATGCAAACCTACACTGCCGTTGAAACCGTACAAACTCCTTTTGCGCTACACGCCCACTGTAGAAATCTGTCTGATCCTCAGCGCTTCAACTTATTTTTCGCTGCTTGTATAATATTACAGAATTATTAGGCGGAGGGGGGTTGGGGTGGGGGGCGCTGCATCCGATGTAAACGAAGCAGGAAAAGAATAGACATTATGGTGAGACGGTGCTGAAGTTACGAGCTACAAAAGTATTATCTTGGAAGTGGGACATTCAGGAACAGAAACCAATCTTGGACTGTAGACATGCAGGTGCTTGACTGGAATGACTCTGACCGCCATTGACCAGTCTCATCGCAAGTCATCTGGTTGGCCGACCTCCTAAACTTGATAAGTGAAGAAATGAATGTACTAAAGGTGGCTCCGTTCTTGTAGGCTACGTAATGCTGCTTAGGCACAGGACAATAATAGCACGATGATGCCTGGATGTTGGCCCACACCAACACCTGTAAAAGGCTACTTTTTTCCTATGTTAGCACTACCTGCTCAATGATCGGTAAATTTGCCGTCCCTAGGACAAATTACACGATGCTCAGCTTCCTTGAAATGTCTTGAAACAAGGAACAAAATAATTGCTAAGTCAGCTCTTAGCGAAATACAAAGCCCATGCTACAGTCTGGCAATCTTCACCTACGCGCTCGACTGACTTGAGTGTGGAAAAGAGGCAAGACAATCAGATGCCACTTCGGTCTCCTAGCTCATAGTGAGTTAAACATTTGTTGATCACTCCCGAGATCCGCCACCATCATTGTTGTCGTGTGCATAATTCTCTTATATATTGCTCGTGGCCTGGCATGAGTAAAGCATGGATGTGGCAAATGGGATTTAGGCCTCTGGCCTAGCATTGGTGGATCTGATCTATCCTCCCCCATCGTTAAGGAGCCGCATCTGACGCCTGATCATGGGGTGTTGGCGTACCACGGAAGCGGAAAGGTGGTTCTTGACCAGGGAGTTGTACGACGCCTTGTTCTTGACCTGCCCGGTACGCAAACCGGTCGAAATAAATCTCCTATACGAGGTGATTTGGCTTTGCTCAACATAGTTGTAAAATGACGTTTTTTCAGTCACTTCTAGACACGCTACGTCCAATTTTTATTTTTTTATTTATTTTTTACTAAGGCCACAGCTTCCAATCATGACATGCAAAGCAGCGGTGCAGCATCGCAGGCATGAATCGTGGAAGTGGTGACGGGGTCTTGTGTTCTCCACCGACCTAGGGTCTCGGCTTCACTGCACAGCAAACGCGTCGAAAGAAAACGGGGGCTAATAATTATCGGGAGATGGGGGGGAGAGAAGAAGAGAAGAAAGAGAGAGAGAGAGATAGAGAGAGAGAGAGAGAGAGAGAGAGAGAGAGAGAGAGAAAGAGAGAGAGCGAGAGAGAGAGAGAGAGAGAGAGAGAGAGAGCTGGGAGATAGAAGAGCACAGTGCTCTTAGTGATGGGAACTGCGAAGGATAGCAGGTTCTGGGACATGTGGAGAATCAGAATATTGGTGATGATGGCAGCAGGGTTATAAGGTAAGCAGCTGAACACTAATAAGAACAGGGAAAGCGTGGGCGAGCAGATTCAAAGTGCATCAGTAGCAGAGAGCCAGTCCTGAGCAAGAAAGTGACGGTACACCTTTTTCTTAAAGCTTTGCATGTGGGGCTGGGCGGGTGGGTGGTGGAACAGGTCTGGTGGCAGGGCATTCCATGTTGCAACGGTGCAAGCAGGGAATCCTTGGAGACAGCTATTCCGGGTGTTGGCAGGCAGGCCAGTTGTCATCTGGTATGGATGAAATGAATTGTTGCAATTGGAAGTACTATCCTTTATGCTCGTTGTGTCCAAAAATGAGAATAATCCCACTTTGGAAAGTGTCTTGAATCATGTCCTACTTTCATAGTCTACTCAGGATTCAAATAATTGGTGTGTCATTTTTTAACAAATTTGTAAAATATCATCATAAACTGGGATATTCGGTCATCAATGTTCTGAAGTTGATAAAATATCACTTCAAGGATTGCAAGTCGATGAAAATAATTCTTTCAACAGAGGAGTGAACTTCATTGGATGCTGCAAAAGCCGTGTTTTTGTATTTGTAACTGGTGGCTGTGTTATTCAGTAGATTTGGATAGGTAGCATAGCATCGCAGCCATGTTGTCTTTCTCACAGAATGTATTCCGTGACCTACTGTTCTTCATTACTATCTTTAGTGATGGCAAGACGGCCTGACGTCGTCGAAAGGCCCTGCGGAAGCAATTCACTGCCCTCCTCGTGTATTCAGGGTCCCATTTTACACATTGTACACAAAATGGCAAAGCACCCACCACTAGTTATACCGACGTGGCAGGGAGACTTGAATTATATGCACCAAAATTTCTGGTCAATGTTGATCTACGATAAACTGGCTCTCATTTGCCACCACCCATGTTTCGATACAGCCATCCGGAGCAGAGAAACAGCCAGAAGAAAAGCAAATTTTACACATTTGTTAAAAAAATGCCAGTATTCGAATCAGGGACCCTCACCTGTAGCTGGCGACGCCCTAACCACTTTTAAAGACAAAATATATAGCCTTTTTTTAAGAAAATTGCACTTGAGAAATCTGCTCACAATGAAAAATCCATTCGTTGTAGTCTCTGTTAGACCAGTCTGTATCCGTTACACGTGTTAGCTCGTTGCCAACAAGCATTGAAGTACAATCAAATCATATACATGCAGAGTTGTGATCGGTGAAGCCTGCCCATAAAGTGCATACATGTATTTGTCGTCTTTAACATCCTTGTATATTGTCTCCCTGGAAATAGTACGAGTTAGGCTGGACCTATTCGTGCGCAAGAACAGGGACGTGAAGAAGAGGTCGGTGTGCCTTCGGCGATGCTTGGGGAATTGTGTGTTGCTCACGAGGTTGGAGCTCGCGTTTTTCCTGCCGACTTGAAATCTCACTGACTGAATCACGACTGCCATCCAGAGCACACGAAGCGTCAATCAAACAGTCCACTCCGCAAACCTGCAAAAAGCACCGAGTCCGTACTCGAGTCGTTGGCCACCCTGACTCCCTGGAAATGATAGCAGTGCTGATGGACGTGCACATATACAAGAACAGGGTCGTAGTCGAGACAAGTCCATGGCTCCAGTTTTTATCCCCTAGTCGGATTTCAGTGAGTGCAACTGTACATAATCTCTGTATCTCTACAGGCAGCCCTAGTGTCAGGCAATAGTGGGATTGTGCCATGCTTCTATTCTCATAGCTCATCTTGTCCGACTTTCGACCTGTCCACGCCACTTGCCTGACTATCGTTTCAGCTGTAACCTGAAGTCGATACCATCACGCCCTGTACAAAGAAAACGCAACCCATGTATTGATAATGCAAATAGTGAATGCGTTGAATGAACGCAGTCAAGAGGAATGCAGGGCAACATTAGTACTAGTGTTGAGGGGTTCAAGAAGTGAGCTCTAAGGCAAACACAAAATAATCACGTGATGTACTATCACTGTAATTACATGTAGAACAATACCTACAGTCTCCATAATTATATAGTCCTGCGGCCCAAATCTAAAAGACGTTGTTTTGCAAGTCCCGCTTCAGTCTCAAGCAGACAACCTGAGCTTTGCATGGGTGGAAAGACCATGTCCTAGGGATGTCGAAACGGCTTGTTGTCATGTCCAGAACTAGGGCATAAGCTGGGGAGAACCAATTTTAGGTTTCGTTACGGAAGTCGTTATTTTACGTTATTTTACGACTACTTGATTGAAATTGGCAGCATGTTATACGATATTTTATTGAAAATTAGTGGAGTCGATGTGAATTTGTGCTTGTGTTTGGATGATTTGTAGATCATGGTTGCCCTTTGCCGAGCGTTCATTTCCTATTGATGGTGATATCGATAAGAGATGGCACAGATTGATTTGTTGTAAATTTGGACCAATATCACCCCCAAACATGGATCTTTCGTTGGGAGGATTTCCTTTATTGGGACACTATCTCGGCAACACCAGCGAAAGAGGCTAGCACGAGCGAAACAAAGGACAAGGGAAAACGGCAGAGTGATAGCGATCATAAGCTGATCTTAGCAAACGAGCGATATGGAAGATGTTGTAAATAATAGCGCAGTAGTGTATTTGTCATTTGCTGCAGAGTTGAAAAGTACAATTCAAATTCAAATCATTTAAAAAACTTCAATAGTGCGGTCCACCAGCCTTAACAGACTCACTGTCCGATTCACAGGCGGACTTACAGTCCAATCCACTGTCGAAACTGCCTTCACCCTCATCATGGCATTGTGTGCATGCGCGCGCGCGCACACACACACGTACACACACTGCACAACACATGGCATTTTGCACGCGCGCACACACACACACACACAAACCCCGCACGCACGCACACACACACACCGCACAACACATGGCATTGTGTGTGCGCGTCCGCGCGCGCACACACTCACACACCAAATAGCACGCTAGAGATCAGCAAGAACCTGCTGCGACCGTGGTTGAGATGGCGCTGTAGAAGACACCGCAGCCGCCGCTGGTTGCCTCGCACCCGAGGTTGTAGTCAAAGCCGTACTAGCCGACACATCTGTACTGGAGGCTGATGTAGCACCCAGAGATGAAACTGGTCCACTGGTGTTCACCTGACGCGGTGGAGTAGCGGATCCTTTGAAGCCAAAATGAGTGGGCAACACGACATTGGCGGGGACAGGCCCAGCGGATATGGCAGC
Organism: Sycon ciliatum; assembly: GCF_964019385.1. Taxonomy (NCBI): domain Eukaryota; kingdom Metazoa; phylum Porifera; class Calcarea; order Leucosolenida; family Sycettidae; genus Sycon; species Sycon ciliatum. The sequence continues at coordinate 13,783,604 of NC_088653.1, forward strand.
GGGCCTATCGTAGCTCCTGGCAGTGAGCCTATCGTAATTCCTGGCAGTGGGCCCATCGTAACTCCTGGCATTGGGCCCGTTCTCTTGCCCGACACTGGGGTGCGGAGTGGATGTGGATGCGGGCAGGAAATCTGCGGCGACCGGCTGGACTGGGATGGTTGGAGTCGGGCCAGGTGCGTTACTAGTATGACTGCTCGGCAAAGACTGGGTATTACCGGCCATCGGACCGTTTTCAGACGACACAGACAAGTGGTTGCTCCGCGAAGAGTGCGCCTGTATACCCTTGCCACTTACCATACATGTCAATTGCTGAAGGAAACACACAGTTCAAACACAAAACACAAATGAAACACGCCAATGAAATTAGATCCTTAAACAAGTCAAGTTCGCAAGTCCGCGTTATCACAGGCTATACAATTGTGTTTAGAAAACAACCAGTTTATAATTCTGTCTCTTCTTGCATAAAGTCAGCCAGGAATACTGACGTCAGCTTTGGACATTACTCTGACTCGGACCACAAGCCCTGATTTATTCTGACCTACATGTGTGCCGTGTGAAGTAGCGCGAGAGCCAAGCTGGTCGTAATAATACGTGTAACAGCCACGAACGTACTTCAACCAAAGAAGACTACCACATTGCATGAGCATGAACACTTGCATTCCATTTAAATCATTCCTATGTTGTTGATGTCAGGCACTGTAGTGTTCACGTCAAATACACATTGTGGCATTCCTTGGCCACCCAGACATTCAGGATAGCAGCGCATCGTGTTATGTTATGCATGCAGCATGTGCCGTTTCCCGAGCGCGCGTGTGAAATGAACTTAGCGGCTTTTACTTGCTGTGCATGAGTTGAGTCTGGACTCATGATCTGGTGTGTACATGCGATCATGTGATCTTGTAGTTGAGCGTATGTGTTATTTGGATTTCCTTGGTCATGACCAAACAATAAAACATGATCAAATTATTTCTACACATTCAACAATGCCAAGAACTCACCTGGTCCCCAAGTAGCTCATTATCTTCTTTTTCAGCATGAAAGTTGGATACTAACGCGGAGTGTGATGGTCGGCCAAGCTGGTGCCGTTTGCAGTTATTGTACTTATCCGTGAGAAGCTTCATGGGCAAGACCCTTGCAGACTGCAACTCGGACTGTATATACAGCACCAGGCTGTCAAAATGTTTCGTAGGCCGACGGCTGGTCACTCCCTTTGCCACTTCGTTGCCGGTGCATAGCGGCCAGGTGGGTGAAGGCACTGTAGCATGCTCCGACGTTGATAGTGGATTTCCGCTGCAACGCAATCTGGGCCATTCTGGAGCGAAAGCCAAAATTCTTGCGTTCTCCAACTCTGCTAGATGCACATGTCATGAGGCACAAGTCTGCAGATGTGGATTCAATCATTGTACATCTCTCCTTGTTCTACGCTTTGCTGGTACATGGTGTCCCATCATCACATACATGAATCTCCGTCAATTCAGAATGGCTTGAAAAGTCATGGCCATGTCCAAGTGGCAGCCGACCCAGCAACGTTTTGTTAGTGTATGTACTGTAGAACTTGCGGTGGTACCATCCGCGGACGCTCTTCTCGGTGCAGTGGCTCTCGCACAAGAAGGTATAGCTCGTCCTGCCTGCATTTAGCAGCTTCAAACAAAGTTTCCCAACTCTGCAAAGTAAATCGGGTTTGCTTTTCCTGCGATGCATTGAACGCAATGGCACAAGCAAAATTCCCGCGATACAACGCCATTCCCAGGACGAGGCCTAAGCTCCACGGCCTCTTCCTCCATCATGCCAAAAGGTGTCTACCATGCTGTGAGCGGTGGGCAGGAGGCACTCAAACCGCGCGAAACGCAACTACTTTGCAACTGACAAACGAAAATGCAATTCTACATTTCAAAGAGTATCCTGTCGGTGTCGTCGTCATCTTCAAAAATTTGAAAAAGGCGCTCCTTTCCGTGAACTGTGCACCCCCAGATGGTGCGCAGTATCGCTGACGAGAGCAGAGAAATTGGCTTCTCCTGAGCTTCTGCCCTCGCTCTGAAGATGACAACAAGCGGAATCCTGGTCAGGTATACATACTTTAGGCCGTAGTGCAGAACCCGGGTTGTCTGCTTGCGACTGAAACGGAATTTTTTTTGACGTTTGGGCCGCTGGACTAATAACTAGTATATAGCTCTACAGTGAATGCTGAGGTTCAGCATGGATGCGCATCACTTGCATCTCAGCACACCTATCCGTGTGTAAAGTTTTTCTCACACTGTTGGATCTGAGTGAGCGACACTGTACATATGTCTGTTTTTCTCCTGGCAGCCCTAGTATCAGGTAAAACTACGATTGTGCTATGTTGTTACTCTTAGTTTTGTCTTGTCCGATTTTTAACCTGTCTGCTTGCCTGGCTACAGTGTCATCTCAGACAACAGTAGCCTGTGACTTTGGTTTGTCTTATAATTCACTCTCGGACCTTGTGACGACTGGCACCACTCCTACAATGCATTCGTCTGACTAACTTCCGTCAATGCATTCCCACCAAACACACCGTCAACGCAAACCCTGTATTGACTAAGTATACAGTGAATGCATTTACGGAAGATATTCAGACCAATGCATTGGAGGAGTGGTGCTAGTCGTCACGAGCTCCAGGAGTGAAAGATAAGGCAAACAAAAGTCACAGGTAACTGTATCACGGGAAGTACAACAATCTCAACAGCGTCCAAACTGCACATATGACTCGACTTTGCGCGGTGAGATTAAGCGCGGTTGCACATCATGGGCATCAAAGTGAAATAATAATTATTGTCCCGTTTCGGGTAATGATTTTTCTGGATGCAATAGTCCTGTGTACGGATATGTATCTGCCAGATATCAGGAACTGCAACGACTCTCAAAAGGTGTATAACACAACGGGAGATAATGACAAATTGAAGAAGTTCATGAGAATTATTATTCTACTCCATAAAAACTAAAAGGAAATCAAACACCTTCAGTGATGAAAGTTTGGTTTTACTGATCCAAAAAGCTGTGATTATGGTTTTGGGGAAAGAAAAATGTACCATAGCTCACAATCAGAGATTTTTGGATGCGATAGTCTTGTGTACGCATATGTATCTGCCAGATATCAGGAACTGCAACGACTCTCAAAAGATATATAACACAACGGGAGATAATGACAAATTGAAGAAGTTCATGAGAATTATTATTCTACTCTATAAAAGCAAAAAGGAAATCAAACACCTTCAGCGATGAAAGTTTGGTTTTACTGTTCCAAAAAGATGTAATTATGGTTTAGGGTAAAGAAAATATGTACCATAGTTTACAATCAGAGATTCTCGAAATTCTTCATTTGATTTCAGAAACCAAGTTGAAGAACAACCTACATCAAAACATAATCTACATTCTATCGCATAGGCACGGCGCAAATCCAAAAAATGGTTAATCCTATAGAACATATAGCGTGGAAAAAAGGATAGAAAGTCAGCTAAAATATTAAGACAAAATACGCTTGCATAAACCACTAATCTTGTGCATAGCTCACATCCAGCAATATTAATCGTAAACTCTTTACACCAACGATCTCGCCTTTCCATCAGAAATGCTATGACATAAACGACAAACTTTCTGACATTTTCAACTGGGAATCTCGAAATCGAGCCTAACAGTACGCAATCGTGTATGCACTTTAGATTGTAGCAGACTTCAAAACGGAAGTATAATTCCTCACTCCTGCATTCAGAACCAAGCCAGCTATACCTGCACCTCCGAGCTGGATTTTTGGGGTATATTCTGTGGATACTGTTCAGCAATGACTCCTGGTACAGATGACTTGGTGTGAGCGTCTCCCATGATGATCCGCTTACTACTTTTACATCTAAATATTCATCTTCTTGGACGTACTCAGGTTTTCGCCAGAAACAAAGCCTCTCGACAACTTTAGCTGCCCAATGGCTAGGACAATCGATAACTGTTATCCGTAGATTTTCACGACAAGCCAAATTAAGTCTGCCCAATGCATGCACGAAGTTCTCTTCAGCGACACCATCAAATGGCTGCGACGCACAACTGTAAACTCCAAGATTGATCACTATACACGGGCAATGGCATCGGTCGTGAGTGGTATAGCTCTCCAATAGTAAAGTGGGACCAAATTTCAAATTCAAAACCAGCTTAATCGGAACAGGCTCATCACAGTCCTAATAATAACCGTGTATTGAGATCTTGAAACGTATTTCTATGTTGACCATATTCTAGCTACCGGTAATTGCTAGGATCAGACCAGCTTCACACAAACTTGTCAGGAGTTGTGAAGGACTCGGTCTCTATGAAACCGTCGACGACGACCGACCAGATAACAGCTGCTCTGCTCTTTCAAATGAACCTGATGAACACTGACTGCTTCTCTCTAGAAACCAAGTACTTATAGGTGAAAACAAAGGTGATTGTCTACAACTCTGTGTTAGCTTTTGCGTAGATAAAAAGGTACTAGTTAAGACTCGTTATACATGAAAGTGCGAGTAAGAATGTGCTTACTTTAGGTGTGCAGGTTCGCTATTTTTTACGGTTCTCGTACCTTGATCACCTAAATAGCATTGAAGCTGCAGCGTAGAAACGTTTTGGGGGCTAATTTATCGTTGTGACCAACGGTACGTGTTTTAGCCAAATATTGCATAGTCCGTACGCATTTCACCTTGTATCGCGTATATGATGACAAAAATGGTTGTACCGCGCGAAATCACAGCTATTTTCTTGGCAACAGCATACTAAAAATCGCGTGCATCTTGCTAAAGGTGGAACCCAAATCACGAATTTTTCCACCTTACGATACTACCGTTACAACATAACCTTTTTTGTCTAAGGGTGTCTAATGTCCAATGACTGTTGTGACTATTATTGTAGGAAAGATTGTCGCAAAATTGTCGCAAAATTGTCGCAAGATTGTCGCAATGTGACATGTTTGTGAGAAATCTACACCATAGCTCTACACACAAGATATCAAATCCAGCCGTACCAATGGAGACCGAGGAATTCTAAGTAAATGCTCACACGCGCCTTCTGGGGGGGCGAGAGCTGCCATGCGAGTGATTAGAGTAATAGTAGGAATAGAAGCAACATGTAATCAGTTGGTAATGGGGTTATTGTGGAGTCGGAATGTGCAACATTTAGTACAATCTAGTACTGCCCCTCGGTGCCATGAACTTGCTCGGGAATAACAATTTAGTTGAAGCTCGTGTATTCGCCGAAGATGGTGCTAAGGTGCAAACCGACTCTCACGTTGAATCTCTACAAACCTCTTTGGCGATACAGCACGTCTATAGAAAAAACGGTGTGATCGTCAGTCCTGCAGCCTGTTCCTTGCAGTTGCAGTGTGGTGAGTAACATAGCATGGTTGTTGCGAGGGGACGTGAGCGAGAGTTCGCGACAAACTCCAATTTAAGCACTGTGCCCGATCTAAACTAGCAACCAAAACGACAGTCGTACCGTGGTAGAGTGGTGAAGAGACTTGCTGTGTTATTATTGATATCCACAAACAAAAAAACATTCATAGCCAGCAGACAGAGACTGGAATGTCTAAGACGGAATTGTTGAGTGCCAACGAAAGTCAGTTGGCGACCAGCTTCCTACTCATCTGGATTTTTATTTATTTTTTATTTTTTTACTATTGACACAGCCCTACTGGAGAACAGGTGGAGAAAAAAAAGAAACGAGGAAAAGGACAAAACACAGGGGATGTAGGCACGACGTGCTCATGTGCTGGGAGCAACTCAACCGACCAGAGGTATGGACGTCAGCGTTGCAACTAGGCATCGAAAAATGTGTGTGTGTAGGGGGGGGGGGTTGCACAAGAACAACTGCAAAAAAAACAGAAGCTAGAGAATACCACAAAATAAAAACTTGGTGTGATATAATGAGAAGAAAATAATGACGCCCAAAAGCGCTAATACGAAATTAAGTTTTACGGTACGTACACAATATCAGTCGTTAAAGACTGATGCACCGCTAAGGGTTAAGAAAAAGGAAAATAATAAACCACATAGCGCTAAAGCTGCACCAAATAATAATTTAAATTATAACTAAGCCGGGTGGAAAACCAAGAAATCATAACAAACAAGACAAACTCAATTATAAATTAATAATATAAAATTAAATAATAAAAGGTAAATGAAGCCCAATATCATCAGCATAGCCGAACCGAACCAAGGAACATGGCCCATGCCACAGTCAAGAGTTCATCAGTAGAAGTCGGTAGCCATCAGCTAGTGTTAGTGCGTGAGGTACTTATGGACATCTACTTTGAACGTGTGGAGCCGCTTTAAGCTGAGTGTAGCTCTTACAATTTCGCTTGGCAAGCTGTTCCATACTGAGACTACAGAAAACGGGAAGGAGCGAGAATCATAGGCAGGTGCTCTCCTGTCCAGGACTTGCTGCTGCTGCACATGGTGCTGCTGGCCAGGAGGGGGTTGACTCCCGGTGCGCCGAGCTTCTACATGGTTGGCTGGAGGGGGATCATGGGCCATTCATGGCGGTGAGCTGGGGTGGTCCTGGGATGCACTGGAGCTTGTACAGGTATACCAGCCCAGATACAATCCGGCGGTGGCACAGGCTTTGGAGAAGGGCACCAGGGCCAATAATGGCCATTGCACGTTTCTGTACACGGTCGAGTCGGGCGAGGTGGCTGGATGCAGCTCCCATCCACACAAGGGGAACATACTCGAGGACGGGTCGCACAAATCCCTTGTACGCACAAAGCCGGCCATGGTAATCCAACACCCGACAAGCCCGACGGAGAGCACCCAGTCTCTGACAGCCACGTGTCGCAATTTAGTGCAAGTGATCCCGGAATGACAGCTTGGCGTCAAATGTCACTCCAAGAAGCTTGATGGTGGTGGTTTCCGGAACAGCGATTCCTCCAAACTTGATGTCAGGGACAGCAGGGTGTGTGGCTTTCGTAGTCATCAGCAGCTGTTGCGATTTAGAGGGCTCGAATCTGATGCGCCAGCGTTCTCCCCACTCTTCAAGACGCTTGAGGCTGGATTGCAAGGCGGCAGTCATGTCATTCATATTGTCCTGCATGCGGATGAGGCTGTAGAGGGTTGCGTCGTCTGCAAAGGAACTTAGTCGCGTCTCGGGAGACAGGCACTGATCCAGGTCAGACACATAGAAGAGGAAAAGTGTCAGGCCAAGGATACTGCCTTGGGGCACACCTGCTGTTATGGGCGCCGGGGAGGATGAGTCGCCGTGGACCAGGACTGATAGTTTGCGGTTCAGGAGGTAATCCTGCAGCCAGTGCAGCAGACAGCCACCAATGCCAACGTTCTTGGCTTTGAAAATCAGTCCAGAGTGTGATACCCGATCAAATGCTCCTGCTATGTCCACCGCCACCATGTGACCATACCCTCCATCGCTGATAGTCTTGACCCACTCAGTGTGCAAAGCAGTGAGGATGTCGCACTTGCCTCTTCCTTGCCGACAGCCATATTGACTGTCGGGCAGAATATTGAAACGCTCCAGATAATTCACGAGCTGCTTGTTTACTATACTCTCCATTACTTTTGACAGGATGGATAGTAGTGAAACTGGCCGGTAATTCTTGGGATCCGAGCGGGGGCTCTTCTTGAAGACTGGAACCACATGGGTCAGCTTCCATTTGGTAGGTTGAACACCGTGGCGAAAGCAGAGTGAGAACAGTTTGGTGACTGGTTCTGCAATCTCACTGGAACACTGAGCTAGGACTCTTGCTGGAATATTGTCAGATCCTGTTGCCTTCGATGTATTCAGCTTGGCTAGACGGCGGCGTACATCAGCAAGCCAGAAATGGATGCGGGCAATACCATGGCGGTCCAAATGCTGCATTTCTGGCAGATCGTCTGGAGAGATGTCATCATCTGCCTCGCTTCACTTCTGGGAGTAGTACCTGGCGAGGCAATTGGCCATTGCTTGGCGAGTTGGATACTCTGTGCCGTCGGTGTCCTTAAGCAGAGGTATCTCAGAGGCACGTTCCATCCCAGCAGCTCTCTTCATGTCGGACCACCATTGCTTGTCGTTAAGTGAGCCTGAGCTGAGCTTAGCTTTGACACGAGCATCATATGATGATTGGGCGCGCAGCAAAATAGCAGCTGTTCGGGCCACTAGGTCCATGAATAAAGCTCGCAACTCTCCATCATCGGGGTGCTGATGCCACCGTTTCCATGCACGAGTCTTTGCTTGAACTAGAGTGCTGCACTCAAGTGTCCACCAACAAGTGTCTGTCGTCCGTACTGTCAGGGTCTTAGATGGTATAAACGTGTCCATTCCATCCCGAATTACAGTTGTGAGTTGTTTACATGCAAGTTCGGGGACATTGCAGACGACAGCTGCCCAGTCAAAGCTGCGTAAATGTGCCCTCAGTCTGCCCCAGTCTGCTTGGCCATAAAGCCATACTTTCCTACTGGTTGGCCGCTCCAGTACAGGAGCGATTTCCTGAAAGTTGGACAATACTACACAGTGGTCAGAGCGCCCGATGGGAGATGATCCTGCTGTGTGGACAGTGCCAGGAAAGTCGTACAAGACGAAATCCAATGTGTTTGGCCCACGGGTTGGCTGGGTCATGTGCTGGACAAGACAGTGTGGACAAGACATGATTTTTGAAAATTATAGTGGCTGGATCAGAAACCCTATGACATAAACGAACTCTTTGCTGACGTATTGAAGGGGTAATTCCTCTTTTGAATCGATATCATGGTTTAAGCATATGAATTTGAAATCGGAGACATCGGATTAGAAGAATTCTGCAGCTCGTAAAGAGACTATAATGAAGTCGGAACGAGCAGCATTTGGTATAGTAATTTGTACCGACCAGTGGTGCTTGTTGCGAATATAATGTTAGTTGAAGCCTATGTGAAAGTCTTTGATGGTGCTAAGCTGAAAACCTACACTGCCGTTGATGCCGTACAATCCCCTTAGTAGTAGTAGTAGTATTTATTATTTGACTAGGGGAGTCCCAACAGGCATGGCCTTGTTACAGGGAAACCCTTTGGCACTACATGCCCACTGTAGAAATCTGTCTGATCATCAGTGGTCGAAAATATCCTCCGCTTATTTGTTGTATAATAACACAGCATTATTGGTCGGGAGAGGTGGGGGGGGGGGGGGACAAACGCCAATGTAGCGCTGCACCCGATGTGAACGAAGCACGAAAACAATAGATATATTGGGGATACGGTGGTGACGTCAGCTGCTGCGAAAGTAAGATCTGAGGATAATCGCGAACAGAAACCATTCATACACTGTAGACATACAGGAGTTTGACTGAAATAATGACATTGACCCGGCATTGACCAAACTGGGTATTTGCAGAACTGAATGAACTAATGGTGGCCCGTTTCCTTCAGACACGGTTATGCTGCTTAGCCAAGGGACAATAACCCTGTCAGCAAGATGCTATCTGGATGTCCCCTCACGAATTCCCCGGTCTTCAGCTTCCTGGAGAAGTCTTGAAACGAGGAACGAAATAATTGAAAACTCAGCTCGGCGCGAACCCCAAAGACCGTGCTACAGTCTGGCAAAATTCCCCCACATCACTGTTGTGACACAACAACTAAAGAAAAAGGTAAACCGAAGGACTATTACAAAATGTTCTTTAGAAAATGACAATTGAACTTGACAATCTCCAAACAATGCCCAATCCGTTCATGATAGTCTCTGTTAGATCAGTCTGTGTCCGTTACCCGTGTTAGCTAGATACCAACAAGCATTAACGTACATGCCCAAACAGAGGTAGGTAGGTATTGATTTATTTGAATTCGATATCTCAACAGTACAATGTACAACTTGGAAAGATCCGAAGTTGTGCTCGTTGAACCCAGCCCCAGATGTGCATACTTGTCGTCCTCAAAATACAATGCCCTTGTCTCCCTGGAAGTGGTACGAGTGCGGCTGGACGTGTTAGTGTGCTGAAACAGGACGTACAGGTTGGTGCGAAACGATGGAGGCGGAAATTGTTCATGATGCAAGTTGTGCTCCTTTTGTTGGATTTCAGTGGGCCCAACTAAACATGAAGATGGATCTCTACTGGCAGCCCTAGTGTCAGGCACTTCTCTGGGGTTGTGTTGTTTTTCTATTCTTAGTTATGCTTGTGTGACGTTGAACCAGTCTGTTTGTCAGGATGTATTGACATCATGGACGGCAGATCAATACCATACTGGCCAGAACATAGTAAACACAAGCCCTGCATTGACCTAGCACCTAGTGAATGCAATGACTGACAATATTCAGAGTAATGACTTCAATGTAGTTATGCTAGTCGTCACCCCCTCTAGGTCTGAGATCTTAGGTTAACAGACTGCTCTGTCACTGGCAGTATAGGAAACCAGACGCCGTCCAAAATGTAAAATGACAAGACAGTGCATGTTGAGGTTGAGCCAGGATGCGCATCATTTGTTTCACAGCGTCCTGGGTTTGGCCATCTTTTAGTTGGTTATGATAGCCCAGTGCATGATTATTGATTGGCAAATATCAGAAACTGCAACGAATTCCAAATAGCTATGATTATAACGCAACGGAGGATAGTGAAAGGCAAAATTAAATAATGGTAAACGATGATTTGAGAAAGGATTTTGCTGGCTAAGAAAAGAAAAGAAAATCAAACACGTCAGGTATAAGCTAATTGGAATGAAAGGAAGGTGTTTTACTCCTACAGACGTTCATGGTTTTGGTGATACAAATGTTGTAACAACGTTTGTCATCACAGATTCTTCAGATACTTTATCCGACCTACAAAATATAAACAATGGGTCTTGTCTTCCGCTCACACGCCTTAGCACTACCGGGTTCAAATTTGGCTGGCTACGATCAAAAGATGAAAAGCGGCCTTCATTTGTGAAAAATAATTGAAGCGTAAAGGGTTGAAAGTCAGCGAATATTGAGAACATATTTGCGAGCGGAAAACACCAAACTTGCGCATAGCCCACAGCCTTCGATAACCATCCTGAACTCTTTAGAGTACTGCGTTGTTTGAATCAGGACAGCTAGGAAAAAAGGGAACACCTTTCTGACGTACTGAAGTGGTATATCAAAATCTGACTTTATTTCATGGTGTAAGCAGTAGGATCTAAAATGAAACGTCAACGGGTTGAGGCTTTGTCGGGGCCAGGACCGTCCAAATGCGAATCCTAACCTCTCGGTCCTCGTCTCCGTACCATACAAGCTAAATTGAGACCAGAGAATTTCATAGTTGCTGTATTTAGACGATACACATTCCATACAGTTCAGTAATGATGTTTGGTAGAGATAACTGGGTGTGGTTGACTGCCATGGTGATCCAGTTACTATATCCACTTTTACGCTATCCTCACGTCCTTTGCAGCACAGCGTACATCGCCAGTTTATAAGCGTATCGACAACTTTAGTGGTCCAATGGCTAGGACAATCGATAACTGTTATCGACAAATCATCATGGAAAGCTAATCGAAGTCTACGCAAGGCATTCATGAAGTTCTCTTCAGCGACACCATTAAATCTCCGCGATGCACTACTGCAACATCCGAGATGTAAGATTAACTTTTCGCATCGGGATAGGTCGAGGGTAGTATAGCTCAGCAATAGAATATTAGGACGAAATTCCAAATTCACAACCTCGTTATGAGGCTCACGATAACCATGTTCAAAGGCCCGAATAGTTACTTCGATATTGACCATATTCTAGCTTATTGCTTGGATAAGACCAGCTTAACACAAAATTTTAAGGAGTTATGAAGGACACAGTCTCTATGAAACCGTCAACGGTGACTAACCAGACTAAACAGTTGCTCTGCTCTTTCAAATGAACCTGATGAACACTGCCTGCTACTCTCTAGACACCAAATACTTATAGGTGAAAACAAAGATAATTGTCTACAACTCAGTTTTAGCGCTTGCTTAGATGATAGATGATAGTCGATAATTGTTATACACACAATCGGGCAAGTGTGAGTAGGGACGTGTTTTTGCGTGGGTGGTTAGGTTACTTTTCTTGTCCAGGTTGCTTAACGTCCATTGACTGTTGAGAATAATATTGTACCAAAGCTTGTCGCAATATGACATGTTTGTGAGAAATTTAGACTAACGCTCTACATATAACAAATCAGATCAAGCCGTACCAGTCGAGACTGAGGAATTCCACGCAAATTCTCACACAAGGCTTCTTGTGGGAAAGAACTACCAGACGAGTGCTTAGAATAATAGTGGTAAGAGAAGCAACATGTAGTCAGTCGGTAAGGGAGTGATTGTCAACTCGGAATGTGCAGCATTTAGTACAATATGTGCACCAAGGGGCACTTTTATAATTGCCAGCCGTGCTGCTACCCACAGTCAACTTGTAGTTTGTGGCCAGCCACAACGGGTACATGGATGCAGCTAATGCGGTCGATATGGGCTCTTGCGCCAGTGGTTAGGAGACTTATCCACACACCCCCACCTTTACGCGCCGCATCTGCCGCTTGGGTTTACCGGGTGTTAGCGGCCATCGTGAGTTCACTTTTACTGCCTCTTGGTGCCACGAAATTGCTCAGCACTAGCAATTGAGTCAAAGCGCATGTAATCGCCTAGGATGGTGCTAAGGTGCACGCTGGCTCTAATGTCGAATCTATGCGAACATCTTTGACGGTATAGGACCTCTATGGAAAACTGTCCGATACTCAACGACTTCGCCTGTCCATTGAAGCGGGTTTAGTATGACAGCATGGTTGGCGAGAGGGGACGTGGGCTAAGCTTGGCGACAAGCAGAAATTTAAGCGCTGTCCCCGATCTAAACCAGTCACCAAAATAACAGCAGTATGTACAGTGGTAAAGGGACTTGTTATACTAATAGGGATGTTCGCAAGCAGAAAATATTGATGGCCAGCAAACAGTGACGTGCGTTTGACTGGAACGACTGAAATGGAATTGAACAGTGCCAACGCAAGTCAGTTGGCGGCCGACCTCCTACTGATCTGTATATGTACAGTAGGAGTAGGATAATTACAAAATTGAAGAAGTTCAGGAGAATAATTATTATCAGAGCTTCTCGAAATTCTTCACCTGATTTCAAATCCAATGCAGAGGTACAACCTAAACGAATCGATATCCCGCTACCATTCGCATGGGCACGGCCCCAATCCAACAGAAGGTTAATCCTATGGAACACATAGCGTGGCGAAAAGGAATAAAAATCACCTAGAATATGGAGGCAAAATATGCGTGCAAAAGCCAGTAATCTTGTGCATAGCTCACAGCCAGCAATAAGGATCGTGAAACCCTTACACCAACAATTTCGATTTTCCACCAAAAAAGCTACTTGGTCCGACTCATCGCAATTGTCGCTTATCTCCCACGCACGTTTGGACAGATAAAACGCAGTCCAATCACGATAATGTGCAAGAACTAGAATGTAGGCGAAACTGGTTCATGAAGCCAGTTGCGCTCCTTTTGTTTGATTTCATTGCGCTTTACTATACATGAAGATGGATCTCTACTGGCAGCCCTAGTGTCAGGCGCTTCTGGGGTTGTGTTGTGTTTCTATTCTTAGTTATACTTGTCTGTTGTTGAACCTGTCTGTGTTGTCAGGCTGTATTGCCCTCATGGACTGCACACCAATACGATAATGGCCAGTACATAGTAAACACAAACCCTGCATTGACTTAGCAACTAGTGAATGCATTGACTGACAATATTCAGAGTAATGAATACAATGTAGTAATAATAGTCTTCCCCCACTCTAGGTCTGACATATAAGGTAAACAGAATGCTCTGTCACTGGAAGTGCAGCAGGCCAGACGCCGTCCAAAATGTAAAATGACAAGACAGTGCATGTTGAGGTTGAGCCAGGATGCGCATCATTTGGTTCACAGCGTCCTGGGTTTGGCCATCTTTTAGTTGGTTATGATAGCCCAGTGCATGATTATTGATTGCCAAATATCAGAAACTGCAACGAATTCCAAATAGCTATGATTATAACGCAACGAAGGATAGTGAAAGGCAAAATTAAATAATGGTAAACGATGATTTAAGAAGGAATTCTGCTGGCTAAAAAAAAAAGAGGAAGATCAATCACGTCAGGTATAAACTAATTGGAATGGAAGGAAGGTGTTTTACTCATACAGGCGTTCATGGTTTTGGTGATAGAAATGTTGTAACAAAGTTTTCCATCATAGATTCTTCAGATACTTTATTCGACATATAAAATATAGACAATGTTGGAACATTCTTTGCCACCACAGATTCGTCAGATTCGTCATCTGCCTCAGAATACAATCCAGGAAAAGATAAACCCATTACTGATATTTCCCGTTTTTGTCTTCCGCTCAAATGACTGAATACTACTGGGTTCAAATTTGAATGGCTATAATCAAAAGATGAAAAGTGGCCTACTTTTTTGAAAAATAATTGAAGCGTAATGGATTGAAAGTCAGCGAGAATATTGAGAACATATTTGCGAGCGGAATACACCAAACTTGTGCATAGTCCACAGCCTTCGATAACCATCATGAACTCTTTAGAGTACTGCGTTGTTTGAATCAGGAAGGCTAGGACAAAAGGGAACACCTTTCTGACGTACTGAAGTGGTGTATCAAAATCTGACTCTATTTCATGGTGTAAGCAGCAGAATATAAAATTAAACGTCAAAGGGTTAAGACGTTGTTGGGGCCAGGACGGTCCAAATACGAATTCTAACCTCTCGGTCCTCGTCTCCGTACCATACAAGCTAAATTGAGACCACCGAAGTTCAATGTCGCCGTGTTTAGAAGAAACACATTCCATACAGTTCAGTGATGATGTTTGGTAGAGATAACTGGATGTGAGTGACTGCCATGGTGATCCAGTTACCATATCCACTTGTACGCTATCCTCACGTCCTTTGCAGTACAGCGTATATCGCCAGTCTATAAGCGGATTGACAACTTCAGTTGTCCAACGGCTAGGACAATCGATAACTGTTATGGACAAATCATCACGGAAAGCTAATCGAAGTCTACGCAAGGCATTCACGAAGTTCTTTTCAGCGACACCATTAAATGTCCGCGATGCACTACTGCAACGTCCAAGATGTAAGATTAACTTTTCGCATCGGGATAGGTCAAGGGTGGTGTAGCTCAGCAATAGTAAATTAGGACAAAATTCCAAATTCACTACCTCGTTATGAGGCTTACGATAACCATATCCTAAGGCCTGAAAAGTTACTTCGATATCGACCATATTCCACCTAATTGCTAGGATAAGACCAGCTTAATACAAACTTGTGAGGAGTTATGAAGGACTCAGTCTCTATGAAACCGTCAACGGTGACTGACCAGATTACAGCTGCTCTCCTCTTTCAAATGAACCTGATTAACACTGCCTGCTACTCTCTAGAAATCAAGTACTTAAAGGTGAAAACAAAGGTGATTGTCTGCAACTCTGTGTTAGCGTTTGCGTAGATGATAGGTGATAGTTGATAATTGTTATACACACAATCGGGTCAGTGTGAGTAGGAATGTGTTTCGTGTCGGTGGTCAGGTTACTTTCGTTGTCCAGGTTGCTTAACGTCCATTGACTGTTGAGAATAATATTGTACGATGTGACATGTTTGTGAGAAATTTAGACCGCGCTCTACATATTACTTATCAAATCAAGCCATACCAATCGAGACCGAGGCATTACACGTAAATTCTCACACCAGGCTTCTGGCGGGCGAAAACTGCCAGGCGAGTGCTTAGAATAATAGTGTAAAGAGATGGAACATGTATATGTATATGTATAGTACTAGGAATAGTAGTAAGTCGGTAAAGCGGTGACTTTGGAGACGGAATGTGCAGCATTTATTACAATATATGCACCAAGGGGCAGATATATTATAGTACTACCAGCCGTGCTGCTACTACAGTCAACTGGAAACTTGTTGCCAGGCACAAGGGGTACATGGACGCAGCTAATGGGGTCGTTCTCGGCACTTGTGCCAGTGGTTGTGAGACTTTTACCGGGTGATAGCGCCCGTCGTGAGTAGCCTTCGGGAACGGACAAGATAATTTCCTTTTCTTCTTTTTCTGCCCCTTTGTGCGACGAAATTGCTCAGCACTAACAATTCAGTTGAAGTGCATATAATCGCCGATGATGTTATAAGGTACAAACCGACTCTAAATTCGAATCTATGCAAACATCTTACCGGTATATGTATAGGACGTGTACGGAAACTGTCCGATACTCAACGCCTCAGCCTGTCTTTTTCAGTTTGTTTAGCAAGACAGTATGGTTATGGAGAGGGGACGTGGGCGACGGTTGGCGACAAACTAAAATTTAAGCGCCGTCCCCGATCTAAACCAGCCACTGAAATAACAGCCGTACAGTGGTACAGTGGTAAAATGAATTGGTATACTAATGAATTCTTCTTCTTCTTCTTATTTTAAAACGAGGGTAAGTTATGGAGCGCTAGTATGCACGCAAACACGCATCCAGTCATAATAAGGCACTTGTCATAAGTATCCGAACGTTTTCGATTCCTTTTTATCAAGGATTATACAGGGAATGGCTCAAGTTGGAAAGACAAAAAATTATATAGCGTTAAGATAATTAGATAACAACACTCGTGACAAGGTGGAAAATTATCAAGTTCAGCACGACACAAAACTCGAAGGAAAAAGCCGAACAACGGCTATCCAAAGGAATTTCTGGCCAAGCTAATCAACGAAAAACCGGCGACAGACAAGCCTATCCAATTTGGACCTGACCGTTGCCCAGTGGTGCTCCGTTTACCCTGGGGTGGCACCGGTTCTCTGCGCGTTGAGAAGGATGTTTATGGTATCGTATGTCCACCATATCCGTGCGTCAAGCTGTACGTCATATTTGGGACAGTGCGTGCGTGCAGTGTGAAGAAGGATGTTCTACCTACCCTTAGTAAAAGTAACCTTACCTATTTCTTTCGAGGCCGACAATGTGAAGATCGATATGTAGGTTGGACCCTTCAGCACCTGGGCGCACGCATTCGTCAACACGTACCGTTAAGTTGTGTTCCGCTTGATGCGCGCGATTGTCGTCCTCGCCGTGGTCGTCCTCCAAAATGTGCTGTCCAGTCCATCGGTTGATCTTCCTCTTCCTGTGAAGATGTGACTGCATGCCCGTCCTTCTCTGCGTGTGTAGGACACGGGCCACCTGAGAACAGCATAAAAGATGGTGAAAGACCGGCACGTAAACCACCGAAACTGACAAAGGATCGGTCGGCGTCGGAAAGGGTGACGAGAAACCAAGTGAAAATACGGACTGGTGAGGACGAACGTACAACGACAACGGAAGTGACAACAACAGTCAATATTCGAAAACGTGGTCGACCTCGAAAACGAACCTCAATATCGGACACCGGACAAGTTGGAGTAAGAAGCTCAATAGAAATCCGCAATGGAGGAGACGTAGCTGAAAGGACACTTGGTATCGCGCACCCAACGGTTAGTGTAAAGAAACGTGGAAGGCCGCGGAAACGCGAAGAGACGGATAGTGGTGATGCCAGGAAGAGGCGAGATAACGGGACATTGGAGGAGACAACACCCAACGGAGCTGAGAATCGCACTTCGTCAATCAAGCAACATCTGTCAGCCCGTACCAATTGTCGTGAGTTGTACAGTGATAATGTTTTCTCAATATTGTCACGTGGTAGATGTGCCTTGCATTTGGCTGTGTTAGAAGCTTTGGATATCCGTAGGTTAGATCCTGAACTTTGCGTACAGAAAGAAAATGTGTTGTCGCTACAATTGTTTGGTGTTACTCCTCGTCGAGGTAGTAACAATGTAACTTAATTTGCTCACTATGTTGTTCAGAACTAAATATTGCGACAGAGCTTTCGGCCATATTTTCAATTCATTGCATTCCCAACTCATCACAACCACGCGCTCTTCAGCCAAACCATACAGACACCAGCAAGGACACTTCCGTTGAGAGATAATAACTTATTGCTCCACGCCTCTAGACAGCTGGTTCGCTCCCTGTCGGAGCTCATCAGTAGAGGATGATAGTGATGATAATGGAGGAATGATCAGTCTTATACACCAGAAATGGCGCAAGTGCGCGCTTTCCACATATATCAATGGCATATGCAAGCTGCTAAAATGGTAATGTGTGAGAACAGCGATAAATAATCATAATACGCGCTCATTGGTGGAGAAACACACCACACAAGCGACGAAAATCTTACGCGGAATACTGATGCCAATGGAAAGTACATGTATGTTGTTTATTATTGTGATGTTGCAATGTCCATGTATGCAGGCGAGGCGAGAATCACCGCTGAGATCCCCCAACGCGACAGGCTCGGTTGCCGTTCAGGATTCACACCGACCTGTCCGCCCGTCAACAGGATCGACAGCGGGAGGCCCCACTGAAGCCGATGTCGATGCACACCAGGAAACTTAGTCGTGAGTGTGATACTAACAGGTCTTGTAGCAACCACTGACAAACGAGAGGCCAGCTGGGGCATTCACTCCAGTAAGGGATGCTTGGTCGACGCTTCGTATCAGCAGCTCAGCTCAGTTTGATCAAAGATGTTGCAGATGTGTCTTGCTTTCCTCCTTCTTCACCGACTCGTCTTGTCATCTCTCCTTCTTTCTTCACCGACTCTTCGTGTCCACTCTGCTCTGCCACTAACGGCGCATTAAAACTTCAGAACTAAATATTGCGACAGAGCTTTGGGTCATATTTTCAATTCATTGCATTCCTAACTCATCACAACCACGCGCTCTTCAGCCAAACCATACAGACACCAGCAAGGACACTTCCGTTGAGAGATAATAACTTATTGCTCCACGCCTCTAGACAGCTGTTTCGCTCCCTGTCGGAGCTCATCAGTAGAGGATGACAATGATGATAATGGAGGAATGATCAGTCTTATACACTAGAAATGGCGCAAGTGCGCGCTTTCCACATATATCAATGGCATATGCAAGCTGCTAAAATGGTAAAGTGTGAGAACAGCGGTAAATAATCATAATACGCGCTCATTGGTGGAGAAACACACCACACAAGCGACGAAAATCTTACGCGGAATACTGATGCCAATGGAAAGTACATGTATGTTGTTTATTATTATGATGTTGCAAAGTCCATGTATGCAGGAGAGGCGAGACTCACCGCCGAGATCCCCCAACGCGACAGGCTGGGTTGCCGTTCAGGATTCACACCGACCTGTCCGCCCGTCAACAGGATCGACAGCTGGAGGCCGATGTCGATGCACACCAGGAAACTTAGTCGTGAGTGCGATACTAACAGGTCTAGTAGCAACCACTGACAAATGAGAGGCCAGCTTGGGCATTCACTCCAGTCAGGGATGCTTGGTCGACGCTTCGTATCAGCAGCTCAGCTCAGTTTGATCAAAGATGTTGCAGATGTGTCTGGCTTTCCTCCTTCTTCCGTTGAGAGATAATAATTATTGCTCCACGCCGCTAGACAGCTGTTTCGCTCCCTGTCGGAGCTCCTCAGTAGAGGATGATAATGGTGATAATGGAGGAATGATCAGTCTTATACACTAGAAATGAAGAATATCCAGTGCACGCACGAAGTTCTCTTCAGGCACACCATCAAATGGCTGCGAAGCACCGCTGCAGTCTACGAGATCGATGACTAAACATGGACAGCGGCTGCGGTCGCGAGTGGTATAGCTCTCTAATAGTAAAATTGGACCAAATGTCAAATTCAAAACCTGCTGAATCAGAACAGTCTCGTCACAATCATTATGAGAAGCGTGTTTTTAGCGTGTAAAAACTATTTCTATATTGACCATATTCAAGCGAATTGCTAGAATGAGACCAGATTCTAGCTAATTGCTAGGATGAGACCAGATTCTACCTAATTGCTAGGATGAGACCAGCTTTACACAAACTTGTCAGGAGTTGTGAAGGACTCAGTCTCTACGAACCCGTCGACTCTGACGGACCAAATTACAGCTGCTCTGCTCTTTCAAAAGAATCTGATGAACACTGACTGCTTCTCTTTAGAAACCAAGTCCGAATAAGTGAAAACAAAGGTGTGAGGTCTTGCGTAGATTACAGGTGATACCCGAAACTTGTTATACACAAAATCAGGCCATTGCGAGTAAGAATGTGCAGGTTACGTTGGGTGTCCAGGTTGATTAACGTCCCATGACTGTTGTGGCTAAAATTGTAGGAAAGATTGTCGCAATGTGACATGTTTGTAAGAAATCTAGACCATTGCTCTGCACACAAGATATCTGGGCCAGAGCACGCTAAAATATGACCACAGACCAAAAAATCGATTTTAGTTTTTTGTTCAAAAATGATCAAACACACCTAATGTTCGCTGTCTGAAAGTTTTGGATGGATCTGACATGTCCAAGTGTTGCTACAATGGTATTATATGCAGCACTGTTAATGGTGAAATTCTATGTACAGCAATGGGATTGTCATTTTTGGCACACAGTTGATATGTCCCTTGGTTCATCCTTTCCGGGTCAGTTCCTCTGTCCAGGGTCTTATACTCATGAGCTGACAGGTACTCAGCCACATCCAAAATTTCTATAGGCAGCTGAGCTGGGTGTCCGAAATACCTCCTGTTTGGAGTACCACTTGAGAACCGCCAGCGAAAACACGGTCAACACCTGTAGATGGCCGAAGAAGTTGGCACTCCACGTCCTCTCCATCACACTCCACCTGTACTTTCAGATATACAGTATACACTGCTCCATACATCGCTGAGCAGCTTTCCGCCTTGAGAACAAATAACTATTTGAAATTTGAACAATGGGGAACCGAAGAACGAGCTCGAGTGGACTTTCTAGACGACAGAAAAGGACATATTTTGGTCCAAAGCCAGCTGCTGTTGAAGTCGACGATGTCGTTGAGGTTCCTGAGGTCGCCAGTGCTGTTGAGGTGACTGAGAAGAGCGCGTCCACGAGAAAGTTGAGCAGGAAGCCGAACTATTTAGCTGATGAAATCTTTGAGAGCAGGGACGGCTCAGATGTGAGCTCAAACCCAGACAGTTCTGAGGACGACGATACTGAGGCGTCTGAGGGATCTGGAGAAGAGATGGAAGAGGATTGCTTGCGGAGCAACAGAATTGTGCACCTGAGATGTCTTCAGGAGCTTTTGGAAAAATAAATATTGTTGACTGCTGCGCCGTTGGCCTCGCATCGGTGGTGCACGTGCAGTGCGACAATGTCTTATGCAGTCACAGTTGGAGATTTAACCTATGCTTGTAAGAGAAGCGGTTCTTTGATGTCAACCGGCGATCAGTGTTAGCCATGCGAAGAATTGGCAAGGGACGTGCCGCTCTGAATAAGTTCTGCGGAACCATGGATATGCCTACATCCGTCACCAGGAAGCGCTCGTGATCGCTGCAGCCACTGTGGCTCATGAGAGCAAAGTCAATGCTGCTGACGAGGGGAAGGTGCTGAATGGTTGCGACACCGTGGCGGTAACTTGCGATGGCACCTGGATGAGGCGCGGCTATACGTCTCTTTATAGTGTCTTTGCCTGTATATCGTGGAGACCAGGCCGTGTACTGGACATACACGTGAGCAGCAAGTACTGCCAGGAATGTGTCGTGTGAAACGACCGGAAGGAGTACGGGAGAATTAGTGCTGCTGATTTCACTGCCTGGAAAGGTCCCCACACCTGTGGAGTGAATACAGCGCGATCCGCACCAGTCGTGAAGAGCGAGGCAGCTGTCATCATATGGAGTCGCTCTGTTGCTGATCGTGATCTCCGGTATACAACGTTCATCGGAGATGGCGACAGTAAGGCATTCAATTCTGTCGTTGAAGCTGACCCGTATAATGGTGTAGCCATTGAAAAGGAGGAGTGCATTGGACATGTACAGAAACGCATCGGCACGGGCTTTTTTTTTTTTTTTTTTTTTTTTTTTTTTTTACTAAGGCCACAGCTTCCAATCATGACATACATTGCGGGAGCTGAAGAAGACGATGGAGGGCACGAAATTGTCAGACGGCAAGGCGTTGTAAGGGAAAGGCCGGCTCACCGACAAAGCCATTGACACTCTCCAGACGCACTATGGATGGGCAGTGAGGGAGCACAGCCTAGACATCCAATGCATGGCCCGGGCTATCTAGAGTGGCCTTATGCACCAGTGTTCGTCGGACAACAATCCCCAGCATCAGTTTTGCCCTCCCGGTCCTGACAATTGATGCGAGTGGCAATTGGTGCAGGCTGGAGTCAGAGATGAGTACACCCATCGCCACATTCTCCCCAAGGCCGTGTTTGACGTCGTCAAGCCACTGTATCTCTGCTTCACAGAGTGCAAGCTTCTCGAGAGATGCGTCCGCGGAGCAACGCAGAATGCGAGTGAAAGCATCAACGGCGTCATCTGGGGTATGTGCCAGAAGAAAAGCTTCTGTGGCGCTAATGTTGTCCGGTTCGTTGCAAGCCTTGCAGTTGCCCACTTCAATGATGGTGCACTGGCTGTGGAGAGTGTGCTTCTGGAAGCAGACTGTGTACCTGGCGTGCTGACCCACAAAGCATGCCAAGATGAGGATTTCACCTGCATCAGCAAAGCCGGTCGCAAAGGTTCAGCAGAAGGTTAGGAGAAGAGAAAGAAGAGAAGAAGGCGAAAGAAGGGCTGGGAGGAGACCACTATTGAAGAGGAAGGATACACGTATGGACCGGGCAAGTTTTAGCCCAGCTATCTGCCTGCATCGTGATCGTGCTGTATGAACAGTGCTGAACATACCCTGAATATACACTAAATAAACCCTGAATTTTCGCCATTTTTAGTGGTTTGTTGACCCTCCGCGCAGTTTCCTGGCTCACTTGTACAGAATGGACAAACAAAATTCTACATTTTTGAAATCTGTGTGATGTCAGCTTGTGTGTTTGCCTATGGGCAGGAGATTTCTTCAATCCTGTGTGCATATTCTGCCCATTCCATCCGTGAGGTAACTGCACATGTGCGGTAGTGCAGCATATGAGAGCTGTACCACTGCCACTGATGTTAAGGACTGTGTGATATTAGGCAAACGCACTGCGTGTACCTGTAATCTAAATGTCTATGGCTGAAAGAGATGATTCTGATGAACTACATTCTGATAAAATTGCGCACCGTTTAGCTTTTGTCCGTTGTGCCATAATTATCCTTTTGTTGTCAAATCTTCCAACTTTCTTTAGTTTATTTTCATTCAGAGTGCCATTGATCTGTTGTATGTTATTCCATCAAGACATGGTGAAAATTGCTTCAAGAAATTTTGATGGAAGCGGAAGTTGCGGTCGTTCAGACATGTACGGTCCAGTATGTCGTGCACGAAGGGTCATTCCGTTTAACCAGTGCCAAAAAATCAGCTGCGTGACCTACAGTCTTATGACCTGAATATATTCGGGAAATAAAGAAAAAACAAAACACAATGACTATTTGAAACTCGGGTATTTAGCCACTAATAAATGTAGAACCGAAAAGGGAATATGATAACGAGTTCAGAGTTACTCTCCAACATTATATTATCTAGTTTAATAAAGTGGAAGAGAGTAACTCTTAACTCGTTTCCATATGTCCTTTTCCATTCCACAATTACTTCTTTTTTTTTACATTGAACTTAACAAACTGCACCCAACTTGTGCTCGGTGAAGCTAGCCCCAAAAGCGCATACTTGTCGCCGTCAGTAGTATAGGGGGAGGGGGTTCTGGCTCACCTTCCAGGAGAGCCAAAATCGACTTTCTCGATCGGCCCTTCGGGCCTCCCTCCAAAGTCTCCCCCTCCCCCTATAATACTATACTAAAGGATAGACACCCAAGTACTAATATTACAACTCCAAGTACTAATTTTACACCTCCAAGTACTAATTTTACACCTACAAGTACTAATTTTACAACTCCAACCACTGATCCCATGTTGGCTCAACCCAGTTCCAGAAAAGTGAGCCAACTTGCTGTCTCCGAGAAAATCGGAAGTGAGCCAACTTCAGCTTTTTCACTTACCCCATCTTGGCTAACTTCGAGGAGTGACGTGGGATCGGTTTCTGAGCCAACTTGAGCTTTTTCACTTACCCCATCTTGGCTCACTTCGAGGACTGATGTGGGATCGGTTTCTGAGCCAACTTCAGGTGGTTCAGCTTTGGATGAGGATTCCTAATTATTCTGTATTAGAGGAACGGTTGCCAAAGGTATAACCAACGATTCTACACAAACTTTCCAAGATGACACGCAAGAAGCCAACCCCGTTTGACACAGCTGCTATTCTCACTGACTCCATTGATTGTCGAATTAAAATCAAGGATGGGAATAAACGTGGATCACTGAAAATCAATGGTAAGGAACCATACAAAAAATTCACTGATGAGACAAATATCATGAATGTTGTGAAGAAAGGACAAGAGGACTCTCTGAAATTTTCTTCTGACAGTGACATTTGTAAATCCATCCGTCGGATCGAGAAGCAGATAGAATCCAAAGGAAATACGGTTAGAAGCAGAATTAACACAGCAAAGTGTGACCACCCAATACTGTTTCTCCGGATTTCTCCTGATTGTACAATCTTTGATGAGGACAACAAACCATCAAAAATCAACAAGATCAAGCAAGGTGACACCGTCAATGGTATCGTTCACCTGAAGTGGGTTTACAAAGACAAGACCGATGACACTCTCAGTCTCAAACTTGTTGTTGTTGCTATAAAGCATTTCCAAAAAGAAGAAGTGAAATTCTCAGCAAACAATTTATAAAAATAGTCAAACAATCCACAAAAACAAAAGCAAAAAATATTTTTTAGAAGTGAAATCATGGATGCGTGGTTTGATGACGACTACTCCACCAACAAAGAAGAAGAAGTGATGGATACATGGATAGATGATGAACACTCTACCAGGAAAGATAAGATGATAGTGGACTACATTGACTATAGAAACCAGGAATGGTTTACTACAGATATAGAATTGATGATTTTGGAAAATGAAGTAACTCCAGAGGATCTTGAGGTGTATGAGATGAAGAAAAATGCTCTGTATGATACCACATATTTCTTCGAAGAAATAGAAAAATCCAAAACCAGAACAGGAATCGAAACAAGGTTGGAGATAACCCTGAACAAGGTTGGTTTGCCAAAATATCTTAGCAAAACCCCATTCAACAATCTTGTTGATAAAATTCAGAGGATCAAGGAAGTAGCAAATAAAGAGAAAAAATTCAAAGTGAGTTATCCATTCCTACTTTCGAAACTCATTGATGATGAGGATGATGTGATCAAGATCAAACCATTCATTCCAAAGTGTAAAACGTCGAAACAAAGCCTTGATGCTATATGGGAGGATTATAGAAAATTGAATGTGTAAGAAAAAGTAAAAAAATTTCTTTCTTTCTTTTTCCTTTTTTTTTCTTTCTCATAATCACTGGACGAACTGCTTCATCATATCCGGAGCATAACTCATGAATGAAATGCTACTATCAAACCCCTCCTCAGCCAGGTATCTTGGTATTTCATGGTGTCCGAACGCTAACGTGCTACATCCATCTTCTATGATGTATCGTTTTGTGTCCAATGGTGATAAGGCTATCTTTTTAACCGTTTCTCCGAAAATAACGTGACTATGACTCCGGAGTGTTGTCATTTCTCGATGGAACACGGATTGATCCAAGAGACAATTTCGGAAATCATCATGTGTGATAGTTTTCTTAAGCACTGCTGTTTTCACCCCCTTTGCTCTTTTTCCGCTTTCCTCACCAGAGTAACTGTACATCTTGGAACAAAATCGACATCCCAACATATATGGGCTTGTTGAGGACGACCTTTGTCCTGTTGCTTTGTACTCCGACCAGGTCATCGTTGAAGATCACATGGCGGTTGTACGTTGGTTTGGCAACAAGCTGTTTGATTTTTTTCTCCTCACGACTTCTCAGCAATTTTATGTTGACTCTCCTCCGAACGTTCTTCATAGTTTCCCGAACACCGCATTGTTCATCAGTTTATAGAAGTCCTTAGAGAAATCATCCTTTGCCTTCTTCCGGAGGTCTGTATTCTTCTCAATGAAGTTTCTCATCCACGGTGTCTGAGTAAATTTCAGAGCACGATGGATTTTGACACAACGTAGTCCGAGCTGAGTGTAGAGTTTCAAGTTTCGGTAATGTAGAACGTACTTTGTCTTGTCCCTCAAGTTTGGTACAAGTTTGAGAGCATCTACTCCGGAAGAATTGAGTTTATCAACAAGCTCCTGCTGGTATAGAGATAGTATGTCCTCATTGACGGAAAGACGTTCCGGAGCAACTGGATAATCGTTGTGCTTCTCATGAAGTTCGTGTGGATATTCCAGATCACACTCGACGATATACCCCGATGAGGAATCATCTTGAGTATTCAGTTTCTTGTTCAGAAGTTTCTCTGATGGTTTCTCCCACCGAAAATCAGACACTGGGAGATGCTGTGACATTGCCCAACCATAGAGATTGTTGGCATCGAGATACTGGATAAATGACGATGTCTGATCAGCATCAAATTTCTCCTGATAGTGATTATTAGCAGCAGCATATCGTTGTGAGACCATCGATACACCACCTCTCATTCCTGATTCTACAAACAAGTGCTGATCATAGTCTGTTTGTAATTCCAAGGACACACCTGAGTACATCAACAGAGCATCCCAGGCAAATCCAGGCAGAGTGTAGTAATTTGCTGGATCCACCTGATACGCTCTGACTGCTTCTACTCTGAAATTCTCAAAGATGTCAGCCAAGAGAAACACGTCGGTCTTGAGATACAAGTCATGATAATCACCAAGAGTCTGACAGTCGAATTTCATCCACATTGTCTCAGCATGTTTGTAGCCATCGTCACTCACCCCCCCCCCCATCAGACAGTGAAGAATAGAACTTACTCTGTGCTGGTAGCTGAGTCTCATCGAACCTGGAGAAGCTGTTCATGTACTCTTAGGGGTATACTCCTTTCCTCATCAACAGCTGATGGTTTGGCAACGTCTTGGTGTGAGTGAATGAGTCATCTGGTGTCGTTTTCACAAGTCTATCGAGTGACGCATCGAGAAACTGGCAGCTGTCGATGAACCGGAACTGTCTCCATGTGAATGAGATGAATTTCTCCATGTTGTTGGGAATGACTGATATCTCACCCACAGTTTTACTCTTACACACACCATCCTTATCCGTGTATGTGACGGTCTCAACATCTGTCTTTCCGATTGCTCCGATGAGATGATGACTGTCATAGCCTTTCAGGTTGTGAAAAACCACAGGAATGTGCTGCTTGTATGGATAAATTCTGAGTTTGATGTTACAGTCATTGTGTGCGGCACTGCGGAAATCACCAGTGATGTGGTCGTGATCACGGACTCTGTCCTCACCAAGTTTCTTTTTACAAATCCAACAGTCTTCTGTCTCTCTTAACAATTCTTCTTGTTCCTTAGTGAGATCCATCGGTGCTGGATTCTTGAGTGCTAATTGGATTTTCTTCTCCTCATCTTTGAGTTTATCAAAGAATACATCCATGGCATCAGCACCCCGGTAGAAACACTGACTTGTCATCACTCCCTCAGAACGTACCACGACATAACCAAAACCACAAGGAACATGTTGTGAATCCCGGCTGGTTTGTTGGCTTTTCACTCCATCAATTTTCTTGATCAGTGCCTCAGTGTCAGCATAGATTACCTAGGGACATTGTAGCATTTTGTGATGATTAATGAACTTCAGTGATGGTAGATTTCCATCGTCGTCCGGTTCTGGTAGTACCATGTGTGCTGATAATCTAGTGACATTATCACAATACTCCTGATGATTGCTCAGGGATTTCTCTGTGTTGTGTGGTTGGAGACATCTTGTACAGAAGAATTTCCTGGCTTTATGCTTTGACTGATCGTAGCACAATCTGCTGAAATCTTTGATCCAACAGTAGTGATTCTGATCTTCTTTTTGGTATAGTAGAAGATTGATCACTTCCTCACCTCTTTTCTTTGTCAGCAGTCGTGGATAGATCACGTTATCCTCATACCCAAAGACATTGATAGCTAGGCTGTTTTGCTTCTCGACTTTGGAAATTTGACTCAGTGGTGTTGGAAAATCGATTCCGAATAGATCAAGTTTGTTGCTATAGTCTGTATACTGAGTTACCCTGTCACCATTTTTCTTTGCTGGATACAGAGCTGAGAGCAGTGCCCACATCAGACATTTATCATCCTTATTCTTGACATGGATGATTGCCTTCTTTTTCTTGAGCTCGTTCGGTAAATCAATGAAGAATTTACCTCTCATTGGCCGATATGCTGCTACATCAACGTAAAATCCGACGATATGATTGATGTGCCAGTTTGATCCATTCTGTATCCACTTATCGATATTTCTATGAATTTGTGTGTGTGCCGTTCGAATACCGTCATCAATCTCATGAGATGTTGTGACTGTCATTGGTCCACTCCTAAAGTATGGTTACTCTGTGGTTGTTATGTCGTCTCCTTTCTCCATTTCTACTTGTAATGCCAGACTGACTTTTACACCCTTGAGATTTTCCAGTTCTTTCGGTATCAATGTTCTCAGTGGGATGTTGATACTATCAAAGAATATATACAGATCTGGATGATTCTCTTTCGGTTCATAGATGTACGATTTCAGAATCCCTTTGGGTACTGACTTTGAGAGTGTGAACGGTGGTGTGACAATCGGTTTCCTCTTTCGATTCTTCCGATTCTTCCGAATCCGTTTCTTGAGAAGTTCCCGATTCTTTCTTTGCTCTAATTTTTTGTGAATCCACCGGAGTTGTTTCTCAGTCTTGAGTTTCTTCCCATCATAGGTGATAGTGAGTTTGCTCAGGTCAAAATCCATCTTTACACTACACAAGGATTTTTTCAAGCAGTGATAGCATTACTGTATAATCACTACCCTCTAATAGAGGATAGATCTGACCATGGAGTCACAAGATGGTGGGTTCGAGCCTCGGTTCTTCTTTTTTTCTTCTTTCTTCTCTCTTTTTTTCACAAGACACGCTCATCGGCATGTGTTCTCAGAAACAGGATTCAGACACGCTCATTGGCATGTGTTCTCAGTTTCTTGTTGTGAAACAGGATTCAGACAGGCGCATTGTGGCATGTGGTCACAGTTTCCGGGATTCGAACCCGTGATTCTCGATTTCTTATCCTGTGGGTAGTAGATTTACCAACCAGGCTATCGGGGTCAAACACATACGGAGTTGTTTATGTCTATTAGTACTGACAAGAGTCCGGATCCGGTGTTGTTTACAGTTAGTAGGTCTACCCCGTGTTTTTTTGTCTACAAACAAATCTGCTACTGTGATCCGTGATCACAACCAGCTGAGTTGATCAAACGGGATCGAGTCCGAGTCGGAGCTTTTTCAGAGCTCACATATTTTTTCAGTTTCCGAGTCGGAGCTTTTCCAGGCCTCACATATTTTTCAGTTTCCGAGTCGGAGCTTTTTCAGAGCTCACATATTTTTCAGTTTCGGAGTCAGAGCTTTTTCACAACCAACTGAGTTGATCAAACGGCACCCAGCTGTCGAATCTTGCCGAGTAGCCTTTCCACCTCACAAGGGCTTGTTTCTTCTTGTTGTCCTTTCGGAGCACTTTCTCGATCCGGTAGATTTCTTGAGTAGTTTTCTGGAGTTCTTGTTCATAGAACGACCCATCAACGGGTTCACCATCGAGGTCCTTGACAGAGTACGTAGTGGGTCTGGTCGGGAGAATATTGGTGATCCGGAATACCTCCTCGGTCCAGTTCGGAGTGTATCCTTTCTCGAAATGTCGTTTCTGCTTCACCAGTCGGACGTGGTCATCTATCTGGAATTTAGTGGACCTGGATAGTGGAGATTTCTCACCCAGTGAGTCACGGATTCGATCGGCGTTCTTCTCCCGTGATGCCTCAGTTTGTGTCATCCGAACACCTCTGTGTTTGTCGTGTTGTACTTCTCTACCAAATGTGGAAGGACATCGATGTACCTGCTGGTGGAGTTAGCACTGAAGTATTTCCACATCCTGGTTTTCAGAGTTCGGTTGAAACGCTCAACTACAACAGCCTTTCCTTCGTTGTGAGTGCTGTACATCGTGATCTGATTCTCATCAAGCCAGTGTTTGAACGTTCGATTATAGAACTCGGTACCCTGATCAACCCACAGCTTACGTGGTTTCCTCCTGCTAGTTTTCACGATGGATCGAAATGCTGATTGGATGTCAACACCTTTCTTGGATTGGAGTGGGACAACCCAAGCATATCGGCTGAACAGATCAATGACAGTAAGCAGAAATTTGATTTCACCATTGTATTTACGAAAAGCTGTCATATCCACGAGATCGGCAGACCAGATTTCATCAATCTCACTCACAGTCACTTGTCTCCTTGTGAAATTCACACGCTTTGGCTTGTGTAACTCATCAGCCAGATCGTCCGTCCATTTAGTATCTATCTTTTTTTACTCCTAAACCTATCATCTTGAACAAACCGGACAGGAATCCACCTTCTCTGATTTCCGATTTCTTGATAAATTGTGAACATGATCGACCACAAACTGAGCATTTACCCTTGACATATGGTTGACCAGTTGATGTGACTTCTCCTTGTATTCCCCTCATCTGTTGCTTTTTCTTGCACGATAGGCAATGAACATTCATCTTTATCTATCTATCTACTTTTTTATTTCTCATGTATGCAAAGATGTTTCAACAATCCCATATTTTTACAGTGATCTTCCAAGCTCTCATCAATCTTTTCATCACAAACAAGTCTGAAACTCCCATAATCCATTTTGTCAAGCTCTGCTTTTGTCAAAGGCATAACAATCTGTGCATTATTGGTATATATGTGGATGTTGATCGTGTCATGCTCCTGATCATCTTTCGTGAGTTCCAAACTCACCCCCAGAATATTGTCACGGAACTGTGGAATGTTGGAAAGAGAGTATCCAAACCCAACTGTTCCACGGCAGATTACGTGATACATTTTCATGTTTGTCTATCTACCTTCTTTTCTTTCCACACATATCACCAATTATTTTTATCTAAACTGTACATACTATAGGGTAAGACCCAACAAGTTCCAAAGATTTTCTATCAGCAAAGATGACTTCTCCTTGTAAGATTAACAAACTTGCGAGCCAACACACCGATCAGGTATATGTGGGGCCCACTTGTCTAACACTGAAAAATCGGATGTACTGTCACCGATCAGCTTACAAAGCCTACCAAAAAGGTGAACGGGGTTTGATGACCTCATTCATTCTGCTTGATCTCGGACATGTAGAAATTGTCCAGATCGACTCTCTGTCAATGTTTGATGAAGATGAGCTTAAGACGAGAGAACGATACTGGATCGAAAAACTGGATTCCGTGAATAAAAACAAGCCTGGAAGATCAGCATCAGAGTGGTATCAAGATAATCACAAGAAAATCAGACAATATGCCAATGAAAGAGTTGTCTGTGAGAAATGTGAGAAGTCTTATCCAAGAAATCACAAATCCCATCATGAAAAAACGAAATTCCACTAGCTCCGTGAATGATAAAATTGATGATGCTTACACAATTAATACCAAAAAAGAAAAAGGAACTAGTGAAAGAAAAAAGGTTTTTGTGTTTTCCTTTTTTTATCGTTTTTATCTCTTTTTTCTCCTCCTTTTTTTACAATACCAACTGCTCATTTTCTTGACTGGGGTGCTGAGTGAAATCCAACAAGACATCAAGAGCACTTCTGCCTTTGTTTCTTTCTTCTATGAAATGTATACAGTAGTATCCACACAGGACACTATCATTCATCTGTATCTTTGATGAGTTATACCAACATTTTTTATGGTGTTTCTTCATCCACCCGACTACCTCCTCTGGTGGTGATAAGCCAAAGCTGTCAAAATATTCATTACCAAACACACAAACCCAGTGAGTACCACACCCATCTAAACAATTTTGGAGATTGATTATCAAACAATCCTTTGATGATAGAGGTGGTGGAAGCTGATCTTTGCTAAAAGTTCCTCTGAAATGTGGAATAGATCTCAGCATTTAATCAATGTCATAGTTTGTCAGTGGTCTCACGTTCCTGGTAGACGTAACCCTTTTCCTTTTTGGTCTTTTTTTTACCCCTCTACCCCTCCGTGTTCCAGGAAGTTGTAATCCTTCACCAGTGTTTCCTAAACCTATCATTTTTCCTAGAGCTAGTGCTAATAATCCAGCTGCTAATGCTCCGAGAAACCCACCTTGCTTCTTGAGTTGAGCACTGGGTAACTTGAGATCCATTCCTGCTCCTTTCTGCTTGGATTTTTGGATTTTGACAACCTGTCGGTTTGTGAGCAAAAGCATGTCATTTCCGGATAACTGATTTTTTGTTTCCCGGAGTGTGATTCCATCCTGAGCACTACCAGGTTTCTTCTTTTGGTTCGGAGTTAGCATCAATCCATATTCTACATACTGACCGATTCCCCGACCAGCTGTGGCGCTGTGTGTGCTTCCAGAAATAGCACCAGAAATACCAGCCAGTCCTAGTGTACCAAGGATGTTGGGAGCATGCTTGATCACAAGTGGAGATAGTTTCCCAACCAATCTTCCGATCACACAACCGATACTACCAACTCTCTTCTGTGTTAGTTCCTTTGTTAATAAAATCTCAAACTCCTTTTCCAACTCATTCATGGTTCCTATCTTCTATAGTAAATCTTTTTCTTACACCACAACACTCATTTTACCATTCAGACCATTGAGTTTGAGATGACGTTCGGAGAGAATCAAACAGAAGGTTTGGTAAGAAGCAGCTGTACCAGTGGGAAACTCAAACCGTTTTCCAAGTCTCCATCGAAGTTCGATATCAGCAGAGCTGTTCCTCAGCTTCTCCTTATGCTTACTCACATCTACATGAATGATGGTCTACAAAGAGGCAAAATCCTCCACACTTACCTGACTTCCACTGTCTGCGTCAGCATATTTTTGGATGGCTTCTTGGAAAAGCATGTATGCTCTTGTATAATTCCGAGAAGGTGGACTGAAATTCATGTCCAAATCGCGTTCAGGGAATCTATCGCTGTTAATGTACACAGACAAGCTTCTGAGGTCAGCATTGTCGAAAACCTGGTTGTTTTGTCTTTGATTCCCACTTCGATTGGTTGCTTGGATGGCAAAGAGGATATGAGTTGGAAGTTCCTCATTGCTGTGAGTAGTCACTCTCCAGGATGGGTTTGTCTCCGTTGATCCATATTGATTTCTATAAACCCGGACTTGCTCGAAGAACAGATCTCGGAGGGTGGACTTAACCAACTTACTTTCAATCTTACTAGCTAGTTGGAGTGATGGTCTCACCTTTGGTATCCACGAAGAAAGATGCTTGATGTCAAACCTTCCTGGATCAACACCATTTGCTCTATGAATGTAGTTGGCTGATGATTCTCTGGTAAGATTGAGTGTATGCTTGACTCCCATGAATACTGTATCAACATCTTTACAAAACCCCAACAGTGATGATAAAGGAAGCAACATGGTTGTATCCTTATTTCCAGTTGTAATGAGATGTCGAGCACTGTATCCGGTATTGTAAGTAGAGTTCCTTAGATATGTCTGAAAATGCTGTCTGAAATTTTCTCCAGTAAGTGCTGTTGCGTTTGGGACATCGCCTTCTGCCAACAATGCATCTGAATCCCTGAACTCATCAGGAGATGCTTCTCCAGTTCCTGTATCCTTGTACCAGAGCATGTTGGTGGCAGAACTTCTCCCATAATCATCACTAAACTGGACCAGATTGAGAATGGTAGAAGCTTGTGGTACACGACTATCAGCTCTCTCTACCATGTTGTTGTCAAGTTGATACTCAACAGTCTTGAAGAGTGACCATCCGTTGTGGGTAAGTGTAATGATATCATTAGGATCATAATTGGAGCCATCTGCTGCTTTGACGAGACGTCCACGAACCTCAAGCAGTGCTTTGTGAGGAAGGAGGTACTCATCAAGATCCTTGGTTTCTATGATATGCTGATCTTTATTCATGTCATTGCTGTTCCTGGGTAAATATTCTATGTACTTATACTCAGTTGTTGATTCATCCTTTGGCGGGTCTGTGAAAAGATCGAAATGTGGACTTGTATAAGAGGCCATGGTTTCTACCTATATATTTTTTCTTTTTTCTTTTTTCTACAACCTCTTCATTCCTGAACCAGCAATGATGTTTGATAGGATAGCTCTCTGATTATCTTGGAGAAGCTCTTTACTCTTATCCAACAAAACTCGTTTGATGTCCTTGTTGTTTGATAATTGATTGATGGTATCTCTAACATGTGGATTGATAGCTTTGTCTTCACCAATAGTAGTAGCAAGCTGCTTTGCCTCTTTCTTTACTTTCATTTTTACTGCTTTTCTGTCACCCTTAGCGAGATCTTTTGCCAAATCAAAGACCATGTCTGGAGTGATCTGCTCTTTTGCTGCCTCCAAAGCTTTCTGACCTGTCATTTTTCCTATGGATTTGACCTTTGGTGCTAAGATTTTGCTGGTGTTGTATAGTACACCTTTGGCTTTGTTGTACAGATTTCCAAGAAGACTTCCGCCGATAACCTTTTGTCTGGTAAGCTGATTTCGTTTCAAGAACATGATGTCATCTATCTAGTCTTATTTTCTTTCTCGCAGATGAAGACTGAACGTGGTTCTTTCATTGTTGAGGTTCAGTTCCTTTCCATCTTGATCAGTTATCCTCATTATTACATCCGATATTCTGTCAGTTTTCGTTAATGGTAAAAACGTCTTCTCATTCGGTTGGATGTTGAGTTGAAATCCAGGAGGTTTATCCTGTGAAAATGAGGAAATGACATCACCAGTTCCACCATTGAGATATGCCTCACTTACCAAACTACAGTGAATGAGGATGTTGTGAGTGTCAGTGATATTCACAATGAAGTCAGATGTAGAAGTTGTATCAACCAGTTTCTTGGAAAATCTGAGCACAGGAGCAAGTGATGATGGGATGTCAAAGTCAACCTTGTATCCATGTTTGAGGTAAATTTCACTGTGTAGAGTGTTGAAGTTTGGTTAAATCGTTATCCCGTCCTCATTTTCGATTTTTCTCTGGATATATCGATTGATGTCAGTCAAGTTGTAAGCACCTCTTGGAAAGACAAGAGTTTTCCAGGCTTTCCCATCAAAAATCCGAATTTGGTTGTTTGTGGTGTTGATGTTGAACCAACTATACCAGATGTTAGAATTGATCAGAGCAATTTCATAGGTCTTCTTTTCATCAAGTAGTAATGGAGGGTGGAAAGATGCTTGGAAGTTTTGACTTGTCCCTGTGATTTGTGAACTGTGACTGTCAAAAAATAGGATGTTTCCATGGTTCTATCTATACATGAGATTTATAAATCTTCTTGTATTTACTCTTTTTTATCACTTTCTCATTCAACAAACGGTGCAAGATCTCAACTAGTTCGTTAATGACTTTCTTTGATGTATTTCCTGCCTCTCGGGAAGCGCAAAGTAAACCCAGTCTGTCTACTAACTCACCAGGTGATTTGTAAAATCTTATTCCACTTCCTTCCACGGAGTCATAATCGTCTCCTTCTGATACAGGAAACCCAGGGAAATATGATTCTGGGCCATCAACTTCCGAAGGCTCCTTATAATATGATTCTAATTCTTGGTCTAATTCTTGACTTGAGAGTTCTGGATTTTTTGGATTGATACCTTTCCTTCTGTCTCTTTTCTTTTTATTAGTGGACTTTGGTTATGTTTGAGTTGCTTGGTCTGCTTTCGGAACTTGTACTGGTTTCAGTATTCTACTGTTAGCACTGATCATGAAGTCTATCCATTCCCTCACTCTGTCTATGGCATTTATGTCATGTTTCTTGTTTCCATCTTTACCACTTACTGAACCAGAGCGCTGTTGTACCCCTCTTATTCTCCCCAACACGTCTTTCACCTTCTTCAAGTTACTACTTTTGATCTCTACTGCATTTGGTATTTCATCATTAGTCCCCCTATACTCATTGATGAAGTCAATATCTTTCTGGTTGAATGATTTATCAGTCTTAGTAATGAAAGAAGAAGTTCTACCATCCAATGGTTCAGGAGCACTACCTCCGATGGGTTTGATGAATGAACCCACAACCGATGGAATTTGGTGGAGGGCTGATGTCATTGCTGCTTGGTTAGTCTGAAGTTGTCCAAGGAGCGCATCCTGCCGTTTATCGTATTCCTCACTTTGTTTGGTTACATTTTTAACAGCAGGTTTTTGGAACTCTTCTACAAACTCCTCCTGCAGTTGCTTACCAATTCTTTTTTCCAGTTGACGTTGCTTGAGAATTTCTCGATTTTTGAGAAAGGTGTCAATAACTTCCTTCCGATGTTCAGGATTTTCTACTTGAGTAAAGTGTTGCATGCTTATCTACCGATACCTTTTTTTCTTCTCACTTCTCCAAGAACCTATCGAATCCACATCGGTACATCTCTGGCTGATATGTTGCTGTTTTATCAAGCATGAAAAATGAATGTGGTTTCTCTTTTGCCATTTCATAGGCCTCCGCAAACTCGGTTTTCTTAAGATTTTTGGAGTGATCATGTGCTAGACACTGGACATCTCTGTTGTCCAAGCCCTTGTACAGGAGGAAGCACTTGGTATTCCTCCGGATATATTTCGTTACATCATAGTATGATTGACAAAGATATTATACAGTTACATTTCTTGTTCCGAGAAAGACTGAAGTATTCCATCACTTTTGTCATGTGCTTTTTGTCAATCTTGATGTCATCAAAAATTATCACCTTATTTTCCTGATCATCGAGATCCTCCACTGGACAAACCTTGTCTGGTTGTTCAATGATAAGATTACCAGGGGATATTCCATTGTAAAACCTATCAAGAAGTTGATATTTTGGTTGTTGAGGATTTATTGTGTAAAGGATGACCTTATCACACTTCAGCCATGATTGTCGAAGCATATTACACAGGGTGTTTGTCTTCCCACACCCCGTTTGTCCGATCATCATGTAGTGACAATCAGGAAGCAAGTAGTGATGCTTTGTTGGTTTCTCCTTGTGCTCATCAAAGTTGATCATTTCCATGGTTTATAACTATAAAGAAGCATTTTTTATTGTTCCAACACTCTCAAGAAAAATATATAGGTAGATGAGGAAGATGAGTTCTAAATTTGGTACAGCCTTGGAAGCTAACTCGATAAATCTTGATTCCTATGCCAAAAAGAGGGAGTTATTTGTCGTCAGTGAAGAAAAGTTGGATAAAGCTGGTGGACATGTGGAGGGACATATTGACATGAACTATCATCGAATTTGTCATCTTGGGTATGATGGAGTGAGTTCCACTTGTGCGGCACCAACTGGGTGGGTTACAAGTGAGATAGGAAAAGTGGATACTTCATTGAGGAATCATGTTGATGATGATGAAACACGACTGATGGTGAGTGGTACACTGAAAATGAAAGGAAATCTTGACATGGGTAGAATGGAAATTGTAAATGTGAAGCAAACATCAAGAAGTACATCTGTGGTAACATCACAATATCTCAACACAGCACTAAGTCAGACTCTCTGGACAAGTGGACTCAACCAGATGAAAGGAAATCTTGACATGGGTGGAATGGAAATTGTAAATGTGAAGCAACCATCAAGAAGTACATCTGTGGTAACATCAGAATATCTCAACACAGCACTAAGTCGGACTCTCTGGACGTTCCAAAAATCTGTAACCATAGTTTGGGGGAAAGACATGTTGTACCATAGTTGGCATACAGAGATTCTCGAAATTCTTCATTTGATGTCAAATACCAAGAACGAGGACAAACTACATCAATCGATATTCCGCTTCCTTTCCCATGGGAATGGCTCCACTCCCACAAAAGGTTAATTCTGTAGAACATAATTATAGCGTGGCATCAATAATTCAAATTCAGCCAGAAAATTTAGGCAAAATACGCGCGCAGAAACCACTAATCTTGTGCATCGCTCACAGCCAAAAATATCTATCGTAAAATTTTTACAGTACACCAACCATTTCGCTTTTCCATCATAAAGGCTATGACATATACGACAAACATTCTTATATTTTTAATTTGGAATCTCGAACTCGAGCCTTACAGTACGCAATCCTGTAAGCACTTTATATTGAAACATGAAATAATGTTTGGGTAGCAAACTTCACAGCGGAAGTATAATTCCTCGCTGCTCCATTCAGTACCAACCCAGCTATAAGTGCACCTCCGAAATTGATTTTCGGGGTATATTCTGTGAATACAATTCGGTAATGACTCCTGGTACAGATGACTGAGTGTGATCGTCGACCATGATGATCCCCTTACTACGTTTACATCTAAATCGTCCCTAGATCCTTTGACGTACTCTGGTGTTCGCCAGAAACAAAGCTTCTGGACATCTTTAGCCGCCCAATGGCTAGGACAATCAATAACTTTTATCCAGAGATCTTCATGACAAGCCAAATGAAGACTATCCAGGGCACGCACGAAGTTCACCTCCAGTACACCATCAAATGGCTACGACGCACTGCTGCAATCTTCGAGATTGTTGACTATACACGGACAGCGGCATCGGTCGTGAGTGGTATATCTCTCTAATAGTAGAGTGGCATGTCCAATTCAAAACCTGCTGAATCGGAACAGTCTCGTCACAATCATCATAAGAAGCGTGTTTTGAGACTGTAAAAACTATTTCTATATTGACCATATTCTAGCGAATGGCTAGAATGAGACCAGATTTTAGCTAATTGATAGGATGGGACCAGATTCTACCTAATTGCTAGGATGAGACCAGTTTTACACAAACTTGTCAGGAGTTGTGAAGGACTCAGTCTCTACGAACCCGTAAACTCTGACGGACCAAATTCCAGCTGCCCTGCTCTTTCAAATGAATCTGATGAACACTGACTGCTTCTCTTTAGAAACCAAGTCCGTATTAGAGAAAACAAAGGGGATTATCTACAAATCTGTGTGAGGTCTTGCGTAGATTACAGGTGATACCCGAAACTTGTTATACACATAATCAGGCAAGTGCGAGTAAGAATGTGCTTACTTTCGGTGTCCAGGTTGATTAACGTACAATGACTGTTGTGACTAATATGGTAGGAAAGATTGTCGCAATGTGCCATGTTTGTAAGAAATCTAGACCATTGCTCTGCACACAAGATATCTAATCCAGCTGTACCAACGGAGACCGAGGAATTCTAAGTAAATTCTCACACGCGCTGGGGGGCGAGAGCTGCCATACAAGCGATTAGAGTAATAGCAGGAAAAGACGCAGCATGTAATCAGTCTGTAAGGCGGTGACTGTGGAGGTGGAATGTGCAGCATTTAGTACAATAGGAGCCGCAATCAGCGAAAAGTTCCCATAGACCTTTCGTAATACGTCGAGAAAAAGGTCGATTTCTGAGGTTCAACTATTTTTTGATCGTGCTGCGAACAACGCAATGAGTTCCTTCATTCTTGAACTCCTTGTTTGAAGTTCGTTGTGCCAACTAGGAACACAGGTTTCTTGCCGAACGTGACACTTGCCTGACACACGACTGCCATTCGGAGCACACAAGGAGAACGTTGCACCTTCCACTCGGCAAACTTGCGTGAAACACCACTCCCTGCTCAATGCACAGTGTTTCGGGGAATTCACCCCTCCTTTGTTGAGCCTGAGTAGGCTGGGTAAGATTGGGCCTGAAACTCATCACTTATAATACTGCTCTCCAGGCCAAACCATCACCAGCGACTCTGACTCACGCTGCTACCTAGGCTTCATTAAGAGAGCATGTCTGAGAAAACCAGAACATATGTGCAAGTCCATATCTCAGATTTCGCTCAAATTTTGCAGGTAGGTTTGCTTTGGGGTGTAGATCGACATTCCAAAGCCCGCGCAAAATCTTTTGAAGGGAACCATGAAATTGGCATACCCCTCAATATTGGCCCAATATTGGCACGATTTATGGGTCTACAAACGAGCCACGGCACAGCGTACAAGAACAAGCTACGAACAAAACTCCATCAAGCCATCATTACCTCACCTTAGAAGAGTTCTTGGGGCAGCACCACTTAGCCACGCCACCATTCCAGAAGACGAGGGAAATCATCCCTTGACGCCACAAATGATCGTCTTGAAAATAGCCAAATTACAAGCGCTGATAAAACAGCGAGCTACGTCCTCAATTAGCAAACACTATACACCGGCAGATAGTAGAACACCTCTTCTAGCACTGAGGACATGTCCCCCATCATCCTTTTGGGGTTTTCTTGAAATAAACAATTTTGAATTTTTCCACTCGACCATTCTGAAATACGTCCAAACTCATACCTGCGCAGGAAAGCTCGCCCCTCCGCGACGTCTAGTCAGCAATTTCTACTCCAACACCACTCCCAACGCTGCAGAACAAAGTGTATTGTTGACTCTGACAAGGAAAAGCAGCGGTGATCACTTGTCACTCCAAACGACAAGCTTCTCCTTGCGCCACCAACATTTTTCGTTGCAACAGTTGATGCAAAAGTGACTGAATTTTTGCGTGTAGTTTTTGGATTTTACTGCAAGAGGAATGAAGAAATCACGTGGATCGTGACGTAGAATAATGCTTTCTGGTACACGACACAATGCACACGATCACGATCGTTCCTGAGGCGCTATTCGAAACGGACCATGACTCGGCATGAGGGAGGAGGTAAGATGCATGATATTTCTTGCGTGCTCTGCTCAGAACATTCAGAAACTATCGTTATAACACTAGCAGTATTGCATTGGCAAGAATTCTTGGAGATATTTCCTCTTGCAGTAAGAACAGGGATGCATTTTTTCACACTAACCTCGCTCATCCAGAACATGGTTCAACAGGAACTACGGCTGGTTTACATGCTGATGATCCACGTCGATCAGCAACAGCAAGGAATGAGCGTGGTCCATGCCATCAAGGTCGCTTGGATCATGGAGTTGACCAGCGCGCGGCCAACACTGGTTGCATGAAGTATGTGGCACGCCCACATGGCAGATTTCTTACGTCATGAACAACGTGATTTGACCCTACTCGCCCTTGTCTCTGTGCTGCATGTTGAGGGAAAGTCCCAGCTGGAAGGCCTACAACACGACATGCGTGCTCTTGAGCTGGACATCAAGATGCACTTGATCCGATCTAGATCAACGGGTGATCCATGTAAGTGCAGGAGCGCTTGATCAAGGTGACTCGGAACAACTGCTGAACCGTGATCTACGAGGCCTGGCATTCTTGCGTCACGAGGCACGTGATTTCATCATTCCTCTTGCAGTAAAATCCAAAAACTACACGCGAAAATTCAGTCACTTTTGCGTCAACTGTTGCAACGAAAAATGTTGGTGGCGCAAGGAGAAGCTTGTCGTTTGGAGTGACAAGTGATCACCGCTGCTTTTCCTTGTCAGAGTCAACAATACACTTTGTTCTGCAGCGTTGGGGGTGGTGTTGGAGTAGAAATTGCTGACTAGACGTCGCGGAGGGGCGAGCTTTCCTGCGCAGGTATGAGTTTGGACGTATTTCAGAATGGTCGAGTGGAAAAATTCAAAATTGTTTATTTCAAGAAAACCCCAAAAGGATGATGGGGGACATGTCCTCAGTGCTAGAAGAGGTGTTCTACTATCTGCCGGTGTATAGTGTTTGCTAATTGAGGACGTAGCTCGCTGTTTTATCAGCGCTTGTAATTTGGCTATTTTCAAGACGATCATTTGTGGCGTCAAGGGATGATTTCCCTCGTCTTCTGGAATGGTGGCGTGGCTAAGTGGTGCTGCCCCAAGAACTCTTCTAAGGTGAGGTAATGATGGCTTGATGGAGTTTTGTTCGTAGCTTGTTCTTGTACGCTGTGCCGTGGCTCGTTTGTAGACCCATAAATCGTGCCAATATTGGGCCAATATTGAGGGGTATGCCAATTTCATGGTTCCCTTCAAAAGATTTTGCGCGGGCTTTGGAATGTCGATCTACACCCCAAAGCAAACCTACCTG
This sequence comes from Sycon ciliatum, assembly GCF_964019385.1. Lineage (NCBI taxonomy): Eukaryota > Metazoa > Porifera > Calcarea > Leucosolenida > Sycettidae > Sycon > Sycon ciliatum. The sequence continues at coordinate 13,825,424 of NC_088653.1, forward strand.
CAAAATTTGAGCGAAATCTGAGATATGGACTTGCACATATGTTCTGGTTTTCTCAGACATGCTCTCTTAAGTGTTTGTCGCGCTGGAAACAAAGCGTCTCAGCAAGTTTGTATCCATGTTGATGGTTTGGCCTTTAAAGCAGTACAATCAGTGGTGCTTTTCAGGCACAATCTTCCTCAGCCTACTCAAGCTCAACTGATGAGGGTTAATTCCCCGAAACACTTAGTATTAAGCAGGGAGTGGTGCTTTCTTGCAGGTTTGCCGATTGGAATGTGCGACGTACTCCTCGTGTGCCCCAGATGCCAGTCGTGAGTCAGTCGAGTGTCAAGGCAAGAAGCGTGTGTTCCTAAAAGTCATAGGCTACTGTGTCACGGGAAGAACAACAATCCCAATAGCGTCCAAACTACATATGACTCGACAGTGTGTGCTGAGCGTGAGCTTGGATGCACATCAGTTGCGTCACAGCATAATGACAACAATTGAGAGTCCTCCGGCTCGGTGGAGTGCTCAATATCCGTTCCGAAAGGCTCGAATAAAGCTATCTTACGCACTGCACAGAGCACCAAGCATCGTTCGTTGTAACTAAAAGTAATAGTTTCATGCCCTACTGTTCAACCAGTATCAGTTGTCTGATGATTGCCTATGGGCAAGAAGCTATAAGTTACGACGAACGATGCGAAGTGCTTTGTGTCGTGTGTAGCCCTTTCTCAAAGGTGCTCACCCTTTTTTCGCTTTTTTGGGCCATTTGGGAAAAGCCCATTTTTCACCCTTTATTGCGTTTTTGGGTGAATATCGCGCTTTCTGAGCTTTTTTAGCTGTTAAAGTGCTAAAATCTGATGGCTCATGCATGCGATCACGGTTTCCGAGTGCTCCATGGTCCTTGGCACGCCGCTTTTCTGGGGGGCAACAAGTTGTGTACCTGGTGTACACAATGCTGTAAAAAGTGGGTTTCTTGAACTTTACTTCCTGTTTTGCCTTTCAATGACCCATGACTGGAAGAGCGCGTATTCATTTCTCAGCTTGGGTTCATATCTGAGTATGTATCATGGCTATGCTTCACTGACAAAAGAGCACTTTTTGGCTATTTTCACTGAAAAAAAGCACCTTTTGCCTGTTTTCACTGGGAAAAGAGCACTTTTTGGCTGTTTTCACTGAAAAATAAGCACTTTGTGCCTGTTTTCACTGAAAAAAGAGCACTTTTTGCCTGTTTTCAATGAAAAAAGAGCATGTTTTGCCAGTTTTCACTAAAAAAGAGCACTTTTTGCCTGTTTTCACTGAAAAAAGAGCACTTTTTGCCTGTTTTTACTGATAAAGAGCACTTTTTCAGCATATTACGAGGAGCGTGAAAAGCATTTAGTGCGAATTAACAGAGGACCATTGGGAAAGGGCTAGCCGTGTGTCACAGCCTGATGATAAATTGTCCTGTTTCAGGAAATCTCCATTTTAATTACGATAGTCCTGTGTACGCGTATGTATCTGCCAAATATCAGAAACTGCAATGAATCGCATAAGCCGTGGAACACAACGGGAGAACTACAAATGGAAGAAGTTCGTGAGAACAATTATTTGACTACATAAAGAATAAACGCAAATCAAGCACCTTTTCATGAAACCTAGGTTTCGTTATTCCAAAAAGCTGCGTTCATGGTTTCGGGGAGAGAATTGTTGTAACCTCCTTTGCAATCAGAGATTCTCGAACATTTTCTTTTCATTCCAAATTCATCGCAGGGTTACAGCCGAAACCAATAGATAGCCGGCTTTCATTCGCACGGGCACAGCCACAATCCCACAAAAGGTTAATCCTACTGAACATATAGTGTGGCATAAAGGATTGAAAATCTGCTAGAATATTAAGGCAAAAATGCTTGCAGAAACCACTAATCTTGTGCACAGCTCACAACCAGCAATATCAATCGTCAAATCTTTCCACCAATCAATTTGATTTCCCACGAAAAAAGCTATGACATGATTATGTAGGACTCAGTATAGAGTCCATGCACTATATGTTGTCCAGCACCCTATATAGAGTCCATTGGTCCAAAATCCACTATACAGAGTCCAGGAGTCCAATCAGTCTTGATCAGCTTCATCCTGCCCCGCAATCCCCTATAAGGAGTACACTTTTTCTACAAGTCCCCTATTCACGGTCCAGGAGTCCAGTTTATCCAGTCACGCCGCGCCGTCCTGTGTGTTGTGCCCGAAAGAGAAAACACCTTTTCAGTTTTGCTTGCCTCATGGCAGCGCATTCCATTCTTCACTTCAGCCATGGCTGCCAGTTCTGCTGTGCAGTTGCTGACAGTAATCTGTCTCGAGGTAACCAAGGAGGATGAGGAGACGTTCAAAATCAAATCTGGAAAGCGTCTTGTGATTCTCTGAAGACGTTTCATCCGTGCGCAGGATGAAAGCAGAAATTGCAGAACGAGAAAAGTTCCGCACAGTTCAAATCTGACGAGTCAGGTACACTGATACTCTCTTTCGTTCTACGCCACAAGGATCCCCTGTTTGGCTGGCCATTGCTGCCAGGAAGGCGTTTGAACGGTTTCATCAGAGCGAGGGATGAAAGCAGAAAGCGCAGAACGAGCAAAGCTCAGCACAGATCCAATGTGACGAGTCAGATACACTGACACTCTCTTTCGTTCGACGCCACAAGGATACCCCTGTTTGACTGGACAAGAGCTGCATGTACCACCGTGTCAAAAGGCTGTCCAACTACATGGCAAGACGATGACTGAGGTAAGGAAGCTTTTACTCGTTTCGATTGGTCTGCTGTTCTGTCGCTATTCTTGAATTTTTTCCATTTTCAAGGATCGTATCGCGTTTTTGTTTGTTGTTGCTTGAATGAATGCCATAAAAGTAATCAACCACTTCGTAATAGTCCTCAAGGACTGCAAGGACTTTGCATCAATCGTATACGATCGTCTAGCTATCATCAATTATTATTTTATTTCTTGAGAAAAGTATTTTTATCCCTATGATAATTATGTGAACTCCACGACACTCTTCCTCCACTAATAGGCTCTAGTATGAGGCAAATACAATGGGATCCACAAACGCAGTGCCAGTGTATCGTAGTAGTAGTAGTAGGAGGATTTCTTGTATGCCGATGACAAGAAAAAGCTTCTCAAGCTAATACATGTACTCGTATTCCATGAAGTAACCGTTTTGATGTCACAAACATGACATTGTGTCAGTGAAACTGCCTCGTGACAACAAATCATTGCATTTCCATCTTGGGGAGGACTGTTTGACTGCAACGCTGTACAGATTGTTTAAATCATCTCATTTCAATTTAGTTGCAGTGAAGTGAAACACTTTGTACACTACATGAATGTGTTTTGCGTGGGTGGTTAGGTTACTTTCGTTGTCCAGGGTGCTTAACGTCCATTGACTGTTGAGAATAATATTGTACGAAAGCTTTTCGCAATGTGACATGTTTGTGAGAAATTTAGACCAATGCCCTACATATTAAAGATCAAATCAAATTAAGCCAATCGAGACGGGGGAATTACACGTAAACTTTCACACGAGGCTTCTGGTAGGCGAGAAATGCCTGGCGAGTGCTTAGAGTAATAGCGGTGAGAGATGGAACATGAAGTCAGTCGGTGAAGCAGTGACTGTTGAGACGGGCTGTGAGGTATTTAGTAGATAAGGTGCTCCAAGGAGCAGTTATATATTATAGTACTTACCCTTAGTGCCACGAATTTTCTCAGCACTTACAATCCGGTTGAAGCGCTTGTAATCGCCGAGGGTGGTACTAAGGTGCAAACCGACTCTAACGGCGAATCTATGCAAACATCTTTGGTGTTATAGGACCTCTACGGAAAACTGTCTGACATTTAACGCCTCAGCCTGTCCCTTGTTGTGTGTTTAGTCAGACAGCATTGTTGTCGGGAGGGGACGTGGGCGAGGGTTGGCTGATACGTTGGCAGTACGTATATTTAATCAGAAGTAGGTGATCGACTGAACAGGCAGTGAACCAAAAGTAAACTTATAACTACAATAATTGATGGTGTGAGAGTGTGCAAGTGATAATGGTGTGAAGCATGCCAGAGTAATAACGCAAGTAACATCAATGCACACTGTAGCTGATAGTGCTGCCACCTCACAGTGGCATTCATGTGCATGCAGTCATACACAACTGCTAATAAATGATCAGCAACAGTGCCAGCATGAAGGCGACACTAGTATATCTATCACGAGCAACAATCAAGTCCTACACTCACACCAAACTCAGTCACTGTCTTTTGACACCATATCAGGGCAACAAACTGAAATTTAAGCGCCGTCCCCGGTCTAAACCAGCCACCAAAAATAACAGCCGTACGGTGGTACAATGGTAAAGTGAATTGCTATAATAACAGGGATGTTCGCAAGCAGAAAAGAGTTATGGCCAGCAGACAGAGACGTGCGTTTGACTGGTATGACTGAGACGGAATTGATCAGTGCCAACGCAAGTCAGTTGGCGGCCGACCTCCAACTGATCTGGATATGCACACGACTAAATGTACTGAAGATCGCATTATAATATCAGCCTAGGATCTGCTGCTCACGCACAGGATATTCCAGTACAGCCACAGCTATATTCAGTAATATCCGTCATGAAGTGCGTACTCAAGTCGTTGCCTACCCTGACTCCCTGGAATGATTGCTGATGGACGTGCACATGTACAAGACCAGGGTCGTACTTTCAGATATCCTAATCTCGGTAGGCAGAAAGTTCCACGTGGTGATCATTGAATGTGGTAGAGTGGATCGGAAACAGTGACCAGTGTGAGTGGACAGGAGGTAAAAGTGGGGACGTCATGCACTCTTGGATAGAACTAACCGGAAATTATTGAGGGTTTCCGGGTATTGGCGGGTGAAATGTTAAAACAGTTTGAGGCAATGTATATGCCGCCGCAACTCAAGACTTTCCCATTCACGTTCTGGCTAGTAGATTGTGCTATTTATCATCTTTGAAGAACGAACTATTACTTTGTCCTTCAGAAAAGCTATTTCGGAATATTTTCAGTCAAGTAATTGTTTGCAAGCCGATCTTGCTAGAACAGAGACTGATTTCAACTGATCCAGCATACAAGCAGCAATCGCTTTGTGTTTTTGGAGAGGATGGGTGACAAGATTACGGAGTCAGCAGTGGACATCGTCGACGATGCAGAGACGAAAATATAATGAAGATGGAAAAGAAAATATGTTCATCTCCAAGAAGGCACTCAGACTACTGAGTACATCAAGCACCTTCGTGTGTAGCTCTGTCTTTCGTGTGGAAGACTCCACAGAAAAACAATGTCCAGCTTGTTGAAACTGAAACTGCCTCTCAGTTGAAGTCGTTCAGGGAAGACATCTATTAAAGACATTATTGATCCATTCTCAAGAACCATCGTAAGAAATTTTAAAATCAAGTCATGTTGCTATAAGAATGGCGAACGAGACCAGAGAAGTGTGAGTGTCTTGTTTTGACTGCAGGAAACTGCATTTCAATATTCTGGCTCAACGTAGTGCTTACGCAGTTTACTGCTTCGAACACATCTTCATTCCTACTCCCAAAATAACTCTGTAAAATGTATTGATGTACATGTAAAAATATGGTCCATTGTCTTTCTCGTTGTGCTGCTATGATGTGTATTATAAGTACATGCATACGAGTACTAGACTGTGCACCGTTTACTGTCTCCGTGTCAGTGGGCGATCCTCCACACCTTCATTTTCAAAGAGTTGGTGGACAAGCCGTTGATCATTAACTCTCATTGTAATGTCAAAAAGTATTCTTTCTCGACCAAAGAGTGGTATATTTGATAACATTTAATAACAATAGAATTTTTTACGACACTTCTCCAAAGCAGAAGTATCGGAGAAGTATCGTAAAAATTAAATGTTATCAAATATACCACTCTTTGGTCTAGAAAGGATACTTTTTGATACCTTCATTTTTGTCCATTACGTATTTTCCTTATACTTATTAGTTTTGTAGAAATATTCACTCACTACAACTTCTTGTGATTGCTGGCGCGAATGTACTCTGCGATGCCTGCGATGTCTGCGATGCCTGCTTGTTAGTAAGCGTGCTGAAGACATGTCTCGATATGTATGTCTGACGATAGGTATGTCTGACGAGATGTTCTTCAACTGGCATGCTGCTTTGGACAAGAACTTTCACATCTAAATAATCATCTCCTTGGACGTTCTCTGGTTTTCGCCAGAAACAAAGCCTCTCGACAACTTTAGCTGCCCAATGGCTAGGACAATCGGTAACTGTTATCCATAGATTTCCACGACAAGCCAAATTAAGTCTACCCAATGCATGCACGAAGTTCTCCTCAGTGACACCATCAAATGGCTGCGACGCACAACTGTAAACTCCAAGATTGATCACTATACACGGGCAACGGCATCGGTCGTGAGTGTTATAGCTCTCCAATAGTAAAGTGGGACCAAATTTCAAATTAAAAACCAGCTGGATCGGAACAGGCTCATCACAGTCCTAATAATAACCGTGTATTGAGGCCTTGAAACGTATTTCTATGTTGACCATATTCTAGCTACCGGTAATTGCTAGGATCAGACCAGCTTCACACAAACTTGTCAGGAGTTGTGAAGGACTCAGTCTCTATGAAACCGTCGAAGATGACCGACCAGATAACAGCTGCTCTGCTCTTTCAAATGAACCTGATGAACACTGACTTCTACTCTCTAGAAACCAAGTACTTGTAGGTGAAAACAAAGGTGATGGTTATCTACAACTCTGTTTTAGCTTTTGCGTAGATAAAAAGGTACTAGTTAAGACTCGTTATACATGAAAGTGCGAGTAAGAATGTGCTTACTTTAGGTGTGCAGGTTTGCTATTTTTTACGGTTCTCGTACCTTGATCACCTAAATAGCATTGAAGCTGCAGCGTAGAAACGTTTTGGGGGCTAATTTATCGTTGTGACCAACGGTACGTGTTTTAGCCAAATATTGCATAGTCCGTACGCATTTCACCTTGTATCGCGTATATGATGACAAAAATTGTTGTACCGCGCGAAATCACAGCTATTTTCTTGGCAACAGCATACTAAAAATCGCGTGCATCTTGCTAAAGGTGGAACCCAAATCACGAATTTTTCCACCTTACGATACTACCGTTACACCATAACTTTTTTTGTCTAAGGGTGTCTAATGTCCAATGACTGTTGTGACTATTATTGTAGGAAAGATTGTCGCAAAATGGTCGCAAAATTGTCGCAAGATTGTCGCAATGTGACATGTTTGTGAGAAATCTACACCATTGCTCTACACACAAGATATCAAATCCAGCCGTACCAATGGAGACCGAGAAATTCTAAGTAAATGCTCACACGCGCCTTCTGGGGGGCGAGAGCTGCCATGCGAGTGATTAGAGTAATAGTAGGAATAGAAGCAACATGTAATCAGTTGGTAATGGGGTTATTGTGGAGTCGGAATGTGCAACATTTAGTACAATCTAGTACTGCCCCTCGGTGCCATGAACTTGCTCGGGAATAACAATTCAGTTGAAGCGCGTGTATTCGCCGAAGATGGTGCTAAGGTGCAAACCGACTCTCACGTTGAATCTCTACAAACCTCTTTGGCGATACAGCACGTCTATAGAAAAAACGGTGTGATCGTCAGTCCTGCAGCCTGTTCCTTGCACTTTTGCAGTGTGGTGAGTAACATAGCATGGTTGTTGCGAGGGGACGTGAGCGAGAGTTCGCGACAAACTCCAATTTAAGCACTGTGCCCGATCTAAACTAGCAACCAAAACGACAGTCGTACCGTGGTAGAGTGGTGAAGAGACTTGCTGTGTTATTATTGATATCCACAAACAAAAAACATTCATAGCCAGCAGACAGAGACTGGAATGTCTAAGACGGAATTGTTGAGTGCCAACGAAAGTCGTTTGGCGACCAGCTTCCTACTCATCTGGATTTTTATTTTTTTTAATTTTTTTTACTATTGACACAGCCCTACTGGAGAACAGGTGGAGAACAAAAAAGAAACGAGGAAAAGGACAAAACACAGGGGATGTAGGCACGACGTGCTCATGTGCTGGGAGCAACTCAACCGACCAGAGGTATGGACGTCAGCGTTGCAACTAGGCATCGAAAAATGTGTGTGTGTAGGGGGGGGGGGGTTGCACAAGAACAACTGCAAAACAAACAGAAGCTAGAGAATACCACAAAATAAAAACTTGGTGTGATATAATGAGAAGAAAATAATGACGCCCAAAAGCGCTAATACGAAATTAAGTTTTACGGTACGTACACAATATCAGTCGTTAATGACTGATGCACCGCTAAGGGTTAAGAAAAAGGAAAATAATAAACCACATAGCGCTAAAGCTGCACCAAATAATAATTTAAATTATAACTAAGCCGGGTGGAAAACCAAGAAATCATAACAAACAAGACAAACTCAATTATAAATTAATAATAAAAACAGTTTCCTCTGAGACAAAAATGCGATAATACTCATAAAAAGTACTCATACTCATAAAAAATTAAATAATAAAAGGTAAATGAAGCCCAATATCATCAGCATAGCCGAACCGAACCAAGGAACATGGCCCATGCCACAGTCAAGAGTTCATCAGTAGAAGTCGGTAGCCATCAGCTAGTGTTAGTGCGTGAGGTACTTATGGACATCTACTTTGAACGTGTGGAGCCGCTTTAAGCTGAGTGTAGCTCTTACAATTTCGCTTGGCAAGCTGTTCCATACTGAGACTACAGAAAACGGGAAGGAGCGAGAATCATAGGCAGGTGCTCTCCTGTCCAGGACTTGCTGCTGCTGCACATGGTGCTGCTGGCCAGGAGGGGGTTGACTCCCGGTGCGCCAAGCTTCTACATGGTTGGCTGGAGGGGGATCATGGGCCATTCATGGCGGTGAGCTGGGGTGGTCCTGGGATGTACTGGAGCTTGTACAGGTATACCAGCCCAGATACAATCCGGCGGTGGCACAGGCTTTGGAGAAGGGCACCAGGGCCAATAATGGCCATTGCACGTTTCTGTACACGGTCGAGTCGGGCGAAGTGGCTGGATGCAGCTCCCATCCACACAAGGGGAGCATACTCGAGGACGGGTCGCACAAATCTCTTGTACGCACAAAGCCGGCCATGGTAATCCAACACCCGACAAGCCCGACGGAGAGCACCCAGTCTCTGACAGCCACGTGTCGCAATTGAGTGCAAGTGATCCCGGAATGACAGCTTGGCGTCAAATGTCACTCCAAGAAGCTTGATGGTGGTGGCTTCCGGAACAGCGATTCCTCCAAACTTGATGTCAGGGACAGCAGGGTGTGTGGCTTTCGTAGTCATCAGCAGCTGTTGCGATTTAGAGGGCTCGAATCTGATGCGCCAGCGTTCTCCCCACTCTTCAAGACGCTTGAGGCTGGATTGCAAGGCGGCAGTCATGTCATTCATATTGTCCTGCATGCGGATGAGGCTGTAGAGGGAACTTAGTCGCGTCTCGGGAGACAGGCACTGATCCAGGTCAGACACATACAAGAGGAAAAGGGTCGGGCCAAGGATACTGCCTTGGGGCACACCTGCTGTTATGGGCGCCGGGGAGGATGAGTCGCCGTGGGCCAGGACTGATAGTTTGCGGTTCATGAGGTAATCCTGCAGCCAGTGCAGCAGACAGCCACCAATGCCAACGTTCTTGGCTTTGAAAATCAGTCCAGAGTGTGACACCCGATCAAATGCTCCTGCTATGTCCACCGCCACCATGTGAGCATACCCTGTGTTTTGGTTGGTTGTGTTTTATTTAAATTCGCAAACCGAACGGACTGAACATGTCCAATGACAAGGAAGCGAATGAAGTCCAAATAACCCAGGAATGGGGACAGAGATGAAAAGAAAATAATGGGAACAGAAGGTTCTCGGCAAAGGAAGAAGAGAAAGGAAGGAAAAAAAGAATAATGGAGAAGAAGAAGAAGAAGAAAAATCGTGGTCACGGCGAGAAGAAAGCTTTTAGCAAAAAGACAAAGGAAAGGATGAAGGAGAAAATGGGGAGACACATCGTGGTCACGGCCAAAGCCGGAGTAGCGGCAGGACACAGTAGACAAAACAACACCAGGAACAAGCACGCATGAAGCATGGGCCATGCCGGCCCAGAAGCGGGAGACCCCGAAAGGAAGAGAGAAGAGAAGAGAAGATAGAGAAATCGAAGCATTGCACATCTACATGTACGCCCACACATCCACACATCCACACACCCACACATCCACACACCCACACATCCACACATCCACACATCCACACACCCACACATCCACACATCCACACACCCACACCTACACCCACAAACACACACACATACATCTACATGTACATACCCACACCTACGCACCAATACACACATACTTAGACACATACCCCCCCCCCCCACACACACACACACGCGCGTGCACACACACACACACACGCGCGTGCACACACACACACACACACACACAACACACACACATACACACACACACATGTACATTGACAGCCACACATACAATTGCTTTGCAATGTTCTCAGTTCATAGAAGAAACGGGACTGCGGCAGCACGGAATTGACGAGGAACAGAGATGGAGCGAATACTGCTTGGCAGGTTGTTCCAGCATAGCGCACCCTGGAAGGCGAATGTCCCCTTTCCAGAGTTGCTGCGGGCGGGTGGCAGGCAGAGACCCATGCTGGAGTCCAGGCGCGTGGACCGGCCACAAGCTGGCAGTAAGAGAACCTGAAGCTCAGGACTTGCTTGGCCGTAACGGCAGCGCCATGCAAGGAATGCCAGCTTCTGCTTGTACACTTCGGTAACCCGATACAGTGAGAGGCGCTCCAGTAGGTCATGTGCGGATGTCCACGGCGGGCGTCCGAACACTACACGGGCACCACGGTTTTGCAGAACCTGTAGTCGATGACAGTGCCTGGCTGCCAGAGATGTCGAAAATGCATTTGATCCATATAGAAGATCGGGCATTATGATGGACTGGAAATAAGTTATCCGACCCTGTGTGCTGAGGCAACGCCGCATCCTCCACAGGACTCCGATCTTTCGTGATACACGGTTTGCACAGCGGGTCACGTGGTCATCCCAAGACATGTTGCTATCAAATGTTACGCCAAGGTACCTGGCAGACTCCACAAGAGGCAGCAGGGTCCCGTTACAGTTCACCGAGAGTGGAGTATGCTTCTCAGGTAGGTTCCCGGAAATGGAGATCACCTGGCTTTTGGAAGCATTCAGGATCAAGCCACGGTCGTTTAGCCAGTTAGCAATAGCTGAAGCTGACGCAGACAGAATTGCAGACACTTCAGACTTAGTCGGTTTGCTGCAAGTGAGACCAATGTCATCTGCAAACTGCAAAGACAAAGCATGTCCAGCAACATTGGGTATTTCCCGAGTGTATATGTTGAACAAAATGGGGCCGAGCACAGATCCCTGTGGCACTCCGCAGGTGCAGAGAGTGATATTGCTGCGTGATGGTCCGATACACACACGCTGGGTCCGTTCGGAGAGGTAAGAAATGAACCACCGCAGGGCTGTGGCCGTGACACCAACATTGAAGAGGTCGAGAATTAGTTGGTGATGTCTAACTTTATCGAATGCTTTGGACATGTCCAGTAAGCAGACACCTGTGTACATTCGTTTGTCCCGGGCAGTAAGGATACGGTTGGTGATGAGAGCTAGTGCATCCTCAGTGGAATGGCCGCTGCGAAAGGCAAACTGAGTGGAGGGAAGTGACTCCGTGATGTTCATGACTGATACAAGTTCCTTCTGCACTAGCTTCTCTAAAAGCTTGGACAGGATTGGGAGAAGGGAAATGGGACGGAAGTGAGTGGGAACTGCTGGGTCACCAGCTTTATATAGCGGTGATACGTGTGCAAGCTTGAAGGCAGAGGGTACTGTACCACGGGATAGTGAGGCATTGAAGAGAGCAGCAACAGACGGAGCAATGATATCAGCACAGCACTTCAGAAGTACTCCTGGGATGCTGTCACTGCCTGTGGCCTTGGCTGCATTGATGCCTCTCAGGAGACGATAAACAGAGTTGGTTCGGACATACTGGAAAGCTGATAACGCTGTGGGGCGTGATGGACCCTGTGGCATGGTGAGCACAGGGGGTCTATCATTATCAGTCACAACTTTACTGAAGGCTGTGGCGACATCCTCCACATCACACGTTGGCTCAATACGTTGGCGAGTTCGAGATGTTACAGTGTTGATGATATGCCACAGTTTGCGTGGATTGCGACTATGTTCAGCACATTGGATTTGGAAATACTCATTGCGTTTCCTACGATAGGCATTTCTGGCAGCCGCACGGGCACGCCTGAATGCCGAGTAGAGATGGGTGCTGTCCTTCTTCTGAAGCCACTGGTGATGTAGCCTTTTCTTGCGACACTGGAGTTGGTACAATTCCCTGTCAGACCATGGGGGATATGAGCTCGCCTTCCTGCTGGTGGATTTGAGAGGGGCATGTCTGTCAAGAGCACACATGAATTTAGTGTGCCAAGTGCTCCACATCTCATCAGTGGATGAAGTCGATTGGAACACGCTCAGGTTGGCATTGGCAAGCTCATCCCGAAATTCTGGAAGGTTTATGGTGCGCATGTTGCGGGTTAAACTGGTTCCCCGGCGTTGCGAGGAGTGTTGATGCTTAGCGGACGGTAGCGCGAGGTCCAGTCTAGCATGTACGGCCGAGTGATCACTCAGAGTGCAGGGTACGACATTGCAGGAGACTGTAGCAGGGCTACTGGTGAGGATCAGGTCCAGTGTTGTGCCGACGGGACATCTTGGGGTTATTCGGGTTGGGACAGAAACTAAATTTCTCAAACCGAAAGAGTGAATTGCATCATTGAAACGGTGGAGCTGAGGTGTTACAGCTGAGCTAACATTAATGTTGAAGTCACCAAGCAGGGTGACAGATGGTGATACCACTGCAGCCTGGTGAAGAGCCTGCTCAAATCTGTCCCAATAATGAATTGATTCAGCAGGGGGGCGATACATACACGCAAAAAGGTGCCGCTGTTTGGAGTGGTGCAGACTGATCCACACGGCTTCAATACCGTCCACCTTCAAATCTGGTTGTACGGTGACAGGAAGTGTAGCCCTGTAATACAGGCACACACCTCCACCAGGACGGCCGGCTCGATCCAGCCTGACAAGGCTGTATCCAGATATTTCTATCTCATTGTTAGCTACTGTGTTGGTGAGCCAAGTCTCGGCCACACCGACAATGTCCCAGTCCATCGAATGCACCAGGTCCGACAGTTCATGTACTTTGTAGCGCAGACTACAAATGTTGAGGAATGCAATGGTCAAATCTTGCTCCGACGGTGCGAGCACTGTTCTTGTAACAGTGGGTTGGAAAGGTGTAGCGTTCGGATTGAGAGGAACTAGGGCTTGAGGAGCAGAGGTTGTCGAAATATGGTACTGTTTTCAAGTTAGCACTCAAATGTTATTCCGTCGATTGTGACCTGTGCGCCACTATTATCCGTATCCTCAGCACCTGAAACTTCATCACTTTCAGCTGCAGTGGAGAAAGCATTGCCGAGTTTGTCAGCCCGAGGAGTTGCTGAGAATGTATGCTTCCCTGACGCCATGGTGAATCCATCTTTGTCAGTGTCAGGTGACTGATGAGGTGCCTTCCCTCTGCCACTGAAAAATCTGTTGCCCTCCTGCATTGGCGTCCTGGTCTCACTGCGTTCCTGATGCAGTGTCTGTGAAAGCATGTCAGTGGTTTGACATGTTTGCACTCCGCCCTGAACTGCAGACTGTCCAGCAGCTCCATCTGTACTACATGTAGTCATCTCTGAGGCAGCAGTTGAACTATCATGAACTTCACGCTCAGGGTCCATGACCTGACCTGTATTCGACCTTGAACCAGCCTTGTGGATCCGAGAGTACAGCGTGGAGTTGCCGGCAGATGCAGAGTTGTTGTTGTGCTGGCCACAGTCCTTCGCGAGGTGCGTACGGGAGCCACACTTGAAGCACGTGGGAACTTGACCCCTGTGCCAAGCGCGAAGTTTTTGACCGGAGCCAGGCAGCACGATTGTAGACGGTACGGTGGACTTGGGTACAACATTTACAAATACAGTGCCAGTCGTGAACGTACAGCCATCCACAGACTTTTCTTCCCGCTTTGGGGGACCAACGGTGGTTCCAAACTTCTCCATCGCCGATGTAATGGCCGACAGCTGAGTATCATCCGCCACGCCAAAGATATGCACAGAGACTACAGCTCCGTCACCAACTAACAGTACTAATTGAGCTCCGTCGACAGTGAGCCCTCTTGATAATACCTCGTCTCTGACAGATGTGGAGGAGAACGAAACTCTACAAACTCCGCGCCTTCCGCTCAGGTCGATTTGTTTTATTTCATCTGGTTTGACCTCCATCGCTGATAGGCTTGACCCACTCAGTGTGCAAAGCAGTGAGGATGTCGCACGTGCCTCTTCTTTGCCGACAGCCATATTGACTGTCGGGCAGAATATTGAAACGCTCCAGATAATTCACGAGCTGCTTGTTTACTATACTCTCCATTACTTTTGACAGGATGGATAGTAGTGAAACTGGCCGGTAATTCTTGGGATCCGAGCGGGGCTCTTCTTGAAGACTGGAACCACATGGGTCAGCTTCCATTTGGTAGGTTGAACACCGTGGCGAAAGCAGAGTGAGAACAGTTTGGTGACTGGTTCTGCAATCTCACTGGAACACTGAGCTAGGACTCTTGCTGGAATATTGTCAGATCCTGTTGCCTTCGATGTATTCAGCTTGGCTAGACGGCGGCGTACATCAGCAAGCCGGAAATGGATGCGGGCAATACCATGGCGGTCCAAATGCTGCATTTCTGGCAGATCGTCTGGAGAGATGTCATCATCTGCAAGGCTTCACTTCTGGGAGTAGTACCTGGCGAGGCAATTGGCCATGGCTTGGCGAGTTGGATACTCTGTGCCGTCGGTGTCCTTAAGCAGAGGTATCTCAGAGGCACGTTCCATCCCAGCAGCTCTCTTCATGTCGGACCACCATTGCTTGTCGTTAAGTGAGCCTGAGCTGAGCTTAGCTTTGACACGAGCATCATATGATGATTGGGCGCGCAGCAAAATAGCAGCTGTTCGGGCCACTAGGTCCATGAATAAAGCTCGCAACTCTCCATCATCGGGGTGCTGATGCCACCGTTTCCATGCACGAGTCTTTGCTTGAACTAGAGTGCTGCACTCAAGTGTCCACCAACAAGTGTCTGTCGTCCGTACTGTCAGGGTCGTAGATGGTATAAACGTGTCCATTCCATCCCGAATTACAGTTGTGAGTTGTTTACATGCAAGTTCGGGGACATTGCAGACGACAGCAGCCCAGTCAAAGCTGCGTAAATGTACCCTCAGTCTGCCCCAGTCTGCTTGGCCATAAAGCCATACTTTCCTACTGGTTGGCCGCTCCAGTAAAGGGGCGATTTCCTGGAAGTTGGACAATACTACACAGTGGTCAGAGCGCCCGATGGGAGATGATACTGCTGTGTGGACAGTGCCAGGAAAGTCGGACAAGACGAAATCCAATGTGTTTGGCCCACGGGTTGGCTGGGTCATGTGCTGGACAAGACAGTGTGGACAAGACATGATTTTTGAAAATTATAGTGGCTGGATCAGAAACCCTATGACATAAACGAACTCTTTGCTGACGTATTGAAGGGGTAATTCCTCTTTTGAATCGATATCATGGTTTAAGCATATGAATTTGAAATCGGAGACATCGGATTAGAAGAATTCTGCAGCTCGTAAAGAGACTATAATGAAGTCGGAACGAGCAGCATTTGGTATAGTAATTTGTACTGACCAGTGGTGCTTGTTGCGAGTATAATGTCAGTTGAAGCCTATGTGAAAGTCTTTGATGGTGCTAAGCTGAAAACCTACACTGCCGTTGATGCCGTACAATCCCCTTTGGCACTACATGCCCACTGTAGAAATCTGTCTGATCATCAATGGTCGAAAATATCCTCCGCTTATTTGTTGTATAATAACACAGCATTATTGGTCGGGAGGGGTGGGGGGGGGGGCAAACGCCAATGTAGCGCTGCATCCGATGTGAACGAAGCACGAAAACAATAGATATATTGGTGATACGATGGTGACGTCACCTGCTGCGAAAGTAAGATCTGAGGATAATCGCGAATAGAAACCATTCATACACTGTAGACATACAGGAGTTTGACTGAAATAATGACATTGACCCGGCATTAACCAAACTGGGTATGTGCAGAACTGAATGAACTAATGGTGGCCCGTTTCCTTCAGACACGGTTATGCTGCTTAGCCAAGGGACAATAACCCTGTCAGCAAGATGCTATCTGGATGTCCCCTCACGAATTCCCCGGTCTTCAGCTTCCTGGAGAAGTCTTGAAACGAGGAACGAAATAATTGAAAACTCAGCTCGGCGCGAATCCCAAAGACCGTGCTACAGTCTGGCAAAATTCCCCCACATCACTGTTGTGACACAACAACTAAAGAAAAAGGTAAACCAAAGGACTTTTACAAAATGTTCTTTAGAAAATGACAATTGAACTTGACAATCTCCAAACAATGCCCAATCCGTTCATGATAGTCTCTGTTAGATCAGTCTGTGTCCGTTACCCGTGTTAGCTAGATACCAACAAGCATTAACGTACATGCGCAAACAGAAGTAGGTAGGTATTGATTTATTTGAATTCGATATCTCAACAGTACAATGTACAACTTGGAAAGATCCGAAGTTGTGCTCGTTGAACCAAGCCCCAGATGTGCATACTTGTCGTCCTCAAAATCCAATGCCCTTGTCTCCCTGGAAGTGGTACGAGTGCGGCTGGACGTGTTAGTGTGCTGAAACAGGACGTAAGGTTGGTGCGAAACGATTGAGGCGAAAATTGTTCATGATGCAAGTTGTGCTCCTTTTGTTGGATTTCAGTGGGCCCAACTAAACATGAAGATGGATCTCTACTGCCAGCCCTAGTGTCAGGCACTTCTCTGGGGTTGTGTTGTTTTTCTATTCTTAGTTATGCTTGTGTGACGTTGAACCAGTCTGTTTGTCAGGCTGTATTGACATCATGGACGGCAGATCAATACCATACTGGCCAGAACATAGTAAACACAAGCCCTGCATTGACTTAGCACCTAGTGAATGCATTGACTGACAATATTCAGAGTAATGACCTCAATGTAGTTATGCTAGTCGTCACCCCCTCTAGGTCTGAGATCTTAGGTTAACAGACTGCTCTGTCACTGGCAGTATAGGAAACCAGACGCCGTCCAAAATGTAAAATGACAAGACAGTGCATGTTGAGGTTGAGCCAGGATGCGCATCATTTGTTTCACAGCGTCCTGTGTTTGGCCATCTTTTAGTTGGTTATGATAGCCCAGTGCATGATTATTGATTGGCAAATATCAGAAACTGCAACGAATTCCAAATAGCTATGATTATAACGCAACGGAGGATAGTGAAAGGCAAAATTAAATAATGGTAAACGATGATTTGAGAAAGGATTTTGCTGGCAAAGAAAAGAAAAGAAAATCAATCACGTCAGGTATAAGCTAATTGGAATGAAAGTAAGGTGTTTTACTCCTACAGGCGTTCATGGTTTTGGTGATAGAAATGTTGTAACAACGTTTGTCATCACAGATTCTTCAGATACTTTATCCGACCTACAAAATATAAACAATGGGTCTTGTCTTCCGCTCACACGCCTTAGCACTACCGGGTTCAAATTTGGCTGGCTACGATCAAAAGATGAAAAGCGGCCTTCATTTGTGAAAAATAATTGAAGCGTAAAGGGTTGAAAGTCAGCGAGAATATTGAGAACATATTTGCGAGCGGAAAACACCAAACTTGCGCATAGCCCACAGCCTTCGATAACCATCCTGAACTCTTTAGAGTACTGCGTTGTTTGAATCAGGACAGCTAGGACAAAAGGGAACACCTTTCTGACGTACTGAAGTGGTATATCAAAATCTGACTCTATTTCATGGTGTAAGCAGTAGGATCTAAAATGAAACGTCAACGGGTTGAGGCTTTGGTGGGGCCAGGACGGTGCAAATACGAATGATAACCTCTCGGTCCTCGTCTCCGTCACATACAAGCTAAATTGAGACCAGGGAATTTCAGAGTTGCTGTATTTAGACGACACACATTCCATACAGTTCAGTAATGATGTTTGGTAGAGATAACTGGGTGTGATTGACTGCCATGGTGATCCAGTTACTATATCCACTTTTACGCTATCCTCACGTCCTTTGCAGCACAGCGAACATCGCCAGTTTATAAGCGTATCGACAACTTTAGTGGTCCAATGGCTAGGACAATCGATAACTGTTATCGACAAATCATCATGGAAAGCTAATCGAAGTCTACGCAAGGCATTCACGAAGTTCTCTTCAGCGACACCATTAAATCTCCGCGATGCACTACTGCAACGTCCGAGATGTAAGATTAATTTTTGGCATCGGGATAGGTCGAGGGTAGTGTAGCTCAGCAATAGTAAATTAGGACGAAATTCCAAATTCACAACCTCGTTATGAGGCTCACGATAACCATGTCCAAAGGCCCGAATAGTTACTTCGATATTGACCATATTCTAGCTAATTGCTAGGATAAGACCAGCTTAATACAAACTTGTCAGGAGTTATGAAGGATTCAGTCTCTATGAAACCGTCAACGGTGACTGACCAGATTAAAGCTGCTCTGCTCTTTCAAATGAACCTGATTACCACTGCCTGCTACTCTCTAGAGATCAAGTACTTAAAGGTGAAAACAAAGGTGATTGTCTACAACTCAGTTTTAGCGCTTGCTTCGATGATAGGTGATAATCGATAATTGTTATACACACAATCGGGCAAGTGTGAGTATGAATGTGGTGTCGGTGGTTAGGTTACTTTCGTTGTCCAGGTTGCTCAATGTCCATTGACTGTTGAGAATAATATTGTACCAAAGCCTGTCGCAATGTGACATGTTTGTGAGAAATATAGACCAACGCTCTAAATAATACATATCAAATCAAGCCGTACGAATCGCGACCAAGGAATTCCAAATAAATTATCACACGTGGATTCTGGTTGGGCGAGAACTGCCAGGCGAGTGCTTAGAATAATAGTGGTAAGAGATTTAACATGTAGTCGGTCGGTAAGGCGGTGACTGTTGAGACAGAATGTGCAGCATTTAGTAAAATATGTGCACCAAGGGGCAATTATTTATTATAGTACTGCCCCTTGGTGCTACGAAATTGCTCAGAACTAACAATTCAGTTGAAGAGCATATAATCGCCGAGGATGGTGCTAAGGTGCAAACCGACTCTAACGTCGAATCTCTGCAAACATTTTTGGCAGTATAGGACCTCTACGGAAACTGTCTGATACTCAACGCCTCAGCCTGTCCCCTTCAGTATGTTTAGTAAGACAGCATGCCTATCGAGGGGGACGTGGGCGAAGCTTGGCAACAAACTAAAATTTAAGCACTGTTCCCGATCTAAACCAGCCACCAAAATAACATCCGTACAGTGGTACAGTGGTGAAATGAATTGCTATACTAAGGGATGTTTGCAAGCAAAAAACAGTCATGGGTAGCAGAAAGAGACGTGCGTTTGACTGGAACAACCTAGACAGAATTTATCAGTGCCAACGCAAGACAGTTGGCGGCCGACTTCTTACTGATCTGGATAAGTACAGGACAATGCACTGAAGATGACATAAAAATTGAAGTTTATAATCTCCTTGTCTGGCACAGGAGATTCCAATACAGGCACAGATATGCTCAGTGAAATCCGCCACGAGGTCCGCACTCGAGTTGTGGCCCACCCTGACGCACTAGAAATGATACCAGTGCTGATGGACGTGCACATGTACAAGAACAGGGTCGTGGTCGAGAGTAGTCCATGAGTCCCGTCTTTATTCCCATGTCGGATTTCAGTGAGCGCAACTGTACATAATTTTGACCACTTGCCTGGCTATCGTGTCGGCTTCGACCTGAAGTCGATACTATCACGCCCTGCACAACGACTACGCAAGCGCTGTAATGATAATGCAAATAGTGAATGCGTTGAATGCACGCATTCAAGAGGAATGCAGGGCAACATTAGCACTAGTGTTTAGGAGTTCTAGAGGCGAGCTCTAAGGCAAACACAAAAATTTAATAATCACGTGATGTACTGTCAAAGGAAGTACATGACTGTAGAATAACACAAAATAATCACGTGATGTACTGTCACTGGACGTACATGTAAAACAATACCTACAGTCTCCATAATTATAGTATATTACTCTACAGTGCATTCTGAAGTTCAGCATGGATGCGTATCAGTTGCATCTCAGCAAAACTATACATTGTGTAAAGTTTTTCTCCCACTGTCGAATCTGAGGGAGCGAAACTGTACATATGTCTGTATTTCTCCTGGCAACCCTATTATCAGGCACTACTCGGATTGTGGTATCTTGCTACTCCTAGTTTGTCTTGTCCGACTTTTAACCTGTCTGCTTTCCTGGCTACAGTGTCATCTCAGACCCCAGGTCAATGCATTCACACCTAATACACCGTAAAAGCGATGACGGTCGATATTCAGAGCAATGCAGCGTAGGAAGGGTGCTAGTCATCACGAGCTAGAAAAGTGAAAAAATTAGGAAATAAAAGCCAAACAAAAAGTCACAGGCTACTGTGTAACGTGAAGTACAACAATATCAACAGCGTCCAAACTGCACATGGTGTCCCGTCACTTTGGAGCGGGACGTCTCGTCGCGCGACATTTCGAAGCCGTCATTTCGAAGACAGTCAGTTAGGAACGGGGACACTTCGGAGTGTGTCAAATTCGGCGCCAGACGATTCGACGAGAACCAGTTCGGAGAATGGCCACGACATCGCCTGTTCATTTCGTCGTCACACCCGCTTTTGCTGGTAGAAAATCGCACTTCTTTTCGCCTGTTCATTTCACGACTCCCTGGTTTGAACTTTTCGCCTTTTCATTTCACGACTCCCTGATTATAACTCTACACCTATGTCCTTCAAAAGCAATGGCTTTTGCTGGGAGGAGAATCGCACCTCTTTTCGCCTGTTAATTTCACGACTCCCTGGTTTTAACTTTTCGCCTGTTCATTTCACGACTCCCTGGTTTTAACTTTACACCTTCGTCCTTCAAAAGCAACGGCACCAGACCAATTACCACAGATTCTTGTCGAGGTCGACGACGGCTGAGGAACAACCCGACTATGTTGGCATCTCAAGCCGAGGAACACCGAAGCTAGTTAAATCCGGCTATGGATACGTGCGGGACAAGCGAGGTCGAGGCGAGATTGTCTACTGGAAATGCGAGAGCCGCGACGAGTTTGCATGTAACGGACGATTGAAGACAGACGCCGGATTGATAGTAGCTTATGTTGGGAGCCGCAATCACGCTCCAGATGCAACCAGAGCTGAGGTTGTGAAGGCGCTCACGGACGTGAAGGAGAAAGCCAAATCCGCCCAAGACTCCAGTCACCACATTGTGACGTCTGCAACCAACGCTGTATCGCAGGAAGCCGTGGTACAACTCCCATCGGGCAACGCATTAAAACGCGAAGTGCAAAGGACACGAGTAACTGCTGGAAATGGTCCCCAAACACCAGCGTCGCTACTGGATTTACAGCTGCCTGACCGTTACCTTAGAACGCACACCGGCGATGACTTCGTGCTGCATGACGCTGGGCCAGAGGCCGGCCAATTGAGATGCATTGTCTTCGCCAGTGCCGATAGCATGAGTATGCTTCGAGACGCCAAGTCGTTCCATATGGATGGAACGTTCAAATGTGTGCCACTACTGTTCTCGCAGCTGTATACATTTTTTGGCAAGGAATTGTGAAGAAGTTCTTCCCGCTGCCTATTGTCTGCTGCCAAATAAGACGTCAGCCATGTATGAAAGGATATTCCAAGCCCTACTTAACCACACCCTAGGTCTCCAGCCCGATGCCATACATTGTGTCTTTGAGATTGGGGCGATAAACGCTGCAAAGACCAAGTTCCCTGATAGCAATGTACAAGGATGCTTCTTCCACCTGAGCCAAAATGTGTATAAACGGATTCAAACAGCCGGCTTACAGGAGCGGTACGGCAATGATGTGGCGTTTGCCTTACGGATTCGAATGCTGACAGCCTTAGTGTTTGTCCAAGAAGCCGACGTTCCGGAATATTACAGATTCCGGAGGACGAATTTCCCGAAGAATCTGAGGAAGTTATCACTTACTTCGAAGAGTACTACATTTGACGGCTGAGGAACAAAGGCACACGGCGTACACTCCTATTCAGCCACGCCTTGTGGAACGTGCACAACGATGTGTTAAACAAGCAGCCAAGGCCGAACAATGCACAGGAAGGGTGGCACCGTAGATTCGCAAGCCAAGTCAACTGCCACAACCCATCGATTTGGAAGACCATCACCAATATCGCTGATGAAGAGCAGCGTGTGCACCAAAGACGGGAGCAACTTTTTGCCGGCCATGCCGCCCCGGGACGAAAGAAGAAATATGTGGACAGTGACGCGAAGATCCTCCGAATTGTCCAGTCTTACGACAACCGTGAACCGCTCGAATTCCTCAGAGGAATAGCCCATAACCTTTCGTTTCATATCAGTGAATAAGCCTTCACCGCGTATACCGCAAAGTATTTTCACCAGAATTTGATTTTAATCATTGAACCAACGAAAAGTATCCATGTTTTCTCATGTGAATTATTATACGTTGTTCATACATGCCTTCAGCTTTAGTCTCCCTCTATCTCTCTCTGACACTGTTTTTTTGGTTTGTGATTATGTTGTTGATGGCTTACATGCCTTCTTACTTAAAAGCTTCTTCTAGATACTGACACTGAGACTAGCACTCTCTCTCTCTCTCACACACTGGTGTTTGGTTTGTGATTATGTTGCTGATGGCTTACATGCCTTCTTACTTAAGAGAGCATGTCTGAGAATACCAAAGTATGTGTGCAAGTGGATCTCTCCGATTTCGCTCAAAATTTGCAGGTAGGTTCCCTTTGGGGTGTGGATCGATTGTGCAAAGCCCTTGAAAAAGTTTCTGAAGGGAACCTTGAAATTTGCATACCCCTCAAAAATGGCCGAAATATCACATTATTGATGGGTCTAGAAACGAGTCACGCCACAGCGTATACGAACCAGCTATGAACAAAACTCCATCAAGCCAACATTGCCTCACCTTAGAAGAGTTCCTGGAGCAGTACCGCTAAGCCACGCCAGCATCCCAGAAGACGAGGTCCATCACTCCCTGACGCCACAAATGATCGTCTTGAAAATAGCCAATTTACAAGCGCTGGCAAAACAGCCAGCTACTTCCTTAAGAGAGCATGTCTGAGAATACCAAAGTATGTGTGCAAGTGGATCTCTCCGATTTCGCTCAAAATTTGCAGGTAGGTTCCCTTTTGGGTGTGGATCGACTGTGCAAAGCCCTTGAAAAAGTTTCTGAAGGGAACCTTGAAATTTGCATACCCCTCAAAAATGGCCGAAATATCACATTATTTATGGGTCTAGAAACGAGTCACGCCACAGCGTATACGAACAAGCTATGAACAAAACTCCATCAAGCCAACATTGCCTCACCTTAGAAGAGTTCCTGGAGTAGTACCGCTTAGCCACGCCAGCATCCCAGAAGACGAGGTCAATCACCCCCTGACGCCACAAATGATCGTCTTGAAAATAGCCAATTTGCAAGCGCTGGCAAAACACCCAGGAACGTCCTCAATTGGCCAGAACTATACACCGGCAGATAGTAGAACACCTCTTCTAGCGCTGAGGACATGTCTCCCATCTTCCTTTTGGGGTTTTCTTGAAATAAACTTTTTTGAATTTTTCCACTCGACCATGCTGAAATACGGCCAAAGTCATACCTGCGCAGGAAAGCTCGCCCCTCCGCGACGTCTCCTGAGCAATTTCTACTCCAACACTACTCCCAAGGCCGCAGAACAAAGTATAGTGTTGACTCTATCAAGGAAAAGCAGCGGTGATCACTTGTCACTCCAAACGACAAGCTTCTCCTTGCGCCACCAATAATTATTTGTGCGACTGTTGATGCAAAAGTGACTGAAGGCCTGAGCGCAGTTTTTGAATTTTATTGCAAGATGCACGGTGAGATCGCGTGCTCTGTGACGCTTCCTGCATCACGATACGCGGCCAACGATCGTGAAAGTGCCTGAAACGCTACTGGGAACAGACCATGATGGCAGAGGTAAGATGAGCTTCATTTCCTGCTTGAACTGCTGAGTACCCCAACAAACTGTCCTAGGAGTGTTGCAATGGCAGCAAGCCGTTGAAATATGCCCCGTACAGCATGGAGAGTTATTCGTCTTTCACACTTACCTCCTGCAATCCCGAACATAGTCCAACAGTAAAAGTCCCTTGTTTTCATGTCGATGCTCGACAAAAGCGGCTAGCTCGGTCCCTGTGTTGACTGGCACGCGAGTAGCACTGACTGCACGCACTTGTCGCGTGAACTGCATGAGAGATTTCTTACGTCATAAAGAATGTGATTTCATCATCATTTCACTGGTCTTAGACCTACATGGTCAGGGAAAGTCCCGGTTCGTAGGCCTACAACACTCCCAGCGTGTTCTTGAGCGCAGTAACAACACAAGTGGGATCATTTCCAGACCAACGGGCGTTCAAGGCGGGTAACAAGCGCACTTGACGAAGGTGACTCTGAAATCTCGTGAGCCGTGGGCCACGCGACTTGGCATTCTTGCGTCACAAGGCACGTGATTTCACCGTGCATCTCGCAATAAAATTCAAAAACTGCGCTCAGGCCTTCAGTCACTTTTGCATCAACAGTCGCACAAAAAATTATTGGTGGCGCAAGGAGAAGCTTGTCGTTTGGAGTGACAAGTGATCACCGCTGCTTTTCCTTGTCAGAGTCAAAACTACACTTTGTTCTGCGGCCTTGGGAGTAGTGTTGGAGTAGAAATTGCTGGGGAGACGTCGCGACGGGGCGAGCTTTCCTGCGCAGGTATGACTTTGGCCGTATTTCAGCATGGTCGAGTGGAAAAATTCAAAAAAGTTTATTTCAAGAAAACCCCAAAAGGAAGATGGGGGACATGTTCTCAGCGCTAGAAGAGGTGTTCTACTATCTGCCGGTGTATAGTTCTGGCCAATTGAGGACGTAGCTGGCTGTTTTGCCAGCGCTTGTAAATTGGCTATTTTCAAGACGATCATTTGTGGCGTCAGGGGGTGATGCACCTCGTCTTCTGGGATGCTGGCGTGGCTAAGCGGTCCTGCTCCAGGAACTCTTCTAAGGTGAGGCAATGTTGGCTTGATGGAGTTTTGTTCATAGTTTGTTCGTATACGCTGTGGCGTGACTCGTTTCTAGACCCATAAATAATGTGATATTTCGGCCATTTTTGAGGGGTATGCAAATTTCAAGGTTCCCTTCAGAAACGTTTTCAAGGGCTTTGCACAGTCGATCCACACCCCAAAGGGAACCCACCTGCAAATTTTGAGCGAAATCGGAGAGATCCACTTGCACACATACTTTGGTATTCTCAGACATGCTCTCTCAATTGGCCAGAACTATACACCGGCAGATAGTAGAACACCTCTTCTAGCGCTGAGAACATGTCCCCCATCTTCCTTTTGGGGTTTTGTTGAAATAAACTTTTTGGAATTTTTCCACTCGACCATGCTGAAATACGGCCAAAGTCATACCTGCGCAGGAAAGCTCGCCCCTCCGCGACGTCTCCTCAGCAATTTCTACTCCAACACTAATACCAAGGCCGCAGAACAAAGTGTAGTGTTGACTCTGACAAGGAAAAGCAGCGGTGATCACGTGTCACTCCAAACGACAAGCTTCTCCTCGCGCCACCAATAATTTTTTGTGCGACTGTTGATGCAAATGTGACTGAAGGCCTTAGCGCAGTTTTTGAATTATATTGCAAGATGCACGGTGAGATCGCGTGCTCTGTGACGTAGGATGACGCTTCCTGCATCACTATACGCGACCACTGATCGGGAATGTGCCTGCAACGCTACTCGGAACAGACCATGATGGCAGAGGTAAGATGAGCTTCATTTCCTGCTTGAACTGCTGAGAACCCCACAAACTGTCCTAGGAGTGTTGCAATGGCAGCAAGCCGTTGAAATATGCCCGGTACAGCATGGAGAGTTATTCGTCTTTCACACTTACCTCCTGCAATCCCGAACATAATCCAACAGTAAAAGTCTCTTGTTTCCATGTCGATGCTCGACAAAAGCGGCTAGCCCCCATAACATTGTTATGGTGTACTAGCTGTGCTAGTACTTGTTAGCAACAATCCGAACTAGCGCACACACTGCATTGCTTTGTACTGCATTCAAGGCTGACGTCATGCGCTTTGTTTTGCTGCGTAAACACAAATGGCACCAGCCCATTTTGCGGAAAAGAAAAACAAATCTTGCTTGCCCTGTTGTGCTCTTCCAGACAACGGATCGTGCTTCAGCAGTGTTTCTTTTCCTTTCGTAGCTTTGCTGCCAGCCCGAGTGTCACCTCGACACTGTATTTCTCCAGTATGTCCGACCTTACTGTCGACACTGTCAAGGCAATGCCTTGCCAAGCCCTCCACCGCGAGCCTTCTCAGCGCGGCTTGAATCCGAAAGGAAACTTAGTAAAAGTATTTACAGCACCGTTTCCTGGCACAACTAGCCCTTGCTAGCTCCGGCCAGGAGAACCAGCAACATGACAGTGTGGACACGGCTCGCGAGCCCAGAAGCCCGACGTGCACCAATGCCTCCTCCGCCAGCTCAGGTGACGCGGGCTCAACGGATCTCTGCGCTCCGGTACGGGACGAGGTGTAGTCGGCTTTGTCGGCCGCCATTTTATTATTATCGGAGAGCATTGTGCCGCTCCTCACCCAAGGCCAAGGCAATGCGGCAGCTGCCGCCACTACGCCAGGTCAAGCTCCTTTAACCCACCCGATCAGCCACCTGCACCAGCTGTGCCCAAGGCTGTGCAAGAACGTATCTTGCGAGGGGAGTTCCTAGATTTTTCAAGTTTGTTGCCTGACATTCTTGCACACTTACGGCCCAACATTCCGGCTGGTGCACAGCCCGAATAACGATAGCCAGCTAAATATCGTTGAGTCGGATGACGCGAAGCAGGTGCGTCGCAAGGTTCACGATAAGTATACATGTAGCTACCCGGCTCGAGGCACGGACCGCATACATGTCTGTTATCACGGCTGCTGCCCTACACCGCACTGCTGACCTGCTGAACTGATTGCGTACCAGCAGTTGATCCTGACTGCTAACCGCCAGTTCTTCCCAAGCGCGTGGCTAGAGTACGACCGCCAGCTGCGGATGCTCGTGGCCCAGTAACCAGGCACGAAGAGGTTGGACACCATCGACGTGAACCTATGGCAGATAGCTGTCACAGGCCATGCACACCCAAAATGCGCTCAATGTAAGACGTTCCATCCAGGGGCGGTTTGTGTCCTTTTCGTCTCCAAGCCAGCAGCATTTACCTCCAGTGGTCGCAACCATACTAGCGACGGCCAAGAAATCTGCCGCAACTTCAATGGAGGTCGCTGTTCTTCTTCGTCGTGCCGCTTCTCCCACACCTGCAACCAGTGTGGCAAGGACCACCCATGCATCATGTGCAACCAGCAGCAGCGCGGAGCCAATCGGCCACCCCGCCGCTCCTAGCAGAATGGCTACTGAATCGCTTGACTCGGTACGTAGCTTCTTTCCTATACACTCTGCAGACACCACACTGCTAGCTGACCACTTTGCCCGCCTGTTACGTAACCACTCAGATCAATCATGTGTTGCGTATGTTCTCCATGGCCTGCGCCGTGGCTTTACTCTTGGATCTGCCGGCCAACACGACATTTCGGTTTTCTCTAATAATCTTCCCTTGGCTTTCACTCACTCGGCATTTATATCCGAGCAATAAGCTGCTTCCTGCGCCCGCAGCGAGACCACAGGCCCATTTCCGTCACCTTCATTTCAGTTCATGCGCCGCTCTAGTATTGGCGCCATCCCCAAAAAGAACGGCAAGCTGCGAATGATCCACCATCTGTCTAGTCCGGAAGGCACGGGCACGAACGACAGCATTCCTGCCGAGCTGCTCTCTCTGCACTACGCGAGCATTGACAACGCGATCAACATCATCAGGTCATGCCCACAGCCTGTGTATTTGTCCAAGCTCGATGTACGCAGTGCATTTCGGCAGATCCCAGTCCGCCGTCAGGACTTCGCTGGGAAGGCTCCTACTACTACGAGCGCTTTCTGCCTTTCGGCCTCCGCTCCAGCCCAGCCATCTTTGACTCAGTAGCCACAGCAGTCAACTGGATCATGCAGCACGAGTTTGCTATAGATCACCAGCTTCATTACCTCGATGACTTTCTCCATATCTCCACTGGTTTGGCTGCAGCCAACCAGCAACTCACCATCCCCCTCCGGGCATTCACGTATCTCGGCACTCCTCTTTGCTCCATCCCAGCTCGAAGGGCCACCACCATCATTGACCTTCCCTGGTATTGTCCTAGACTGTGAGCGCCACGAAGCTCGGCTACCAGAGGACAAGCTGTTCGAGATCCGTGCGCCACTCATGGCTACTATCAGCGAGCGCAGCATCGGCCAGCGTCAACTCGAGTCCCTCCTGGGGAAGCTCACTTTTGCTGCCCGAGTCATCGTTCCTGGACACGCATTCATGCGTGAACTATGATCAGCGTGCCATGAACTGTATCTGTGTATGCGAGTGCGGTGCATAAAGCTCACCTTGAGAATGGGTTTGCCGGCCCCTTAGTAGATGCGTGGCTTCTGAAGAGGGTGTTGAAGGGCATCCAGCGATGCCATGGTACGGCTGTACTCACCCCTCGCCTTCCTATAACTATGCCAATCCTACGACACCTGACGGATGCACGCCGGAAAAGTAGTATCCTGAATGGCCGTGACAAGCTGCTCTACCAAGCTGCCATGCTGCTTCCTTGGATCTCTTCGGTGTGCTGAATTCACTAATGGCATCACACGGGGCTGTACTAGCTTCCCTGGTGACGGACGCCTGGAACTCTTCCTGCTTTCATCCAAGACGGACCCATTCGGGAAAGGCTTTACTAGTGACATTGGCCCGTCTGTACCGCCGTACTGCCCGGTCCGTGCCATTGTTAGCTACCCATTTGTCACTCGTCGCGAGGGACCGGAGCAACTCTTGTTCGTACTCTCGAACAGACAGCAGCTGACCAGGCAGTCATTCACAGTAACAGTATGGTCTCTTGTCGCTGCGGCCGGTGTATCATCCCAGTCGAACTACTCCGGGCATTCGGTCCACATTGGTGCAGCCACCACCGCTGCTATGGCTAGTGCCCCCGACTCCTTCTTCCGAGTGGCAGGTCAGTGGAAAGAGCGATGCGTGTCTATGCTACATCCGGACTACAACAAGCGGTAAGCGCCAGCTATCGTCCCGGCTTGCTGCCGTGCCATGGATGACATGATCCCCAACTCGGGTGAGTAATAAGCTACTGAACTCTAGCTTCACAATGCTTGCCTGTGCTGACATTAATTGACCCTTGCTGTGCGTCAATAGTGCTTAGCTAACGGAGTGCTGGTTTCATGGGTCCACTCTCACAACTGGTGTTATCTAGCTATTTGCTGCGGCTCTGCCTTGCGCTATATTACATCCATTTAGCATTGCAGCTCTACGTTGAGCTAACAGCAGCTCTACTTTGAGCTAACAGCAGCTCTACTTTGAGCTAACAGCAGCTCTACTTTGAGCTAACCGCAGCTCTACTTTGAGCTAACCGCAGCTCTACTTTGAGCAAACAGCAGCTCTAATTTGAGCTAACAGCAGCTCTACTTTGAGCTAACCGCAGCTCTACTTTGAGCTAACAGCAGCTCTACTTTGAGCTAACAGCAGCTCTACCTTGAGCTACCAGCAGCTCTACTTTGAGCTAACAGCAGCTCTACTTTGAGCTAACAGCAGCTCTACTTTGAGCTAATCGCAGCTCTACTTTGAGCTAACAGCAGCTCTACTTTGAGCTAACCGCAGCTGTACTTTGAGCTAACCGCAGCTCTACTTTGAGCTAACAGCAGCTCTGCTCTGAGCTAACAGCAGCTGTGTTCTGAGCTAACAGCAGCTCTGCTCTGAGCTAACACCAGCTCTACTTTGAGCTTCAAACCAGTTGTTTCGAAACCAGCACTCCTCAATCCAAAGATGCCTCTTTGTTGACTTGTTTGTGTGAGGGATGGGGCTAATGGTGTACTAGCTGTGCTAGTACTTGTTAGCAACAATCCGAACTAGCGCACACACTGCATTGCTTTGTACTGCATTCAAGGCTGACGTCATGCGCTTTGTTTTGCTGCGTAATCACAAATGGCACCAGCCCATTTTGCGGAAAAGAAAAACAAATCTTGCTTGCCCTGTTGTGCTCTTCCAGACAACGGATCGTGCTTCAGCAGTGTTTCTTTTCCCACCATCCCTCCCTATCCAACTTATTCACACCATCATAATTATCATACCCACTAATCGGGTCCACTCTCACAACTGGTGTTATCTAGCTATTTGCTGCGGCTCTGCCTTGCGCTATATTACATCCATTTAGCATTGCAGCTCTACGTTGAGCTAACAGCAGCTCTACTTTGAGCTAACAGCAGCTCTACTTTGAGCTAACAGCAGCTCTACTTTGAACTAACCGCAGCTCTACTTTGAGCTAACCGCAGCTCTACTTTGAGCTAACAGCAGCTCTACTTTGAGCTAACAGCAGCTCTACTTTGAGCTAACCGCAGCTCTACTTTGAGCTAACAGCAGCTCTACTTTGAGCTAACCTTGAGCTAACAGCAGCTCTACTTTGAGCTAACAGCAGCTCTACTTTGAGCTAAAAGCAGCTCTACTTTGAGCTAATCGCAGCTCGACTTTGAGCTAACAGCAGCTCTACTTTGAGCTAACCGCAGCTCTACTTTGAGCTAACCGCAGCTCTACTTTGAGCTAACAGCAGCTCTGCTCTGAGCTAACAGCAGCTCTGCTCTGAGCTAACAGCAGCTCTGCTCTGAGCTAACACCAGCTCTACTTTGAGCTTCAAACCAGTTGTTTCGAAACCAGCACTCCTCAATCCAAAGATGCCTCTTTGTTGACTTGTTTGTGTGAGGGATGGTGCTAATGGGGTCTATCAAAACATGCTTCCAAGTACTACTGCAGTTCAGTGCACTCCGATTTGCTCGTGAACAATTATGCAGCCACAGACTGGCCCGCACTTAATAACCACCTTTGGAGCCTCCCTCTTCTCGCTGCTGTACAAGAAGCCAGTAGTACAGATGAAGCATGGGTCTCCTGGCGAACACTAGTTGACACAGCCATATTCTATTTTGTTCCGAAGGTTCGAAAACGAACAAATCGTTATGGAAATCCTTGGTTCACCTCTGTGCACCATCGCCTCCGTCAAAGTCGAGATCGACTATTTGCTGCAGCAAAACGTGTCAATACCCCTGAGTGCTGGGCTGCTTATCGCATTTCAAGGAACTGCCTCGTCGCTGCCATCCGTAAAGCTAAACGTCACTTCTACGACCAGATGTCAGAAGGCCTTCATACAGATCGAGGATCTTATGACTGGTGGAAGAGAGTCAAGAATATGTGCCACATCAATTGTCCTCACACCGCTAAACCTGATATACAAGGAGTCAATACCTTAGCGGTTACCGACCCTGAGAAAGCGAACATCTTCTGCCAACAGTTCGCCAAGAATAGTCAAGCTACACCGTCGTCGGATGCAGATCATCGTGATCTCGCCATGCCTTCGTCTTCGGAAACATTTGCCATCCGCCCTCTGTCTATCGTAGAAGTATTCAAGGCACTGTCGACCCTAAGTGTGCGAAAGTCTACAGCTGGCAGTCTTCCTAACAGGATCCTACGAGAGACAGCAGAAGTGCTCGCCCAATCCCTCACTGCTCTCTTTAACCGCTGCACCACTTACCGATCCCAACCCCTTGAGTGGAAAGTTGCAATCGTTACCCCAATTTACAAGGGTAAGGGAAGTCGCAATGACCCTGCTAACTACCGGCCGATATCTCTGCTGAATGGTGTGGCAAAATGCTACGAAGCGTTAATCAGCCGCCAGGTGTACGCGTTTGTAGCGAAACACAAACTACTGTCGCCGAAACATTTCGGGTTTCGCCATCACCGAAGCACGGTTGACCAACTTGTGCATATCACATCAACTGTCAGCTCTGCATTTGATAACCGGGCCCAGTGTGATGCCGTCTTTCTCGATTTCTCGAAGGCATTTGATCGTACCAGCCATCGCCTCCTAGCCTCATGTCTGTCCGGTTGGTGTGCACCTGACTCATTCGCGTGGCTGATGGACTTCCTGGAAGGCCGATCGATGTCTGTGCGGGTCGGAACCTCCTTATCAACCCATATGTCGCTCACCGCTGGTGTGCGACAAGGCTCCCACCTAGGCTCTCTATTATTCAACCTTTCTATCAACTCCCTTCCCAGCATTCCCCAATCCAGCGATCTGACTCTGTTTGCGGATGATTCCAACATGGTCTGCGTTTCTCCGCCTACTGTCGTACCCGCCGCGCACACTGCCTCCCTGCAAATAGACCTTGATAGATATGTGAACTGGTCCCATAAAGCTGAAGCAGTTTTCAATGCTAACAAATGTGTCCATGTTCCCTTTTGCAGACCTAAATCAAACCCACCTGATCCCAGGACCGTCACCATGGCCGGTACGTTACTGACCCAGCCCTCTTCCCACCGCCATCTGGGCATCATCCTCACTCCTTCACTCAATCTGTCCCCCCATATTCAACACATTACCAGCAATTTTCGAGGTCGGGTTTTTCTTTTAACCACATGTCCAACTTCCTTCCTTTTCCTGCTGTGAATCTTTTGTATAAATGTTATGTTCGTCCCCTCCTTGAATATGCTGTTCCCGTTTGGATGTTTTCTGTTTCAGCCACCATGTCCACAACCCTTGATAAGCTGCAGGCTACTTCTGCTAGAGCATACCTAAATAGTAAACTCAAGCGTCGGCCTGACTGGACGACTTCCAAAGAAGACCTCAATGTTCTGTCCTCTTGGGAATCTTTAGCATGGCGACGGCAGATTCTTGGCCTTGTCTATTTCCACCATGTAATCTCCCAATACCCCTCCTTGTTGTCTCACTTCCAGCTACTCTCTTCCCAAAGCAGTCGTCACCCTTTGTGTATAAAAAAAGGGTTTACTCCCCACACCGGAGCTCGCGCTATTCCGCCGATTTTACTTGACACTTGACTGACTTACGACTACCATCCAGAGCACACGAGAAGTCCATCGAACCTTCGACTCGGCAAACCTGCAAGAAAGCACCACTGCCTGCTCAATACACAGTGTTTCGGGGGATTCACCCCTCATCAGTTGAGCTTGAGTAGGCTGAGGAAGATTGTGCCTGAAGAGCACCACTTATATAGTGCTCTCCAGGCACAACCATCACCAGGGATACAAACTTACAGAGACGCTCCGTTTTCAGCGCGACAAACACCTCGTGAGCACCAGATAGCAGCGTGAGTCAGTGTCGCTCCTGGACGGTGAGACAGACGTCGAGGACCCTCGGTCATTCGCAACGCTGTCACCTCCAAACCAACTAGTCGCAAGCCCGCGCTGGGCACAACAGTACAAAGTAGTGGTTGCGACCTCGGCGATGATTTGTAAGAAAAAGGTTTGCTCCCCACACCGGAGCTCGCGCTATTCCGCCGACTTTACCTGACACTTTCTTACAAATCATCGCCGAGGTCGCAACCACTACTTAGTTTGTGTATATGTCAGTTTAATATAGTAGTCCGCAATGCTGCTTTTCTAATTCTCAATATGATTAGCATGCAATGTACTACCCGAAATACTGAATTTACTTCTTCTGTACTTTATTATTCTAATGTATCTTCTACCTCTTCTCCCTTACGAACATACTTTCTCATTTTCCATACTTACTTAGGAGACTCCCTTCGAAAGGGATTTGCCTCTGGAGGATCCGTGAAATTAAAAAAAAAAAGTTCACTCTTTTGTCTGATGATTGGCCATTTTCCAATGAAACCTCTCGTCAAGGGCTACTCTGATTCGTGCCTACCATTCTGCAGCATTGCATCAGACCTCAGCAGACTAAGCAAATGATTTGTATCGCCCTCCATAGGTTTTGTTTCCAATTCAAAACCCGATGAAACTGCAGAGACTCGTGAAGATTATGGGAAAAACTGGATCTTGTGACTTAAAATTGTAGTTCTAGATTGACAATAATTCTCGCGAATTGCTAGGATAAGACAAGCTTCATGCAAACTATCCAGGAATTGTGAAGGACTCTTTGAAACCGTCGACGGTGACCGACCAGATTACAGCTGCTTTACTCTTTCAAATGAACCTGATGAACACTGCCTGCTACTCTCTAGAAACCAAGTACTTATAGGTGAAAACAAAGATGATGATTATCTACAATTCTGTGTTAGCTTTTGCGTAGATGATAGGTGACGGCAAAAACTTGTTGTACACGCAATCAGGCAAGTATGAGTAAGAATGTCCTCACTTTCGGTGTGCAGGTTACTCTAGGCTTGCAGGTTACACTAGGCGTGCAGGTTACTCTGGGCGTGCGGGTAAATAAACGTTCGATGACTGCGTTGACTACTAAATGCAGGAAAGGTGTCGCAATGTGACATTTTTGTGAGAAATTTAGACCTGTGCTGTACACTGTAGATATTAAATCCAGCCGTACTAATCGCGACCGAGGAATTCCAAGTAAAACCTCATACGCGGCTTCTGGTGGGCGAGAACTGCCAGGCGAGGGCTTAGAATAGTAGTAGGAATAGAAGCTACATGTAATCCGTCGGTAAGTGGGTGACTGTGGAGTCGGAATGTGCAGCATTTAGTACATAATACAGGTGAAATGCTGATAATTCGAACCTCAAAATGCCAGCAAAAAACTTCTAATTATCCAGACATTATGATTATACAAACATGAACCCACAACTCAATATGTATGTCAAAATGCTCTGATGGTCACGCAGAGTTGCGCTACGTACCTCAGACACAAATTTGACGGACACTGAACTGACCGGCAAAGCCTGCTCATGTAAACTGAACTGGCCAGTACAGAGTACAGTGAACTTCGAATTACACTTTCCTAACACAAATCCCACACATTTCCTATGTTAGCGGAATCTGTGGGACTTCTAATTAACCGATCATGTCCAGTTCGAGGTTCGAATTATCAGAAAAAATTATCTGGGTATCGTTTTGATAGAAATCGGCCCTGGAAAAACTTCTATTTAAGCGGTATGTTCGAATTAAACCATATTCGAATTATCAGGATTCCACCTGTAGCACTGCCCCTCGGTGCCATGAAATTTCTCGGGAATAACAATTCAGTTGAAGCGCGTGTATTCGCCAAAGATGGTGCTAAGGTGCAAACCGACTCCCACGTTGAATCTGTACAAACCTCTTTGGCGGTACAGCACGTCTAGAGCACGTCTATAGAAAATATTGTGATCGTCAGCGCTTCAGCCTGTTCCTTGCAGTGTGGTGAGTGGCACCACATGGTTGTATCGAGGGGACGTGAGCGAGGGTTGGCAACAATTTCGAAATTGAGCGCTGTGCCCGATCTCAACCAACCACAAAATAACAGCGTGCGGTTGTAGAGTGGTAAAGTGACTTGCAAAAATATTAGGGATGTCCAGAAACAGAAACCAGTTATGGCCAGCAGACAGAGACGCGCGTTGAAACCCTTGAAACCCTTGCTTGAAGTATATGATTTGAAGGTAGTTGAAGTAGTGATGAGTTTCGGCTCAAGTGTTCCTTGACCCTGATGGGATGCCTGCGGACATCAGAGCTGCTCGCAGAGCACGCTCGGCGGTCATTGTGTACAACTGAAGCCTGGTCGGAAGGGGTTGCTTAATTAGCGGCTGAAGTTCAGAGTGAGGATGAGACGCTCTTTGATTCCGACATCGATGTCGACAGGGAGACGGAATCGCAGCCGCCATTTCCTTTTGCGAACCGGCTCAAGGTGGCAGATGGTACGTCGGAGTCGGAACATGAGGAGTCGTGCTATGAGAGAACATTTGTGTCTAAGGCTGGTGATGGCAGCGACGTCGTATCTTCAACTTCGGAGGAAGACAAGGAAGATGAGATTGCTGAACGACTCTACGCCGGATGCAGCCGCGAATGTGTTGACCATTCCCTCCCCAATCTTCAGACATTCTTTGTTATTCAAGATTCTTATTGCACGATTCCAAAGGTATTCAAGCTGCCCACCCACTTTTAGAATGCTGATTATTCATTGCACACATACATCGTATACAAACATTGAACCATTTTGGAGTATATCTTGTATATTGGTGGTTATACTCAGTTTGAAGCGGATTGTTTGACTTTTTCTTGGCTAAGGTCCTTCAGGAAAATTAACATGTTTCAACAAATTTCTGACTCAAAAGGAATTTTGACAATGTTGACCTTAAAGGCGCTGGTTGAGGCCCATCTAGTACTGCCCTTTAGTGCGACGAACTTGCACGGGAATAACAATTCAGTTGAAACGCGTGTAATCGCCGAGGGTGGTGCTAAGGTGCATACCGACTCTCACGTCGAATCTCTACAAACATTAGGCGATACAGGACCTCTACTTAAAACTGTCTAATCTTCAGCGCTTCACCCTGACCTTTCAAGTGTGTTGACTAACATAGCATGGTTGTCTAGTGAATGCATTGACTGACAACATTCATAGTAATGACTACAATTCAGTAAACAGACTGCTCTGTCACTGGCAGTGTAGCAAACCAGACGGCGTCCAAAATACATAATGACAAGACAGTGCATGTTGATCTAGAGCCATGATGCGCATAATTTTATTCACAGCGTCCTTGGTATGGCAATCTCTTTTTTGGATAGGCAGACCAGTGCATGAATGTAGGATGCCAAATATCAGAAACTGCAACGAATTTCAAAAGCTATTATTATAACGCAACGAAGGATAGTGAAAAGCAAATTAATTAATGTAAGCGTTGATTTGAGAAAATATTCTGCGGGCTAAAAAAAGAATTAGATCAATCACCTCAGGTATAAGCTGATTGGAATGGAAGAAAGGTGTTTTACTCATGTAAAGATCTGCGGCGATACAAGCGATTGGCGGATATACAGGCGTTCATGGTTTCGGTGATAAAACTGTTGTAACCACGTTTGCCTTCAAAGATGAAGCATAATATAATGTTGGAACATTGTTTGCCACCACAGATTCGTCAGATTCGTCAGATTCCTCCTCTGCCCCAGAATACAATCCAGGAAAATATAAACCCATTACTGCTTCGTTCCAGTTTACGTCGCTAAGATCAAAAAGCGAAAAGCGGCCATCTTCTTCTAAAACATATTGAAGCGTAATGGATTGAAAGTCAGCAAGAATATTGAGAAAATATTTGCGAGCGGAAACCACCAAACTTGTGCATAGCTCACAGCCTTCGATAAATATCCGGAACTCTTTAGAGTACTGCCTTGTCTGAATCAGAAAAGCTAGTACAAAAGCGAACACCTTTCTGAAGTACTGAAGACGTACATCACAATGTGGCTCTATGTCATGGTGTAAGCACTTGAAGTTAAAATTAAAACTCAAAGGGTTAAGGCGTTGTTGGGGCCAGGACGGTTCAACTTCGAATTCTAACCTCTCGGTCCTCGTCTCCGCGCCATATAAGCTAAATTCAGGCCGGCGAACTTCAATTCTGCGGTATTTAGACGAAAAACGTTCCAAACAGCTCAGTAATGATGTTTGGTATAGATAACTGGATGTGAGTGACTGCCATGGTGGTCCAGTTACCATATTCACTTGTACGCTTTCCCAACTTCCTTTGTAATACAGCGTCCATCGCCAGCTTATAAGCGTCATGACAACTTCAGTTGTCCAATGGCTAGGGCAATTGATTACTATCACTGATAAATCATCACGGAAATCTAATCGAAGTCTACGCAATGCATTAACGAAGTTCTCTTCAGCGACACGACCAAATTTCCCCAACGAACTACTGCAACGTCCGAGATGTAAGATTAACTTTTCGCATCGGGATAGGTCGAGGGTGGTGTAGCTGAGCAATAGTAAATTAGGACGAAATTCCAAATGCACAACCTGATTCATCTCAAAGAAATCGTTATGAGGCTCATGATCACCATATACTAAGGACTGAAAATCTACTTCTATATTGACCATATTCCAGCTAATTGCTAGGATACGACCAGCTTCATAAAAACTTGTCAGGATTTATAAAGCACTCTATGAAACCGTCGACGGTGACTAATCAGACTAAAGAGTTGCTCTCCTCTTTCAAATGAATCTGATGAACACTGCCTGCTACTCTCTAGAAATCAAGTACTTAAAGGTGAAAACAAAGGTGATTGTCTACAACTCAATTTTAGCGCTTGCTTACATGATAGGTGATAGTCGGTAATTGTTATACACGCAATCGGGAAAGTGTGAGTAGTAGTATTTTTTATTATTTGACTAGGGGAGTCCCAACAGGCATGGCCTTGTTACAGGGAACCCTAGGTGAATCTTTGTGAGGTAAGCAAAAGTACCAGCAGATTGTGCCTGACGACAGTTTAGAGGAAAAGTGTTCCACCGACCAGTATAATGTGCTTTGTTTCAGTTGTTAGATACATTTCGTTGTCCAGGCTACTTAGCGTCCAATGGCTGTTGAAAATACACAAAGGCACACAATGAAAATCTTGGCAAAATAATTCCGTTGTGACTCAGAGTTTCATGGCTGAACCAATCATCAGACAACGAATCAGGCATTGAGCACTCTTGCAGAACCGAAGCATAATGCCTCTGTGACTGTTGAGAATAATATTGTACCAAAGCTTGTCGCAATGTGACATGTTTGTGAGAAATTTAGAACAACGCTCTACATATTACAAATCAGATCAAGCCGTACCAGTCAAGGCTGAGGAATTCCACGTAAATTCTCACACGAGGCTTCTTGTGGGCAAGAACTACCAGACGAGTGCTTAGAATAATAGTGGTAAGAGAAGCAACATGTAGTCAGTCGGTAAGGGAGTGATTGTGAACTCGGAATGTGCAGCATTTAGTACGATATGTGCACCAAGGGGCACTTTTATAATTGCCAGCCGTGCTGCTACCCACAGTCAACTGGTAATTTGTGGCCAGCCACAACGGCTACATGCAGTCAGCTAATGCGGTCGTTCTGGGCACTTGTGCCAGTGGTTGTGAGACTTATCCACTCACCCCCACCGTTACGCTCTGCATCTGCCGCTTGGGTTTACCGGGTGTTGGGGGCCATCGTGAGTTCACTTTTACTGCCCCTTGGTGCCACGAAATTGCTCAGCACTAACAATTGAGTCAAAGCGCATATAATCGCCTAGGATGGTGCTAAGGTGCAAACAAGCTCTAACGTCGAATTTATGCAAACATCTTTGACGGTATAGGACCTCTATGGAAAACTGTCCGATACTCAACGACTCCGCCTGTCCCTTGAAGCGTGCTTAGTAAGACAGCATGGTTTTCGAGAGGGGACGTGGGCTAAGCTTGGCGACAAGCTGAAATTTAAGCACTGTCCCCGATCTATAGCAGTCACCAAAATAACAGCAGTATGTACAGTGGTAAAGGGACTTCCTATACTAATAGGGATGTTCGCAAGCAGAAAATATTCATGGCCAGCAAACAGAGACGTGCGTTTGACTGGAACGACTGAAATGGAATTGAACAGTGCCAACGCAAGTCAGTTGGCGGCCGACCTCCTACTGATCTGGATATGTACAGTAGGAGTAGGATAATGACAAAATTGAAGAAGTTCAGGAGAATAATTATTATCAGAGATTCTGGAAATTCTTCACCTGATTTCAAATCCAATGCAGAGGTACAACCTAAACGAATCGATACTCCGCTACCATTCGCATGGGCACGGCCCCAATCCCACAGAAGGTTAATCCTATGGAACACATAGCGTGGCATAAAGGAATGAAAATCACCTAGAATATGGAGGCAAAATATGCGTTCAAAAGCCAGTAATCTTGTGCATAGCTCACAGCCAGCAAACGTGAAACCCTTACACCAACCATTTAGATTTTCCACCAAACAAAGCTATGACATAAGCGACCAACTTTCTGACATTTTCATATGGGAATCTCGGTATTGAACCTAACGGTACGCAATCGTGTATGCATTCTGTTTCGAAATATGAACGATTTATTGGAACAATTGAGGGGAGTAAGATGTCATAACGGAAGTATAATTTCTCCGTCCACGGCTCAGTACCAAAGAATCTATAACTAGACCGAAGAGCTGGGTAATTGGGGTATATTCTGTGGAAACAATTCAGTTATGACTCCATGATGACGGCAGCCGCTGGGGTGTCCAGCCATACCGTAAGCAAAGTCCATCTCTGAATTCAACTTTCGTTGAGTTGAACCCATAGCGACGTAACGACTTACAGGTCAGCAAACTGGAAGCTCCTCTCTCCCTTGCCAGTACTCGACACTGGTCATTGTCTCCTGTTTTTTTTCCCAATGTCAGATTTCAGTGAGCGCAAATGTATTATGTCCTGGCAGCCCTAGTGTCAGGCAATACTGGGATTGTGCCATGTTTCTATTCTCATAGTTTGACTTTTAACCTGTCTGATTGCCTGCCTACAGTGTCATCTCAGACCACAAGCCAATGCATTCACACTTGACCAAACACACTGTTCACGCGACCCCTGTTGTGACTAAGTTTGTAGTGAATGCATTGACGGAAGATATTCAGACCAATGCAGTGTACGCGTGATGCTAATCGTCACGAGCTACAAGAGTGAAAAATAAGGCAAACAAAAGACAAAGGCTACTGTGTCACGGGAAGTACAACAATCTCAACAGTGTCCCAAATACACATAAGACTCGACAGTGTGTGCTGAGGTTGAGCGTGGATGCACATCAGTTGCATCACAGCATAACGACAACCGAAATGAGAGTCCTCCGCCTCGGTGGAGTGATCAATTTTCGTTCCGAAAGGTTCGAATAGAGCTATCTTACGCACTGCACAGAGCACCAAGCATCGTTCGTTGTAACTACAAGTAATAGTTTCATGCCCAACTGTTCAACCAGTATCAGTTGTCTGATGATCGCCTATGGGCAAGAACCTATTAGTTACCACGAACGATGCCTAGTCCGTTGTGCCGTGATTCACAGCCTGATAATAAATTGTCCTGTTCCAGGAAATCTCCTTTTTTGATATGATAGTCCTGTGTACGCATATTTATCTGCCAAATATCAGAAACTGCAACGAATCGCATAAGCCGTAGAAGACAACGGGAGAATTACAAATGAAAGAAGTTCGTGAGAACAATTATTTGACTACATAAAGAATAAACGCAAATCAAGCACCTTTTTATGAAACCTAGGTTTGATTATTCCAAAAAGCTGCGTTCATGGTTTCGGGGAGAGAAATGATGTAACATCCTTTGGAATGCTATGGAACATATGGCGTGGCATAAAGGATTGAAAATCGGATAGAATATTAAGGCAAAATATGAGTGCAGATACCACTAATCTTGTGCACAGCTCGCAGCCAACAATATTAATCATGAAATCTTTCAACAAATCAATTCGCTTTTCCACCAAAAAGGCTATGACATAAACGACCAACTTTCTGACGTTTTCAAGTGGGCATCCCGGTAATGAACCCAACGGTAAACAACCGTGTATGCATTCTAAACCTAAGTAAATGTGGGGAACAGGTGAGGGGGATCCGACTCCATTAGAGAAGTTTAATTCCTCGGTCCATGCCTCATTGCCAAACACAAGATGACTGGACCACAGATCTAGATATCCGGGGTCTTTAAATTGGATACAATTCAGTATTGACTCCTGGTACAGCTTAATGGACGTGAGCGTCTCCAATGATGACCCGCTTAATACTTTTATAACTAGATCTTCCTCATCTCCTTGACACCCTAGATGTCGCAAGAAACAGAGCTTTTCGACAACAATACCTGCCCAATGGCTAGGACAATCGATAACTGTTATCCGCAGAACTTTACGACAACTCAAGTGAAGTCTATCCAGTGCATGGACGAGGTTCTCTTCAGCTACAT
The DNA here is from genome assembly GCF_964019385.1 of Sycon ciliatum. Taxonomy (NCBI): domain Eukaryota; kingdom Metazoa; phylum Porifera; class Calcarea; order Leucosolenida; family Sycettidae; genus Sycon; species Sycon ciliatum. The sequence continues at coordinate 13,867,430 of NC_088653.1, forward strand.
AATCAAATGGCTTCGACGCACTACTGCAACCTCCGAGATTGATGATCATACTTGGCCATCGGCATAGGTCGTCGGTGGTGTAGCTCACCAATAATAAAGGGAGATCAAATTTCAAATTCAAAACCCGCTGATTCGGAATAGCTTCGTCATAGTCGTCAAAGCCCTCATAATAACCGTCTATTTTGACCCTAAAAACTAATTCTATATTGACCATATTCGACCTAATGGCTAGGATAAAGCAAGCTTCACACAAACTTGCAAGGAGTTGTGAAGGACTCAGTCTCTATAAACCGTCGACGGTGACCGACCAGAATACAGCTGCTCTGCTCCTTCAAATGAACCTTATGAACACTGACTGCTTCTCTCTAGAAACCAAGTACTTATAGGTGAAAACAAAGGTGATTGATTATGTACAGTTCTGTGTAAGCCCTTTAGTAGATTATAGGTGATAGCCGAAACTTGTTATACACAAAATCAGGCAAGTGTCAGTAAGAATGTGCTAACGATCGGTGTGCAGGTTACGTTCGGTGTCCCGGTTGATTAACGTCCAATGACTGTTCTGATTACGAATGCAGAAAGGGTGTCGCAATGTGACATTTTTGTGAGAAATTTAGACCTGCACTGTACACTGTAGATATTAAATCCAGCCGTACTAATCGCGACCGAGGAATTACAAGTAAATTCTCACACGTGGTTCCTGGTAGGTAAAAGGTGCCAGTCGAGTGCTTAGAATAATAGCGGGAAAAGAAGCAACATGTAATCAGTCAGTAAGTGGGTGAATGTGGAGACGGAATGTGCAGCATTTATTACAATAATAGTAGTGACTAGTGGTGCTAGGAATGTGCTGGGAATAACAGTTCAGTCGAAGCGTGTGTAATCACGGAAGATGGCGCTAAGGTGTATACCGACTGTAACGTTGAATAGCTTCAAATATCTTTGGCGATGCAGGACTTCTACTGAGAACTTTGTGATCGTCAGCGCTATACATTTTGTAAAGTGGTTGTCTCCCTGTCGCATTTCAGCGAACTCAACTGTACATATCCGTAATTACAGCTGTATCCCTCCTGGCAGCCCTAGTGTCAGGCAACACTGGTATTGTGCTACGCTGCTACTCCTAGTTTGTGTTGTCCGACCTTTAGCCTGTGTGCTTGCCTGATTCTGAGCACAGATCAACGCCATTATCGCCATCACAGTTAACGCAAGTCGATGTGGTGAATACATTGACTGAAGAAATTCACACTAATGCAGCGTACTAGCAGTGGTGCTATTCGTTAAAGATCAAGTACTGAGATCTGACGTAAACACAAATGCACAGGCTACAGTGTCACTGGACGTACAGCTATGCCGACAGCGTCTTAACCTGCTGAGGTTAGCGTGGAGGGGCGGGCATCAGTTGCACCACAGCACAACCATACATGTTCTTGGGCCTGGCAATATATTGTATGGATACGATAGTCCCGTGCATGCAGAGGGACCTGCCAGAATATTATATTAGTAACTGCAACAACTTTCGAAGGCTTTATAACGCATCGGAGGAGAATCAATCTGCAGTTCATAAAGGCGCTACAATGGAATCGGAACGTGCAGCAGTTTGTATGATAATATGCACAGTGCAACGCTATGTGACCGCCTATGGTTTTGCTAAAATGCAAACCTACACTGTCGTTGAAACCGTACAAACTCCTTTTGCGCTACACGCCCTCTGCAGAAATCTGTCTGATCCTCAGCGCTTCAACTTTTTTTTCGCTGCTTGTATAATATGGTTGATGAAATATGGTGGTAAAGACACACCTGGCGATATGGCGGTAAACACACGCCTGCCCACACACGCTCTCTAAGCTGCACAGTTCTGGTAAAGAGATCTCCTTCTCACCACCACCACCATCAGTTCGCGCCTGGCGCCTCGTCGATGCATGGTTGGCGGTATCCGACATAGCAGGCTGGTACATACATCAAGTAGCGCATGGCACGGAGAAGATGACACAGCAACGACATAGCTCGATTGCGACGCACGTTTCATCCCCACTGGACTCATCAGGCAATCTTCTTCTTGGATGTCTTCATACGGAGCTTAACTAACATACCGCCAACCATGCACTGACGAGGCGCCAGGCGCGAACTGATGGTGGTGGTGGTGAGAAGAAGAGCTCTGTGCCAGAACTGTGCAGCTTAGAGAGCGTGGGTGGGCAGGCGTGTGTTTACCGCCATATTGCCAGGTGTGTCTTTACTACCATATTTCATCAACCATAAGTACACCTGCAGTGGTGTCTTCAACTTCATTCTCCCGAGTTAGGCTCGGTATGAAGACATCCAAGAAGAAAATTGCCTGATGAGTCCAGCGGGGACGAAACGTACGTCGCAATCGAGCTATGCCGTTGCTGTGTCATCTTCTATGCGCCATGCTCTACTTGATGTACCAGCCTGCTGTGTCGGATACCGCCAACCATGCATCGACGAGGCGCCAGGCGCGAACTGATGGTGGTGGTGGTGAGAAGGAGAGCGCTGTGCCAGAACTGTGCAGCTTAGAGAGCGTGTGTGGGCAGGCGTGTGTTTACCGCCATATTGCCAGGTGCGTCTTAACCACCATATTTAATCAACCATAAATACAGCTGCAGTGGTGTCTTCAACTTCATTCTCCCGAGTTAAGCTCCGTATGAAGACATCCAAGAAGAAGATTGCCTGATGAGTCCAGCGGGGACGAAACGTACGTCGCAATCGAGCTATGCCGTTGCTATGTCATCTTCTATGTGCCATGCGCTACTTGATGTATGTACTAGCCTGCTATGTCGGATACCGCCAACCATGCATCGACGAGGCCCAAGGCGCGAACTGATGGTGGTGGTGGTGAGAAGGAGAGCTCTGTGCCAGAACTGTGCAGCTTAGAGAGCGTGTGTGGGCAGGCGTGTGTTTACCGCCATATTGCCAGGTGTGTCTTTACCACCATATTTCATCAACCATAAGTACAGCTGCAGTGGTGTCTTCAACTTCATTCTCTCGAGTTAAGCTCCGTATGAAGACATCCAAGAAGAAGATTGCCTGATGAGTCCAGCAGGGACGAAACGTTCGTCGCAATCGAGCTATGCCGTTGCTGTGTCATCTTCTATGTGCCATGCGCTACTTTTCATCGACCATAAGTACAGCTGCAGTGGTGTCTTCAACTTCATTCTCCCGAGTTAAGCTCCGTATTAAGACATCCAAGAAGAAGATGAGTCCAGAGGAGACGAAACGTACGTCGCACTCGAGCTATGCCGTTGCTGTGTGATCTTCTATGTGCCATGCGCTACACTGTACTTGATGTACCAGCCTGCTATGTCGGATACCGCCAACCATGCATCGACGAGGCGCCAGGCGCGAACTGATGGTGGTGGTGGTGAGAAGTAGAGCTCTGGGCCAGAGCTGTGCAGCTTAGAGAGCGTGTGTGGGCAGGCGCGTGTTTACCGCCATATTGCCTTGTATAATATTACAGAATTATTAGGCGGAAGGGGATTGGGGGGGGGGGGGGGAGGGGGGGGCGCTGCATCCAATGTAAACGAAGGACGAAGAGAATAGACATTATGGTGAGACGGTGCTGAAGTTACGAGCTACAAAAGTCATACCTTAGAAGTGGGACATTCGTAAACAGAAACCATTCATGGACTGTGGACATGCAGGTGCTTAACTGGAATGACTTTGACCGCCGTTGACCAGTCTCATCGCAAATCATCTGCTTGACCAACCTCCCAAACTTGATAAGTGCAGAAATGGATGTACTAAAGGTGGCTCCGTTCTTGTAGGGTACGTAATGCTGCTTAGGCACAGGATAATAAGCCATTCAGCACGATGATGCCTGGATGTCGCCCCATACCAAAACCTGTAAAAGGCTACTTTTTTCCTATGAAAGCACTACCTGCTCAATGATCGGTAACTTTGCCGTCCCTATGACGAATAACACGATCCTCAGCCTCCTTGAAATGTCTTGAAACAAAGAACAAAATAATTGCAAAGTCAGCTCTTAGCGAAATCCAAAGCCCGGGCTACAGTCTGGCGATCATAAACTACGCGCTCGAATGACTTGAGCGTGGGAAAGAGGCAAAACCATCAGATGCCACTTCGGTCTCCTAGCTCAAAGTGAGTTAAACATTTGTTGAGCACTCCCGAGATCCGCCACCATCATTTTTTTCGTGTGGATTAGTCTCTTATATATTGCTCGTGGCCTGGCATGAGTAAACCATGGATGTGCCCAAAATTGGGAATGATATCACTTTGGAAGGTGTCTTAAATCATGTCCTACTTTCATAGTATTCTCAGGATTCAAATAATTGGTGTGTCATTATTTAACCAATTTGTAATATCATCATAAACTGGGGTATTCGGTCATCAATGTTCTGAAGTTGATAGATATCACTTCAAGGACGGCTATTGGATAAAATTAATCTGTCAACAGAGGAGTTAACTTCATTGGATGCTGCAAAAGCCGTGTTTTTGTATTTGTAACTTGTGGCTGTGTTATACGGTGGATTTGGATAGCCAGCATAGCATCGCAACCATTTTGTCGTTCTCACAGAGTTTATTCCGTGACCTACTGTTCTTCATTACTGTCTTTAGTGATGGCAAGATTGCCTGACGTCGTCCAAAGGCCCTGCGGAAGCAATTCACTGCCTCCTCGTGTATTCAGGGTCCCATTTTACACATTTTACACAAAATGGCAAAGCACCCACCACTAGTTAAACCGACGTGGCAGGGAGAATTGAATTATATGCACCAAATTTTCTGGTCAATGTTGATCTACAATAAACTGGCTCTCATTTGCCACCACCCATGTTTCGATACAGAATAGCAGAAAAACAGCCAGAAGAAAAGAAAACACATTTCTTAAAAATTGCCAAATGTCAAAAAAAGGCAAAATCACCTCGTACGGGCGGGCAATCACAGAAGATGGTAACACCGGCCTGACACAACAACTGAAGAAAAAGGAAACACACAATTCACTAATTTGAGGGAAAACCAAAAACGGGAAAAGTCTGAACAAAAATTGATGAACACCACCAGTACTCGAACCAGGGACCCTCGCCTTTAGCTGGCGACGCCCTAACCACTATTAACCCTTTGGAACTGCACTGATCACACGACGTCAGGAGATGCTGCAATTGCAAGTATATTCGTTCCAATTTCCATCATAACGCTGGTTCTACTTCACCGATTCTGACGATCTTGGGCTCGTTGGAAAGCTCTTGGAACGAGGATAACAGCGAGCCCAAACTCATTCAGGAGAGCGATTGCTGTCTGCTACCGAATGCCAGGAACGCCAGCTGAATACCAAATCCAAAACGGAATAGTCCTTGTCTCGCCATTTCACTCGTGCTAGCTCAAAATCATTCAAATTTTTTCTAACAGGCTCACAAAAGCCGTGACAAAAAGCGCTGGGAGTGATGTCACACGCTGCGTGGGCAGGAAGAGGGAAAATCCCACTTTTGAACGAAATTTGCACTTCGCTGACGCATGAGAAATCGAGCGAACTTTCGAGCACTTGCCGCTCTGTTATACTAGCTCGTATCGACCCCGGAGTTTTTCGAGCCGACAGCTTAGATTCTCTGCTACCTCGTAGGTATTTCGATTGTTGAATTCGGTTGAGATTTGACTGAGTTGTAACTCGTTGAGTGCACTTGCACACATGACATTGGCATCGTTCGAATTCGAACGATGAGCTCCAAAGGGTTAAAGACAAAACATAAAGACATTTTTTTAAGAAAATTGCATTTGACAAATCTTCTCACCATGGAAAATCTATTCATTGTAGTCTCTGTTAGACCAGTCTGTATCCGTTACACGTGTTAGCTCGTTGCCAACAAGCATTGAAATACAATCAAATCATATTCATGCAGAGTTGTGATCGGTGAAGTCTGCCCCTAAAGTGCATACATGTACTTGTCGTCTTTAACATCCTTGGATACTTACTCCCTGGAAGTCGTACGAGTGAGGCTGGACCTATTCGTGCGCAAGAACAGGGACGTGAAGAAGAGGTCGGTGCGCCTTCCGCGATGCTTGGGGAATTGTGTGTTGCTCACTAGGTGGGAGCTCGCGTGTTTCCTGCCGAGATGAATTCTCACTGACTGAATCACGACTGCCATCCAGACCACAGGAGGCGTCCATCGAACAGTCCACTCCGCAAACCTGCAAAAAGCACCGAATCCGTACTCGAGTCGCTGGCCACCCTGACTCCTTGGCAATGATAGCAGTGCTGATGGACGTGCACATATACAAGACACAGGGTCGTAGTCGAGACTAGTCCATGGCTCCAGTTTTTATCCCCTAGTCGGATTTCAGTGAGTGCAACTGTACATAATCTCTGTATCTCTACCGGCAGCCCTAGTGTCAGGCAATAGTGGGATTGTGCCATGCTTCTATTCTCATAGTTCATCTTGTCCGACTTTCGACCTGTCCACGCCACTTGCCTGACTATCGTTTCAGCTGTAACCTGAAGTCAATCTGCGATAAAATGATCCGCTGTAGCACCGACTCCACTTTTATGTTTATGTATCTATGTCATTCGGATCTTCCCAAGTTGTAAAATGTACTGTTGAGATACCGAATTCAAATAAATCAATACCATCAAATACCAAGTCGATACCATCACGCCCTGTACAAAGAAAACGCAACCCATATATTGATAATGCGCATAGTGAGTGCATTGAATGAACGCATTCAAGAGGCATGCACGGCAACATTAGTACTAGTGTTTATGAGTTCTAACTGTGTTAGAAGTGAGCTGTAAGGCAAACACAAAATAATCACGTGATGTACTATCACTGGACGTACATGTAAAACAATACCTACAGTCTCCATAATTATAGTATATAACTCTACAGTGCATTCTGAAGTTCACCATGGATGCGTATCAGTTGCATCTCAGCAAAACTATACATTGTGTAAAGTTTTTCTCCCACTGTCGGATTTCCAGTAAGCGAAACTGTACATATGTCTGTATTTCTCCTGGCAGCCCTAGTATCAGGCAATACTGGGATTGTGCTATGTTGTTACTCTTAGTTTGTCTTGTCCGACTTTTAACCTGTCTGTTTGCCTGGCTACAGTGTCATCTCAGACCACTGGTCAATGCATTCACACCTAGCACACCGTCAACCCAAACCCTGTATTGACTAAGCATGTAGTGATTGCATTGACGGAAGATATTCAGACCAATGCAGCGTAGGAGTGATGCTAGTCGTCACGAGCTTCAAGCGTGAAAAATAACGCAAACAAAATGTTACAGGCTAATGTATCATGGGAAGTACAAAAATCTCAACAGTGTCCAAACTGCATATGACTTGACAGTTTGTGCCGAGGTTGAACATGCAGGCACATCAGTTGCATCACAGCATAATAGATATCCTTAGCTAAAAAAACGCTAACGTAAACGCAAACCTTTCCGTTCTTCGGATCGATCAAGCTGACTTTTCCCTTAGCACAAAGTACGTTATAGTTGAGACGAAGTAGTCGTGACAACCATGGCGATATGAATTTTCGTGGAAACAGATGCGGGAAATTCAAAATTTTGAACCAGGGATTAGTTTGCTCTCGTTCCGAAAGAATACCTTGGTGAGGTCTTTTACTCTGGAATAGCAAAAGCACGGCGAAAATGAGTTTTCGCTGTTCCCAGGTCCTTGGAAACCCTTTCCTAAACGCAGTACCGAAGACTGTAAGGGTTCTCCAGCTCCAGCACGTCTGGGAGAGGCCGATGAATTTCTTCCTCAGGAGTGCCGTGGAACTGGTCCTTTGTTTCCCAGATGGGATAGAGGGAGAAAGGCACGAAGCAGAGGACGCAGAAATTGTCAACTGAAAGGCAAAACTCGCCAAAAAAGCTAAATGACTTTATTATGTCACAAGAGGAAGCAATCTCGACTCTCGATCTCATCATCTCGATCTGCACGACGTGCTTTTTATCTCCCGCCAGTTACAAAACAATGCGAGTTTGTGCATTTTTTGCAGAATTTCCATAACGAACGTCGGCCCGTTATTTTGAGCTCTGTAACGTTTTTCCGTTATCCGATAACGTCTTTTGTCACGGCTGGGAGTGAGTACCGTAAAAGTTAGCGTTATCGTACTTTTGCTATTATTATTATTATTATGCTCTATTCGCGTTAGCATCAGTGAGCTTATAAAGCTCACATATAGCCTTCGCTTAAGCCGCAAGAACTTTTGCTAAGGATGTCTAATGATGAATTTTCCTGTTTCGGGAATTCTCTTTTTTAGATGCGACATCCTGTGTACGCATTATCTATCTGCCAGATATCAGAAACTGCAACGATTCTCAAAAGTTGTATAACACAACGGGAGATAATTATAAATGGAAGATGTTCAGAATAATAATAATTAAAATTTGAGCGAAATCGGAGAGATCCACTTGCACACATACTTTGGTATTCTCAGACATGCTAGGTTCCCTTTGGGGTTTGGATCGATTGTGCAAAGCTCTTGAAAAGTTTCTGAAGGGAACCTTGAAATTTGCATACCCTCAAAAATGGCCGAAATATCACATTATTTATGGGTCTAGAAACGAGTCACGCCACAGCGTATCCGAACAAGTTATGAACAAAACTCCATCAAGCCAACATTGCCTCACCTTAGAAGACTTCCTGGAGCAGTACCGCTTAGCCACGCCAGGATCCCAGAAGACGAGGTCTATCACCCCCTGACGCCACAAATGATCGTCTTGAAAATAGCCAATTTACAAGCGCTGGCAAAACAGCCAGCTACGTCCTCAATTGGCCAGAACTATACACCGGAAGATGGTAGAACACCTCTTCTAGCGCTGAGGACATGTCCCCCATCTTCCTTTTGAGGTTTTCTTGAAATAAACAATTTTGAATTTTTCCACTCGACCATGCTGAAATACGGCCAAAATCATACCTGCGCAGGAAAGCTCGCCCCTCCGCGACGTCTCCTCGGCAATGTCTACTCGAACACTACTCCCAAGGCCGAAGAACAAAGTTTAGTGTTGACTCTGACAAGGAAAAGCAGCGGTGATCACTTGTCACTCCAAACGACAAGCTTCTCCTTGCGCCACCAATAATTTTTTGTGCGACTGCTGGTGTAAAAGTGACTGAACAGTCTGAAGTCCTGAGCGTAGTTTTTGAATTTTACTACAAGAGGCACGGTGAAATCACGTGCCTTGTGACGCAAGAATGCCAAGTCGCGTTGATCACGGCTCACGAGATTTCAGAGTCACCTTCGTAAAGTGCGCTTGTTACTGGCCTTGAACGCCCGTTCCGGCGTTGGTCTGGAAGTGATCACACTTGTGTTGTTACTGCGCTCAAGAACACGCTGACTGGGTTGTAGGCCCACCAACTGATGCTGATGGACGTGAACATGTACAAGAACAGGGTCATAGTCGAGACTAGTCCATGGCTCCAGTTTTTATCCCCTAGTCGGATTTCACAGAGCGAAACTGTACATATGTCTGTATTTCTCCGGGCAACCCTAGTATCAAGCAATACTGGGATTGTGCCATGTTTCTATTCTTATAGATTGTCTTGTCCGATTTTAACCTGTCCTCTTGCCTCGCTTTCGTGTCGTATCCAACTCGCACAAAAACAAGGCAAGCTCTGCATTGATAACGCACATAGTGAATGAGTTGAATCAACAAATGCAGGGCACAATTAGTTCTATGTGGTGAGGAGTTCTAGAGGTGAGCTTTCAAGCAAACACCAAATCAGCGGCTGCACTGTCACCGCAAGTATATGTACAATATAACTGACAACCTCCGTATTGCATATAACTCTACAGTGCATGCTGAAGTTCAGCGTGGGTGCGTATCAGTTGCATCTCGGCATAACGATACATTTTGTAAAGGTTTTCTCCCACTGTCGGATCTCAGTGAGCGTAACTGTACAAATGTCTGTATTTCTCCTGGCAGTCCTAGTATCAGCCACTACTCGGATTGTGCTATGCTGCTACTCTTAGTTTGTCTTGTCCGACTTTTAGCCTGTCTGTTTGCCTGGCTACAGTGCCATCTCAGACACAGTAGCCTTTGACTTTTGTTTGCCTTATAGTTTACTTTTGGAGCTCGTGACGACTAGCACCACTCCCACACTGCAATCTGCTGCATATCGTCCGTCAATGCATTCACACCTAACACACCGTTAACGCAAACCCTGTATTGAATAGGTATGTAGTGAATGCATTGACGGAAGATATTCAGACCCATGCAGTGTAGGAGTGGTGCTAGTCGTCACGAGCTCCAAGAGTGAAAGATAAGGCAAACAAAAAGCCACAGGCTACTGTGTTATGGGAGTACAGCAATATCAACAGAATCCAAACTGAATATGAAACGACAGTGTGTGGTGAGGTTGGGCGTGAATGCAGTTGCATCAAAGCATAATGAGGATTTGTCCTGTTTAGGACAATCGATATTTTGGGATACGATAGTTCTTTGTGCGCATATTTATCTGCCAGATATCCGAAACTGCAACGACTCTCATAAGGTGTAAAACACAATGGGAGATAATTTCAAAAGAAAGAGATTCATAAGAATAATTATTCTACTGCATAAAGAACAAAAGCAAATCAAATATGTTAGATGAAAGCTCGGTTTTATTTCTCCAAAAAGCTGCGTTCATTATGTAGGGGAAAGAAGTGTTGTTACAGCGGTTGTAAACAGAGATTTTTGAAGTTCTTCACTTGTTTTCGAATCCAATGCAGGAGTGCAACCTGAACCAATCGATACTCCGCTATCATTCGCATGAGCACGGCCCCAATCGCACGAAAGGTTAATCCTATGGAACACATAGCGTGGCATAAAGAATTGAAAATCAGCTAGAATATTTATTTTAAAAGGCAAAATATGCGTGCAGAAACCACTGTTCTTGTGCATCGCTCACAGCCAGAAATATAAATCGTGAAATCGTTCCTCCATTCAATTCGCCCTCCCACCAAAAAAGCTATGACATTAAAGACCTTGGGTTCCCAGTAAAAAGGCAACGCCTGTTGGGACTCCCCTAGTAAATTAATCAAATCTACTACTACTACTACCTACTTTCTGACATTTTCAATTGGGAATCTTTGTATTAAACCTAACGATACGGAAGCGTGTATGAATTTTAGATTGAATAATGAACGGATTTTGGGAACGTCTGAAGGGTATAAGCCTCCACACCGGAACTTTAATTCCTCGATCAACTGCTCCGTGCCTAACAAATGATAACTGGACCACAGGGCCGGATATCTGGGGATTATAAATCCGATACAATTCAGCCATGACTCTTGGTAGATATGACTTGGTGTGAGCTTCTCCCATGATGATCCGCTCACTGCTGTTACATCTAAATCTTCGGTATCTCCTTCAAAGCACTCTGGTGTTCGCCAGACACAAACCTCCTCGACAACATAAGCTGCCCAATGGCTAGGACAATCGATAACGGCTATCCGTAGATCTTCACGACAAGCCAAATGCAGTCGACCCAGTGCATTCACGAAGTTCTCTTCAACTTAACCATCAAAAGATTGCGACGCACTACTGCAATCTCGGAGATTGATGACTAACCTTTTGCATCGGCAGAGGTCGAGGGTGGTGTAGTTCTCCAATAAAAGTAAAGTGGGACCAAATTTCAAATCCAAAAACCTTCAGAATCTGAACAGCCTCGTCACAGTCAGCATTATAATGATGTTTCGGTCTTGAAAAACAAATTCTATATTGACCATATTCTAGCCGATTGCTAGGCTAAGATCAGGTTCACGCAAACTTGTCAGGAATTGTGAAGGACTCAGTCTTTATGAAGCCGTCGACGGTGACCGACCAGATCTGCCCTGCTCTTTCAAATGAACCTGATGAACACTGACTGCTACTCTATAGAAACTTAGTCCTTATAGGTGAAAACAAAGGAGATTGTCTTCAACTCTTTTTTAGTTCTTGCGCTGCTGATCGGTGAGAGTTAAGACTCGCTATTTTCGAAATCAGGTAAGTGTGAGAAAGAATGTGCTTACTTTCGGTGTGCAGATTGCGTTCAGGGCCCAGTTTGAAAAACGTCCGTTCACTGTTGTGACTTATATTCCAAGAAAGTTTTACGCAATGTGACACGTTTGTGAGAAATTTAGACCAGCGCTCTGCACAGAATGTATCAAATCCGGCCGTACCTACCGAGACCGAGAAATTCCACGCGGCTTCTGCTGGGCGATCACTTATAATAATAATGGGAAGGGAAGCAACATGCAGTCAATCATTAACGGGCTTACTGGCTTACTAGCAGTGGTAGTAATGGGTAAAGCTCCAGCAGTGAGATCGGAAGCAAACACAAAGTCACAATCTACACGGTCACTGGAAGTGCAAACATTACTTTTTATAACTATGACTCGACATTGCATGCTGAGGTCAGCGTACTTGAGAAATTTTCTAGAATAGCAACACTATAACATAAACGAAACTCTTTTCCGATGTGTTGAAGTGGTAATTCCCCTTTCAATCATTGTCATTGTGTGAACATCTGAGAATGAAATCGACCACATCGGAGGAGAATCAATCTGCAGTTTGTTAAGGGGCTACAATGGTTTCGGAACGTGAAGCATTTGGGATTATCACATGGCACCTGATTGTTGCCCATACTCCAGGGAATCAGCACCTTTCGTGCCGCGGGCAAAAAAAGGCGACATTGCCCGCAAAAAAAGTATTTTATTTCAGTGATCCCGTAAGTACGACAACTCTCTAGACTTTATGTACGACTTTATGCCAAGTCGCATTGTAGCATTGAGACGAAGATGGAATTGATTTTGGAGATGGACGTCCAGGCAATGGACAAGGGATCGGACGTCTGCCATGTGGCGCTTACAGGGATCATTTGTTCAGTAATGTTTTGCAGCGTCCCCTTCGGTAAGCTTTTGGATAAAGACTCAGTTCTGCTCGATGCGGTACTGTGATCACAAAAAATTATTTGGAATAGCACAAATCCAACTCATCATCGTGCGTTTGCCGAACCTACGATATGCAGATGACACCGGATTGTGTGCACATCCATCAGAAGTGTCCACCCTCACCAATGCTGTTAATGACGGTGGAAGAGAGAAGGGCCTGTCACTGAATCTGTCCAAAACCAAGATCATGCATATCGGAACCTGAACTGCTGGTGCAAACGATACTGCTCCAACGCCACTTGCGGTCGATGGAGAAAGAATTGCAGAGGTGAGGAGATGCAATTATCTCGGATCCTGGAAGACAACAAACGGTGGTTGCAGCCTCGATATTCGATCAAGAATTGCCATGGCGAAAGAGCGTATGCTCCAGTTGGAAAGACCACAACATCTCCAGACAGCTGAGAACCCGGATAGTGCATGCTCTTGTGTGGTCTGTCCTGCTGTATGGAGCTGAGAGTTGGACTCTCCTCCCTCTCGGGGGAGAGTTGGACTCTCCGGAAGCCAGATGAACGACGAATACAGGCAGCAGAAATGAGGTGCTACCGACGTATCCTAGATGGAGAAGCGCCCGAATGAAAGTAGCCTGGTGAAGTTGGGAGTACAGAGACAGCTGCTAGCCAGGATCTAGATACGCAAACTGACCTATTTCGAGCAAACCTGCCGCCCGTCTGGCTGCGAGCTTGAACCTGACGTGATGTTTGGTGTCGTGGATGGTGAGAAAAATCGTGGTCGTCCGAAGATTTCCTTTGCTGACAATATCGTTTCGTGCACTGGTGCACTCGATTTTTTCTCTTTTCAGGCAGTTCACTTCCCAAACTGATCCTTTGAATTTGAAGTTCTCCCAATCAATTCAAAAAATTATCACTCTCTTTCATCTCTGGTAGGATCAAGAAGCTGACCGTAAGTGGTCCCCTGGGGGAGGGAGAAAGACCCAAGTGCCATCAGTATGTGTGGCACGTGTTGTGAGCTGCCTTTGGAGTGAAAAACTTGTCAGCGCCTTCTAGGTTCAGCCCGGTCCCATAGCTCAGTGGTTTAGAGCATTGCTCATGACAAGCAAGGTCCCGGATTCGAGTCCTGGTGGGTCTGGCGATTTTTTCTCTTTTCACTCAGGCAGGTCACTTCCCCAACGGATCCTCTGAATTGGAAGTTCTCAAAATCATTTCAAAAAATTATCACTCCCTTTCCCTTCTGGTACGGTCAAGAAACTGACCGTAGGCGGTCACTTGGGGGAGGGAGAAAGACCCAAGTGCCATCAGTATGTGTGGCACGTGTTGTGAGCTGCCTTTGGAGTGAAAAACTTGTCAGCGCCTTCTAGGTTCAGCCCGGTCCCATAGCTCAGTGGTCAGTAGAGCATTGCTCATGACAAGCAAGGTCCCGGGTTCGAGTCCTGGTGGATCTGGCGATTTATTCTCTTTTCATGCAGTTCACTTCCCAAACTGATCCTTTGAATTTGAAGTTCTCCAAATCCTTTGCAAAATTTAGTTTATTTTACTTTTTTTATCTTTTTCGACAACGCAGATGATGATGATGATGATGATGATGATGATGATCGTGTGTTCTCAGATCCTCGCAAAGTCACTGCCTGTGTGTGGTCTTCCTGTGCCACGCAAAACTCGTACAAGGCTCATCTGTACTCTGCCTTCACCTTTGCTTGAACAACAAACACAACAATTCAGGAATGTTTTACAATGAAAAATATACCTATCTGGAGCTAAAAAAAAGAAACATAGTCCTGAGTTTTGCACACCAGGGAGTCGTCAAAATACAGTACTGTATTTGACAATTACTGATACACATGTAAACATGAAGAAACTCTTTGTGGTAGCACTCTTAATTTATCATCTGAAATTATGATTCTGTTGTGCTTTGTTGTGGTTGCCATGTCTATTGCTAAGACGATTTCTGTCTTCTTCCGGCAACCACAGAACATATTATCACTTGCAAGATCTCTCCTGGAAGGCCTAGTAACAGGCGCTTCTGCTATTGTGTTGTGTTTCTTATCTTAGTTTGACTTGTGTGACGTTGAACCAGTCTGTTTGTCTGGCTGTATTGCCATCATGGACGGCAGATCAATACCATAATGGACAGCACATAGTCAACACAAGCCTTGCATTGACTTAGCATCTCGTGAATGCATTGACTGACAACATTCAGAGTAATGACTACAATTTAGTAATGCTAGTCGTCACCCCCTCTAGGTCTGAGATCTAAGGCAAACAAACTGCTCAGTCACTGGAAGTGCAACAAACCAGACGGCGTCCAAAATACATAATGACATGACAGTGCATGTTGATCTAGAGTCACGATGCGCATCATTTTATACACAGCGTCCTTGGTTTGGCAATCTTTTTTTTGGATAGGATAGACCAGTGCATGAATAAAGGATGCCAAATATCAGAAACTGCAACGAATTTCAAAATCTATTATTATAACGCAACGAAGGATAGTGAAAAGCAAAATTAACTAATGGTAGGCGTTGATTTGAGATAAAAATCATGCGGGCTAAAAAAAGAATTGGATCAATCACCTCAGGTATAAGCTGATTGGAATGGAAGAAAGGTGTTTTACTCATGTAAAGATCCGCGGCGATACAAGCGATTGGCGGATATACAGGCGTTCATGGTTTCGGTGATAAAACTGTTGTAACCACGTTTGTCTTCAAAGATGAAGCATAATATAATGTTGGAACATTGTTTGCCACCACAGATTCGTCAAATTCGTCAAATTCTTCCTCTGCCCCAGAATACAATCCAGGAAAATATAAACCCATTACTTCTCTGTGCGATTCTGCATCGCTAGAATCAAAAAGCGAACAGACGCCAACTTCTTTTAAAACATATTGAAGCGTAATGGATTGAAAGTCAGCAAGAATATTGAGAAAATATTTGCGAGCGGAAACCGCCAAACTTGTGCAAAGCTCACAGCCTTCGATAAATATGCTGAATTGTTTAGGGTACTGCCTTTTCCGAATCAGAAAAGCTAGCACAAAAGTGAACACATTTCTGAAGTACTGAAGACGTACATCACAATGTGGCTCTATGGCATGATGTAAGCAGTTCAAGTTAAAACTATACCTGAAGGGGCGTTGTTGGGGCCAGGACTTTCCAAATTCGAATTCTAACCTCTCGGTCCTCGTCTCCGCGCCATATAAGCTAAAATCAGGCCAGCGAACTTCAATTCTGTCGTATTTAAACCATAAAAGTTCCAAACAGCTCACTAATGATGTTTGGTATAGATAACTGGATGTGAGTGACTGCCATGGTGATCCAGTTACCATATCCACTTGTACGTTATCCCTTCTTCCGTTGTAATACAGAGCCCATCGCCAGCGTATAAGCGTCATGACAACTTCAGTTGTCCAATGGCTAGGGCAATTGATAACTATCACCGACAAATGATCATGGAAAGCTAATCGAAGTCTACGCAAGGCATTCAAGAAGTTCTCTTCAGCAAAACCACCAAATTTGCCCAACGCACTACTGCGACGTCCGAGATTTAAGATTAACTTTTCGCATCCGGATAGGTCGAGGGTGGTGTAGCTCAGCAATAGTAAATTAGGACGAAATTCCAAATGCACAACCTGATTCATCTCAAAGGAATCGTTACGAGGCTCATGATCACCATATTTTAAGGCCGCAAAATCTACTTCTATATTGACCATATTCTGGCTAATTTCTAGGATAAGACCAGCTTAATACAAACTTGTGAGGAGTTATGAAGGACTCAGTCTCTATGAAACCGTCGACGGTGACTGACCAGATTAAAGCTGCTCTCCTCTTTCAAATGAACCTGATGAACACTGCCTGCTACTCTCTAGAAATCAAGTACTTAAAGGTGAAAACAAAGGTGTTTGTCTGCAACTCTGTGTTAGCGTTTGCTTAGATGATAGGTGATAGTCGATAATGTTTCTACACACAATCGGGAAAGTGTGAGTAGGAATGTGTTTAGTGTCGGTGGTTAGGTTACTTTCGTTGTCCAGGTTGCTTAACATCCATTGAGTGTTGGTAATAATATTGTACGATGTGACACATTTGTGAGACATTTAGACCAGCGCTCTTCATATTACGTATCAAATCAAGCCGTACCAATCGAGACCGAGGAATTCCACGTAAATTCTCACACGAGGCTTCTGGTGGGGGAGATCTGCCAGGCGAGTTCTTAGAATAATAGCAAGAGTAGATAAACAAGAGTGTGCAACTCCCGGATCCGCGCGGATGTGTTGGCCCATGGCGGAATTTTTTGATACCGTAATCTTTTCGACCACCCACGCGCTGCTAGTCTTTTGGAAAGTTTTGCCTCGTGCACTTGGCCGCGCTTACATTACAATGTCGGTGCCCAGCATGTGCTCTCACACTGCTTTGCGGCAAGAAGCCTGTTTTTTTCTGAAAATAGGTGACGTCAACAAAATATTCCGCCGTGGGCAGGGGAAGGGGGTATCAGGAGATTGTGCCGGAGAGACCCGGAGTTGCACACTCTTATTTATCTACTCTTGATAATAGTGATAAAAGATGGAACATGCAGTCAGTCGGTAAAGCGATGATTGTGAACTGGGAATGTGCAGCATTTAGTGCAATATGCGCACCAGGGGGGCAGTTTTACATTATAGTACTGCCAACCGTGCTGCAACCCACAGTCAACTGGGAAATTGTGCCCAGGCACAAGGGGTACATGGATGAGGCTAATACCATTATCGGCACTTGTGCCAGTGGTTGTGAGACTTTTACAGGGTGATAGCGGCCGTCGTGAGTTCCCTTCGGGACCGGACACGATAATTTCTTACTGCCCCTTGGTGCCGCACAATTGCTCAGCACTAACAATTCAGTTGAAGGGCATATAATCGCCGAGGATGGTGCTAAGGTGCAAACCGACTCTAACGTCGAATCTCTGCAAACATTTTTGGCAATATAGGACCTCTACGGAAACTGTCTGATACTCAACGCCTCAGCCTGTCCCTTGCAGTATGTTTAGTCAGACAGCATGCCTATCGAGGGGGGGGGGGGGCGTTTGCGAAGGTTGGCAACAAACTAAAATTTATGCGCTGTCCCCGATCTAAACCAGCCACCAAAATATCAGCCGTACAGTGGCACAGTGGTGAAATGAATTGCTATACTAAGGGATGTTTGCAAGCAGAAAACAGTCATGGGCAGCAGACAGAGACGTGCGTTTGACTGGAACGACCTAGACAGAATTTATCAGTGCCAACGCAAGACAGTTGGCGGCCGACTTCCTACTGATCTTGATATGTACATGGCTGAATGCGCTGAATGTTGCTGTGTCAGGGCCCACAGTCCGCAGTTATACAACAGGATAGGCAAAATGAGGGCAGAGAAAATACAAAGTCTGGAGCTCAGTTTATTACGCTTCCACGAAATGGAGCCAAACGCTCTATTCGCAGCACCTATTCTTGCCTGAATATCCTCTGCGGACCCTAACAAAGAGCCAAGGAGCTTGACAGATCGCCAAGAGGAGTCGGCTTTAGTTACTGTAATATATTGTGTTTTCTGAATATTTAACATTAGGTTATCTTCTTTGAATTTTTCACTTGATTTCTCCACAATCTCCTCGACTTCTCGCCTCTCCGTGTCATGGATTGCTGTGTCGTCTGCATATTCGGTGGTTGGTGCTGGTAAAGATAAGTGCGATAGTATAGGATCAAGGTGGTGCATGGCTTCCTCAGCATACTTATTGTACATGATGGGAGAGACCGGATCCCCCTGCACTACTCCGATATTTGTAGCAAACGCTTTGTCTAAATGAGAACTGAGTCTCACTCTCACCGTCGTGTCCGAGATCAGAGTGGCAACGACATCAGTGGCAGCTCCAGAGTCTGAAAATCGCGCCAACGCCTTCTCACGGACAATGGTATCAAATGCTCCGCTGAAGTCTAATAGTGCGGCAGAGTATTTCCAGTCACCGAGTAGTGCACGTTCGCACATGACACGCGTATAGAAAACTCCGTCAGCCGTGGAGCGTCCGGGTGTAAAGCCTGCCTGAATTTCACGTACATATGAGGTGGTAGATTGTTGTGAACGCATGGTGATGATGCGGGTCAGCACCTTGCGAACAACTGATAGCAGCATGACCGGTCTATAACTTTTCGGTGCACCCATAGGTTTTTCTCGTTTGTATACTGGCACCAGAAGGCCACATCTAAGGCCAGGTGGGCAATAGTGGAGTTCCTTAATGGAGTTGAATAGGGTAGTCAGCCATGGAGTAATGACAGTCGAAGCCGTACGTAGCAGTGCCGCACTGATCCCATCACATCCAACAGCGCCTCCGATTTTCTGGTGCATGATGGCCTTCCTAATCTCTTCAGAGGTAAATGGTTCGTCTTCTGCCTTACTGTTAGTTTGTGCTGGGGAAAGCGTTCGCTGGTCGCTCCGGTAAAACACTGATGCGAAATACTTGCTGAATTCCTCCAAATTCCAATTTACATTTGTGACATTTTCACCACTATCCTTTGCGAGTCGTACTGGGGAAGGTTTGTCAGGATTTCGAAGTGCTTTTAGCTGTTTGATGGCATTGAAGTACGATCTTGCATCCGGGCGTAATGCGTCCACCGCCTCCGCTTTGTGCTGCCAATATAAGTCACCTTCGTTTCTGAGTAATGCTCGGATACGGTGAAGGATCTTGTTTCTACTTTGTGTTAGTTCTTTCCGCTTGTTCGGATCTTTTTCCATATGTATCCGGCTGTGGATTTCTTTTTGTTGAGTTGATAGCTGAATAACAGCAGGGCTCGTACTTCTAGCAATCCTCTTCTGTGGTTTCTTTCTTCCAAATGCCTTTTCCGCTGCTGCATGGGTAGATGACACAAATCTCTCCCAGGTTTGGTCTAGCGTGGAAATATCTTCAGGCAGGGTGTTTATGTCTGGCAACGTGCTTGCATTTTTGAAACTTTCAGCAGAGTCTTGTGTGGGTTCGTTATACGTGATGAAACAGCGGTCGTTGGTTGCTTTAGATGTTGTACACCGCCAGAATGTTAGTCGAAAATCTGCAATAACCGGATGGTGATCGGATCTTGTTCTGAATCCACCGTATGATCTGGCATTTACAACGCGCACTGTGTTTGATCTTCGCATTATCACAAAATCAATCATGTTTCGAACAGGTTGGCCATCCCTGTGTACGAGCCCATCCGAGAACCATGTCGAACGATGCTGCATACGATGGTTGAACATGGTGTTGCATAAAATCAGATTTTGCTCCTCACACAGCTCAATCAGTCTCTCACCGTTCGCGTTGCTTGATACGTGCTTGGAGAAACATCCCACTGCACCTCCTGAAGCAGGTCGGGCGCTCCCTATTTTTGCATTCAGGTCTCCCAATATCATAAAAATTAATCATCTCTTCTACTGACCTCCCGGGCAATACCTCGTAGTGCGGAGTAGAAGTCATCTGTTTCCTGAGGATGTGATGTCGAGCGTTGCAGCGTCGGAGCGTAGCAGCAGATCACCATGAGGGAGTTGCTGTCAGGTCGAGGTCCATCTCGGAGACGAACTTATATAATCCGTTCGGAGATAAATTTGTACGACTCCACATTATTTATTAGTTTCTTGTTGATGAGAAGGCCAACTCCAGCTCTGGACGACGAGCCACCCGAACGATACAGAACATGTCCGTTGTCGTACGTGTCTACACCGGCTCCGTTCAGCCAGGTCTCCGTCAGTCCGAGGATGGCAAGCCTGTATTGTTCGAAATCTTGTATTATTGTAATTTTCTTGATGTTGCTTTTCAAGGAACGAGCGTTGAACGTTCCTGCTCTGTGGGACGAGTCATTCTTACTGCGCTCCGTAAATATAGTTGCCTTCGGCATATTCAAGCAACTCATCTAGTAGCAACTTATCTGTCTGGAAACATTATCAAGGAACAAAAGTCTCTCGCAAGAGCGAGAGCTGCCGGGAGCTCAACTCGACAAATCAAAGTTATGAGCTCTAAGGCAAACACAAAATAATCACGTGATGTACTGTCACTGGACGTACATGTAAAACAATACCTACAGTCTCCATAATTATAGTATATAACTCTACAGTGCATGTTGAAGTTCAGCATGAAAGCCGCTCAGTTGCGCCTCAGCATAACGATACATTTTTTTTCTCCCACTGTCGGATCTCAGTGAGTGCAACTGTACGTATGCCTGTATTTGTCTTGGCAGTCCTAGCGTCAGACAATACTGTGATTGTGCCATGTTCCTACTTCAGTACTTTTAGTTTGTCTTATCTGACTTTTAACCCACAAGCATGCATGCATACACACAATAACACTTAAAACAAACAAAACATGAATATGCACATTTATCCAGACACGCTCTCACGCACACACCCATGTGTATGTCAAACGTACACAACGTGGACACATGTACACCAAGCAGATAAAATACAAGGAAGTGGGGTTTGCCATAGTTTTTTTTTCTTTCAATTTTGTCTGATAAATATTTTCGAGATTTTGCATCTCCGTGGATAACATTGAGCCAAGAATTATGCAATAAACCAGAAGAGATATCTCTTCACAAGTAGGCAAATAAATGCGTAGGTGCCCGGCAACAGCAATCGGGCGAGTCACAGCAATGTACGTATTGCAACTTCAATGATACACATACACGGTTGACCACCCATGTCTCAAACCGGCGGGTCAACCACATTGTGGCCCGGCAACTTCAAACGGGAACACACCGATACAACAGACACAGTTGACCACCCATGCCTCAAACCGGCGGGTCAACCACACAACAACATACAGGTGTCACAACACTGAGACAGTACAGCACAACACTAAGAGGCAAATGTATTTGACCCTCCCAAAATACAGTGTTCACGACCAAGCATTTCTCACGGCATCGCTCATTAGCATAACTTCCTACAAATAACCATGGCAAACCCCTAAGTGATACCCACAGAGCCACACCGGCACAAGGACTGAACAACAAGCGGACGGCACGACACTGTACAACACTACAAATGTACCTCACCTCTGTTCTCAACACCACATGGGCGTGGGCTGTTCCAGTCTTTGCTGCTAGCCATTGCACAGAGGGCATGCCGGCTGCACGCCTGACACAGTGCACGGCACATGGCTGCTTCATACACACTTGTACTCTGGTGAGCCATGAGTGTGGCCCCGCCAATGCGCACAGAATGGGAGCTCACCTGGTTGCAGTTGAGGATCTTAGTCGAGCAAACTCGGGAGAAGTAGCTGCCGTCGACGAACACAAACACTGGCCGTGAGCTGCCAGCAGTAGCAGTCAGGGACCGGAACTCGGCCATAGCCGAAACTGGGTACATCAGATTATGTGTGCGCAAATACCGAGCTTAAAGGCATGAGTCGCTCATGAGATCATTGCTGGCAGCAATCAGAGCGGCGAGTTCAGAGGAGGAGTTGGCACCAGGCATTGGTTGGCTGTGGAAGCCAGTTCTCGGAAGCGAGTAATCACAATAGGTTCATGCTGCATCTCAGCGGCCCATTGCCCCAAAAACGATTGTCCTTGATAGAAACCGAAGAAGCCAACATCAGAGGCATCCGTGAATAGCTCAAGGTCAGGGGACTTTGAACACTCGACATCGTAGAAGAAGGATTGGCCATTCCAGTTTGCGGCAAAGGAGCGTGACCATTCGATATCCAAGTGAGCTTCTGTGTCGATGTGGACTACTGGCTGAAAAGACAGAGTTGTCCAGCTAAGATACAGGAGTTGACGGATGAAGGTCCTGCCAGGAGGAACCACCTTTGCGGCAAGGACAAGGTTCCGATCAGCGACAGCAGTTCCCGCGTTGTGTAGCTAGTGCGCGTGGACTACTCACTCAAAGCCGCTAGAAAGGCAAATAACTTCTGGTCAGGTAGCCCCATCACCTGCTCCACGCTGTCGACTTTTATGCCAAGTACCGTCACCATTGTTGCTGGGCCGACCACCTTGCTGAGGTTGTCGAAGACCTGCCGAACCGTTGCTTTCAGTTGAACTCATTCCATTGACCATCAAGCACACGAACATAAGCACCTTGTATAGTGCAGCATACTGGTTGTTGTGCTGGCCTGCACAGCTATCAGGAATAGTTTTACCCAGAATGACTGGGTTGATGATTTCTCTCTGAGATAGGGTAATGCCACGTGCACAGCAGATGTGGTGCATAACGAACGCACAGTGAGCATAAAATCTTCATATCCACATCAAAGGCCACAAGCGTTTCACAACCACACCTGATACGTAGATGATCAACGATCGTCCCCGCACTCAACGTCGCTCCACCAGTAGTAGCATGTTACAAACCACCATCGTACGTTGTCCATGTAAATGCCTCTGCTCCTTGTCTACTTCTTTGGCTAGGTATTTTGACAGGTAATCACAGCCATTTCTGAGTTGGCGTCAACGCCACTCGCCATGTCAAGGCTTATAACTGAAGGAACACAACCTTGGGTCACTTTGACTAACTCGATGACAGAAATTGTTGACAAGGAAGTTGCTATGCTGACACGAGGCAGGGCAAAGCGGCCACGCAAGATTTATTTTTTCATCCACCATTTTTGGAAAAAATATTGTTTATTCAAGTACCGGGTGATGAACCCGTGACAAAACACGTGCATGCGTGGGCTAACTTGGCTTTGCTGCTCAAAGCCGTCATTTAACCTCTCTGCCTGCCTGGCTTTAGTGCCAACTCACTACAGGTTAATGCATTCACATCTAACACACCGTCAACGCAAACCCTATATTGACTACGTATATAGTGAATGCATTGACGGAAGATATTCAGACCAATGCAGCGTAGGAGTGATGCTAGTCGTCACGAGCTCCAAGAGTGAAAGATAAGGCAAAAAAGTCACAGGCTAATGTATCAAGGGATTTACAACAACCTCAACAGTGCCCTAACTGCATATGACTCGACAGTGTGTGCTGAGGTTGAACGTGCATGCACATCAGTTGCATCACACCATAATGATAAATTGTCCAGTTTCGGGCAACCTCTTTTTTGGACGCGATAATCCTGTGTACGCATATTTATCTGCTAGATATCAGAAACTGCAACGATTCTCAAAAGGTTTATAACACAACGGGAGATATTTAAAAATGAAAGAAGTTCATGAGAATAATTTTTCTACTGCATAAGAGTAAAAGCAAATCAATCACCTTAGATGAAAGCTCGGTTTTATTGTTCCAAAAATCTGTGATCATGGTTTGGGGGAAAGACATGTTGTACCATAGTTGGCAATCAGAGATTCTCGAAATTCTTCATCTGATGTCAAATACCAAGTAGGAGGACAAACTACATCAATCGATAATCCGCTTCCATTCGCATGGGAATGGCTCCAATTCCACAAAAGGTTAATCCTGTAGAACATGAAGTGTGGCATAAAGGATTGAAAGTCAGCTATAATATTAAGGCAAAATACGCGTGCAGAAACCACTAATCTTGTGCATAGCTCACATCCAGCAATATCTATCGTAAACTCTTTACACCAACCATTTCGCTTTTCTATCAGAAAGGCTATGACATAAACGACAAACTTTCTGACATTTTCAATTGGGAATCTCGAACTCGAGCCTAACAGTACGCAATCGTGTATGCACTTTATATTGAAACATGAAATAATGCTTGGGTAGCAGACTTCACTACTGAAGTATAATTCCTCACTGCTCCATCCAGAACCAACCCAGCTATAAGTGCACCTCCTAGCTTGATTTTCGGGGTATATTCTGTGAATACAATTCAGTAATGACTCCTGGTACAGATGACTGGGTGTGATCGTCTCCAATGATGATCCGCTTACTACTTTGACATCAATAATCTCTCTAGATCCTTTGACATCTGGTGTTCGCCAGAAACAAAGCTTCTCGACAACTTTAGCCGCCCAATGGCTAGGACAATCGATAACTGTTATCCAGAGATCTTCATGACAAGCTAAATGAAGACTATCCAGTGCACGCACGAAGTTCTCTTCAGCTACACCATCAAATGGCTGCGAAGCACTGCTGCAATCTCCGATATTGATGACTATACACGGGCAACGGCATCGGTCGTGAGTGGTATAGCTCTCCAATAGTAAAGTGGGACCTAATTTCAAATTCAAAACTTGCTGAATCGGAACATTCTCGTCATAATCATGATAAGAAGCGTGTTTTTCGACAGTAAAATCTATTTCTATATTGATCATATTCTCGCTAATTGCTAGGATAACACCAGCTTCATAAAAACTTGTCAGGGGTTGTGATGGACTCAGTTTCTATGAATCCTTCGAACGTGACCGACCAGATTTCAGCTGCTCTGCTCTTTCAAATGAACCTGATGAACACTGACTGCTACTCTTTAGAAACCAAGTACTTATCGGTGAAAACAAAGATGATTGATTATCTACAACTCTGTCTTAGCTCTTGTTTAGATTAAATGTGATAGCTAAAACTTGTTATACGCGAAATCAGGCAAGTGCGAGTAAAAATGCTTACTTTCGGTGTCCAGGTTACGTTCGGTGTTCAGGTTGATTAATGTTCAATGCCTGTTGTGACAAATCTTGTAGGAAAGATTGTCGCAAAGTAACAAACTTGTGAGAAATTTAGCCATACGCTCTACACCGAAGATATCAAATCCAGCCGCACCAGTCGAAACCGTGAAAATTTCACGCCGTCTCTGCGGGGCGAGTGCTGGGGGATGATTGCTTACAATTGTAATGGGAAGAGAAACAACTCGTCGTTAGTCGATAAGGAGGTGGTTGTGGAGTCGGAACGTGCATCATTTAGTATCATCTAGTACTGCTCAGTGGTGCTACGAATTTTCTCGGGAATAAAAATTCAGTTGAAGCGCGTGTATTCGCCGAAGATGGTGCTAAGGTGCAAACCGACTCCCACGTTGAATCTCTACAAACCTCTTTGGCGGTACAGCACGTCTAGAGCACGTCTAGAGAAAATGATGTGATCGTCAGCGCTTCAGCCTGTTCCTTGCAGTGTGGTGAGTGGCAAAACGTGGTTGTATCGAGGGGACGTGAGTGAGGGTTGGCGACAAACTCGAAATTAAGCGCTGTGCCCGATCTCAACCAGCCACAAAATAACAGCGTACGGTGGTAGAGTGGTAAAGTGACTTGCTAAAATATAAGTGATGTCCAGAAACAGAAACAGAAACCAGTTATGGCCAGCAGACAGAGACGCGCGTTGACTGGAACGTCTGAGACGGAATTTATCAGTGCCAATGCAAGGCAGTCGGCTGCCGACTCCCTACCTAGGAGCATAGGCGGGGTGGGAGTGTTTTGGGTGCCAAAGCTCCCTTTACTTGCTCGGGAATAACAATTCAGTTGAAGCGCGTGTATTCGCCGAAGATGTTGCTAAGGTGCAAACCGACTCCCACGTTGAATCTCTACAAACCTTTTTGGCGATACAGCACCTCTAGAGAAAACGGTGTGATGGTCAGCGCTGCAGCCTGTCCTTTGCAGTGTGGTGAGTAACACCTTAAGGTTTTAGCGAGGGAACATGGGCGAGGGTTCGCGACAAACTCCAATTTAACCCTCATTCCATGTTGACTTTTCCTCCATTCCCAGTATAGTGGGATCCTTTTGCACTCCAGGAACGTTTTGGGTGGTATTCCTGCAAGCTCTCCGTTTTCGGTATTTTTTGCTTTGTTCCCTTCCCATGTGAAAAGAATTCGGGTGGACACACCCATTCCCATAGCGCTGCACATCACATCCGAACCAGTTCCGTTATTTTTACAACGTTTCGGCACTTGGCCATCGTCAGGTAATAACAATGAATACCGTGGAAGCCACACAAGAGCAGTATATTCGCAGAGTGTAGCGCCAAAAAAGATGCGAATTATGTCACCTAGTATGCAGAAGGGGGGACAGAGAGAGAGAAAAGGCGCAACTAGCACATCACCAAGGAGAAGCAGCAGAAGGTAGCGCATTGTGCTCTCGCCTCGCGCCTCAATCGATAAAGTACATCAAGCAGTGAATAAAGCAATCAGAAAGTATAAAATCCCGGTTAGAGTCGTATATGAGCACACTGGTAGCCTGAGGCGCACATTGTGTCGCTCCGCCCTCGTTCCTACTCTATGTGTCAAGGCTGCAAATCCGCTACAACCGAAAAAGAGAGGTCGCCCAAAGGGGCCGTGTATCTCGTGTATATCCGGGGCACAGGATGCAGAAGAATGTTGTATATCAGCTGAAGTGCAAAGAATGTCCGGAACAATATGTTGGTGAGACTTGCCGCTTTCTGGAAACTCGCCTGGAAGAACATAATGGTGAGGAAAGACGCCAGGAACTCGGCAAGCCATGGGGCCAACATTTTCGTACCACTCACCCTGGATGTAAACTTAACTATGGGCAAAGTACATTCTCTGCAGTTGAAGTAATAGGAAGAGAGCCTGATCGAGCCCGTCGCAAATTGCGCGAGGCGATTGAGATTCGTGATGCCAAGCCCCATGTGAATATAAGCACCGGATGGGATTTGTTGTGAATTCTCTCAGCTTCCCCTGCTGCTACTTCAATATCACTGAATAATTATAATATGAGGCGGGTCACTCAAATCCATTCTGTTCATGATGCCTCGTCGCGTCCCTGGTGGTAACAGTTTGGCATGGAAGTTTAACCTCATAGTGCATTGACTCATGGGGCTCCGTGCTCCCCTGCTGTGCTAGAATTAACACCATAATTATTTGGCATGTGCCCTCACTTCGTAGAGCACAACGGCGCGCTCTTCTTCTCCGTGATGTGCACAGTTGCACCTTCTCTCTCCCCCCCCCCCTCTCTGTATAGAGGTGACATAGCTCGCATCATTTTTTTTTGGCGCTACACTCTGCGTAACGCCATTCACAGAGCACAATGCGCGCTACCTTCTGCTGCTTCTCCTTCGTGATGTGCTAGTTGCGCCTTTTCTTTCTCTCTGTCCCCCCTTCTGCATACTAGGTGACATAATTCGCATCTTTTTTGGCGCTACACTCTGCGTATATACTGCTCTTGTGTGGCTTCCACGGTATTCATTGTTATTACCTGACGATGGCCACGTGCCGAAACGTTGTAAAAATAACGGAACTGGTTCGGATGTGATGTGCAGCGCTATGGAGCCAGACTCATTCTATGACATTCCAGATTACACACTCTACAGACAGGACAGAACAGAAACGATGGGTGGAGGTGTTGCTTTATACATACATGCCCCTACCTGCCACAAACGCCTAACAACAGTCGTCATGCCAAGCTTTCAGTCACTGTGGGTAGAGCTTACACTCTCAGATCGTACAGTCACCGTGGGATGCACGTATCGACCACCAAACTCTGATCCGAATTTATTCTGCCGCGAACTTGAATTGTGTCTCGGGAAATGTAACACCACAGCGCCATTCATCCTCCTCGGCGACCTAAATTCCAAGAACAGCTCTTGGTTGCATTTTGATGTCACAGACAGAGCTGGTGACGCACTTAGCTATCTTATCGATGCATATGGTTTCCATCAGCATGTAAACTTTGCCACCCACATCTGCCGAGGCTATCTAAATTCGTGCCTCGATCTAGTCATCTCCAATCTCCCTCCGGAGGAGGTCACACTTTCTTCCAGAGCACCGCTTGGGTGTTCAGATCACGTAGCAATCCAGGGAACTATCTCCATGCAGCCACCAGCAGATGAGCGTGGCAGACGTAACCTGCCACTTTGGACCTGGAACTGGAATTCAGAGAACGTTGGCGCCCTGAGAGAAGCGCTAGCGTATACTCAACTCTTGCCACCCGACATTGACTTGCCGTCATATTCGCTGACCGAACTGTGGTCGCTCTGCGGTGACACTCTGCTTCGCACCGCACACCAGTTCTGAACTCAACTCCGGTTGACTAGATCATCTGCAGTGTCTCAAAAACGCCCATGGATGACGCCTGATCTGCTAAATAATATCCGTACAAAGCACAGGTTATACAGGAAATACCTCCGGACACGGACGGCTGAAGACTGGGACCAGTTCACAACTCAGCGAAACAAGACAACAACTCTTCTCCGCAGCGCCAAGTCCAAATTCGTTCATAAATCAGCCAATGCCGACAACCACTGTGACCAAACCCATACCAACCGCCCAAACCTCTACAAACTTATGAAGACCCTTCGAATTTCACCAAGAAAGGAAATGCCAGCTTTGAACCATGATGGCAGGAAGCTCACATCGAACTTAGAGCAGGCAGAAGCATTCAACAGCTTCTTCATTTCAGAAAGCAAGAAGTCCGTCTCAGTTGACAACGAGCCAGTCCCCGACATCCTTCTACCAACATCCGGCGAGAGAGAGCTTGCCCAAATCACCACCACACCCGCCGAGGTAGAACAGCTCCTAGGAGCCCATAATCCTTGCAAAGCCCCTGGGTTTGACGACATCCCAACAACACTCCTCAAGACCACGGCGCGTGAGCTGTCGCCGTCACTCTCCCGACTTTTCAATGAGTCATTTCGGAGAGGTGAACAACCACAGGACTGGCGTGATGCCACTGTGAGCCCACTATACATGAAAGCCGAACGGTCATTGGTAACAAACTACCTATATCACTTCTCAGCGTTATCAGTAAAGTGCAGGAGAGGATCGTCCACAAGCGACTCTACAAGCACGTCACACCCTTCCTCCCAGTGGATCAATCCGGTTTTCGTGCCAATGATATCACCGAACTCCAGCTCGCCAGACTCGTGCACGAGGTTTCCGAGAGCCGAGATAAAGGTCTTTCCGTCACAGCTTGCTTTTTTGATCTCTCGAAGGCTTTCGACAGAGTCTGGCACGCCGGTCTCCTCAAGAAACTGCAACACCTCGGCCTGAAAGATACCGCCCTGCAATGGATGGTCAGCTACCTCACCCATCGCCGTCAACGTGTTCGTGTCGGCGACGCCTTCAGTGAATGGCAAGCCATACCAGCAGGGGTGCCCCAAGGATCCGTTCTAGGCCCCCTGCTGTTCTTGATCTACACCATTGACCTGCCCTCTGCCTGCACCAACTCGAACACAAAGTGCAGCCAATTTGCAGATGACACGGCGCTCATCGCAACACACCAGAGCCGTTTGACATCGGAGTTGTCCCTGCAGTCAGCCGTTTCAGCTGCCTCAACCTGGCTGCGCAGATGGCACCTCCTCGTCAATGCCTCAAAGACCGTTACCTTGTCGTTCACACCAAACAACCAACTCAACATCACTCTTAATGGCACACCCCTAAAGCAAGTCAAAGAACACCGTCACCTTGGAATCATACTACAAAACAACCTCGAATGGAACTCACATGTCACGCACATAATAAACAAATCCAAAAAACTCCTTCACCAACTTCGTAAAACACGAGGCCAACTTAACACCCCCAGTCTGCTCGCAATCTACACCGCCTACATTCGCCCGGTTATAGAGTACGGCAATCTCGTGTTATCCAACACCACCCGCACACAGAAGGACCAATTAGAACGCCTTCAGAGACGAGCAGCCCGTATCTGCCTGCGGATCCCCCTTTTTGCACCAGTCCATCACAGCTCACTTCTTCATCATCTCCAACTCCCCACATTAGTCTCCCGGCTACTCTTACGACAGGTTACTCTTGCCCACAACATCAAGTCCATCCGCGCTCCCCTTCACCTGCAACAGCCTCACCTTGCACGACCAATCACAGAGCAGCCATATGCACTACGACACATGAGAACATACACATTGAGAACATCACACACATACCGACACACCAACTCACCCATCAACATAAAAAAATAAAAAAAAATAAAATAAATTTCACGGTTCGCGTGAGACTCGGCTTGAAGCCGAGTTTTCCGCATCCGCCGTGGGAACGCCACCACCCTCTAGGATCAAAGGCGCAGATGCAGCGCCTAAACGGTGGGAGGTGAGTAGATCAGACCCACCACCAAGTGGTCAAAGACCGAAATCCCATTAGCTGCATCCATGAACCCATCAACATATCCCTTCACAATTTCAACCAACTACCCCCCGACCTGCGTGAAACAAATAGCAAGCATGCGTTTAAATCAATGGCGTCTAGCCTCATTCTATCATCCATATGCTCCTGTAGTAGCTCACACTGTACCCCATCGTGACCCCATCCCCCTGCAATGTGTTGGTTTCCTTACTTGCTAGACTGATTTTATATGATTCTGGACTGATTTGAATCATATTATCTTCCTTATTGGCCATGGGCCATCGTGGAAATAAAGAATAACAATAACAACTCTGCTGCTTTGGCTGCAGCTCCCGCGATTGTACATATTTCTCCCTGCACTTCACGTTCTACTGATTTCACAAGCGCATGTCCTGCTGCCCACACACCCCTCTCTGTTTCTCGCTTCGAATCACTGCTCCGTAACCACCCTGACAGTTCATTGGCTTCGTATGTTATTAACGGCCTCCACTGCGGCTTTGACATTGGCTTTACCGGCAACCGCATAACTAACCAGCACTCGTCCAACCTCTCATCAACATTCCAGCACTCTGCATTTGTGTCTGCACAGCTCACCGCTTCCTGCAACGCCGGCTACACGGCTGGCCCATTTGATTCGCCCCCATTCCCATTCATGTACTGCTCTGGCATTGGCGCCGTTCCGAAAAAGAATGGCAAGCTACGCTTGATACACCACCTGTCCAGCCCTGCCGGCTCCAGCGTTAACGACGGGATCCCTGCCGAGCCTTTCTCTTTGCAGTACATCAGCATTGATGAAGCCATTAACATCATTATGTCCTCCCCGTCTCCTGTCTATCTCTCTAAATTCGATGTGAAGAGCGCTTTTCGTCAGCCCACAGGATTGGCATCTTCTCGGCATCCTGTGGCAGGGGAAGTACTACTACGACCGTGTCTTGCCATTTGCCCTAATTTGCTGCATTTCCTGGACGACTACTTGTGCGTGAGCGTGGGCCAGGCAGTGGCGAATCGGCAGCTGGCCATTCTTCTCCGTGCATTCTCATACCTCGGAGTCCCGCTCGCGCCTGCGAAGGTGGAAGGCCCGTCTCGTACCCTGACATTCCTGGGCATTATCCTGGATTGTGAGAAGATGGAAGCCCGGCTCCCTGATGACAAATTGGCTGACATCAAGTGCCTGTTGACTGCAGCGAGCATCAACCCCACCATGTCTAAACACGAACTCGAATCTCTTCTGGGGAAACTCTATACTTCGCTGCAAGAGTCATCGTACCCGGCCGGACATTTATGCGGCGCCTGTGGTCTATTTGCAGTCGCTACCAGCAGCCTCACTACCGCATCAGTCTGACTACCGAGTGCCAGGAAGATATCCAATGGTGGCTACGGATCCTGGAACAATGGAACGGAAAATCATTCTTCCTGTTCCCAGATTGGACACCATCTCCAGACTGGGAGCTGTTCACTGATGCCATTGGCACCCTGGGCTGGGGCGCATTCAACAGCGGCCGCGGGCTTCAAGGGACCTGGTCGCCTGAGAAACTCGCTCACAGCATTGAGTGGAAGGAGCTATACACGTTAGTCACAGCGTGCTGCACGTGGGACAAGGAATGGCGCCAGCTTCGTATCACAGTGCACTGTGACAACAAGGCGGTGGTAGATTGCATCCGCTCCGGCACATCCAAGTCACCGCCAGTGATGACCCTGATCAGGGAGCTGTTCTTTGTGTGCGCCCGCTTCAATTTCACCGTCGCTGCTGCTCACATTGCTGGCCAGTCGAACTGCATTTCCTATTCGCTGTCTCGTTTCCGCATGGAGGAATTCCGGCGTCTCGCCCCAGCTGCTCAAGCACAACCAGACCGAGCAGTGCTGCCATTCCAGCCGAAGTAATATAGCCTTGACATACAGGTACCGATTGTCATTGCTAAATTGCCGTATTGAGAACCTGCGGAGGATTTCATCCATCTGCATGCCTACCTTTATCCATCTCGTGCCTTAATCACTTGTTCTTAGCTCTCGTGCATTGGTGGTGAACGCTTGCTGGGGTGCCGTGTGCTGGTTTTCTGGGAACAGCTTCCTTCAACTGGTTGCTTTGCTGCTACTATCTCTGCTTAAAACTGCATACTATTCGTCGCTGTTTGCGACGCCAATCAGTAGTCATTGCACCCGGTTGCGGGTACTATTGCCGCTCAAGCATGAGCGATTGCTTTGGCCGTTTGCAACGCCAATTGCTTCACCCTGGTTGGCTGTTTGCAACGTCGATCAGGGAACTTTGCACCCGGTCGCGGGTACTGCTTCGGCTCAGTCGTGAGCGATCACTTTGGCTGTTTGCAACGCCAATCGCTTCACCAGTTGATCGAAACCAGCACACTGGTGTACCCCAATCATCCTTGTGCGGCGTTGTGAGAATACGAGGGTATTCATGCAGCTTTGCTCTGTGACTTTCCATTGCATGTAGTCACTTGGCTCTCCCATTTCCTATACACTGCTCTGATGCATTTGGGTGCAAGCGCTAAATGTTGGGTTAGCTTTGGGGCTAACCCTAGTTAGCGATAAGACCGATGCGCTGCTCTCTATCTCGTGCTAGCTGCGACTGAGCTGGCTTAACACGTGCAGTCAACTGCTGCGCATGCGCGCCCAAATCGCCTTGGGTAGCTCTTGCTGTGCTGACTTTGGCTTGCGCTTTCCTTTGCAGTGTCACTGAGCAGCAACCGGAATTTGTTTGCCACCCACCCTCCCATTCCCACATTATCTAGGTGGAAACAGCTTCCTTCAACTGGTTGCTTTGCTGCTACTATCTCTGGTTAAAATTGCATACTATTGGTCGGCTGTTTGCGACGCCAATCAGTAGTCATGGCACCCGATCGCGGGTACTATCGCCGCTCAAGCATGAGCGATTGCTTTGGCCGTTTGCAACGCCAATTGCTTCACCCTGGTTGACTGTTTGCAACGTCGATCAGGGAACTTTGCACCCGGTCGCGGGTAATGCTGCGGCTCAGTCGTGAGCGATCACTTTGGCTGTTTGCACCGCCAATTGCTTCACCAGTTGATCAAAACCAGCACACTGGTGTACCCCAATCATCCTTGTTCGGTGTTGTGAGAATACGAGGGTACGCATGCAGTTTTGCTCTGTGACTTTCTATTGCATGTAGTCACTTGGCTCTCCCATTTCCTATACACTGCTCTGATGCATTCGGGTGCAGGCGCTAATTATTATTACCGCATATCTTCATTGTCAAATCAGACCACACTTCTATGCCCTTATCCCCATCACAGAGTCAACTCAAACCATGTACTGAATGTATCGAGTGAAGAAATTCAGAGTAGCACTGGTGCTGCTTGTCGTTACGATCTCCAAGTGTGAGCTCTAAGACAAACACAAAGTCACAGGCTGCACAGGCACTGGAAATACCACAATCCCTCCAGGTTCTAAAATTTCATATGACTCCACAGTGCATGCTGAGTTTAGCGTGGATGCACATCAGTTGGATCAGAGCGAAACCACACATTTTCCTGTGTCTGGCAATCCTTTGGATGGACACGATGGCCCCGTGCAGATTGAATAACAAATTAAAAACATTTAGGTGAAGGACTATTCTACTGGCAGAAATGTATACTCGTCAGCCAATCAATCGCCTTAGATGAAAGGAAATTTGGATGAGAAGGTGGTGTTTTTGTTCATGAATCTGCTTTCAAGATCCATGTGAAAGAAATGTTTGCAAATCGTTTGCCAGCAGAGATTCTTCACATTCTTCATCGCACTCACAACACTAAGACGACAATCCAGGAGAACATACAGACACAAAATATTATGATAACTTATCATTTCCATGACTACACCAGGAAGATAAACAAAGGCCATCCCTTTCGATCAAATATGCTGGCGTACAGGCTTGAAAGTCAGCGATATTATTAAGGCTCGATTCTCGGGCAGAAACCACCAATCTTGTGCAGCTCACAGCCTTCGAAAAAATGATAAATGTTTAAAAATATAGTGTCTGGATCAGAAACCCTCTGAGGTATTGAAGGGGTAATTCCTCTTTTGAATCGATATCATGGTATAAGCATCTGATTTTGAAATCCGAGACATCGGATTAGAAGAATTCTGCAGTTCGTAAAGAGGTTATAATGAAGTCGGAACGAGCAGCATTTGGTTTAGCAATTTGTACTGACCAATCGTTCTTGTTGCGAATATAATGTCGGTTGAAACCTATGTGAAAGTCTATGATGGTGCTAAGCTGAAAACCTACACTGCCGTTGATGCCGTAGTATCCCCTTTGGCGCTACATGCCCTCTGCAGAAATCTGTCTGATCATCAGTGGTCGAAAATATCCTCCGCTTCTTTGTTGTATAATAATACAGTATTATTGGTCGGGAGGGGTGGGGGGGGGGGACAAACGCCAATGTAGCGCTGCACCCGATGTAAACGAAGCACGAAAACAATAGATATATTGGTGATACGGCACTGACGTCACCTGCTGCGAAAGTAAGATCTGAGGATAATCTCGAACAGAAACCATTCATACGCTGTAGACATACAGGAGTTTGACTGGAATGACATTGACCCGGCATTGACCTATGAACTAATGATGGCCCTTTTCCTTCAGACACGGTTATGCTGCTTAGGCACAGGACAATAGCCCTTTCAGCAAGATGCTACCTGGATGTCTCCTCACGTCAACACTTGTGAAAGTCGAATTTTTCCCATGAAAGTACTACCTATTGAAGGATCGATACCTTTACCTTCCCTTGGACAAATTCCCCGATCTTCAGCTTCCTCGAGAGGTCTTGAAACGAGGAACAAAATAATTGAAAACTCAGCTCGGCGCGAATCCCAAAGACAGTGCTACAGTCTGGCAAAATTCCCCCACATCACTGGCGTGACACAACAACTAAATATAAATGCAAACCAATTGCGTATTACAAAATGTTCTTTAGAAAATGAAAATTGAACTTGACAATCTCCACACAATGCCCAATCCGTTCATGATAGTCTCTGTTAGATCAGTCTGTGTCCGTTACCCGTGTTAGCTAGGTACCAACAAGCATTAACGTACATGCGCAAACAGAAGTAGGTAGGTAGGTATTGATTTATTTGAATTCGGTATCTCAACAGTACAATGTACAACTTGGAAAGATCCGAAGTTGTGCTCGTTGAACCCAGCCCCAGGCGTGCATACTTGTCGTCCTAAACGTACATTGCCCTTGCCTCAGTGGAAGTGGTACTAGTGCGGCTGGACGTGTTAGTGTGCTGAAACAGGACGTAAAGGTTGGTGCGAAACTATGGAGGCAGAAATTGTTCATGATGCCAGTTGTGCTCCTTTTGTTGGATTTCAGTGAGCTCAACTATACATGAAGATGGATCTCTACTGGCAGCCCTAGTGTCAGGCACTTCTCTGGGGTTGTGTTGTTTTTCTATTCTTAGTTATGCTTGTGTGACGTTGAACCAGTCTGTTTGTCAGGCTGTATTGACATCATGGACGGCAGATCAATACCATACTGGCCAGAACATAGTAAACACAAGCCCTGCATTGACTTAGCACCTAGTGAATGCATTGACTGACAATATTCAGAGTAATGACTTCAATGTAGTTATGTTAGTCGTCTTCCCCTCTAGGTCTGAGATCTTAGGTTAACAGACTGCTCTGTCACTGGCAGTATAGGAAACCAGACGCCGTCCAAAATGTAAAATGACAAGACAGTGCATGTTGAGGTTGAGCCAGGATGCGCATCATTTGTTTCACAGCGTCCTGGGTTTGGCCATCTTTTAGTTGGTTATGATAGCCCAGTGCATGATTATTGATTGGCAAATATCAGAAACTGCAACGAATTCCAAATAGCTATGATTATAACGCAACGGAGGATAGTGAAAGGCAAAATTAAATAATGGTAAACGATGATTTGAGAAAGGATTTTGCTGGCTAAGAAAAGAAAAGAAAATCAATCACGTCAGGTATAAGCTAATTGGAATGAAAGGAATGTGTTTTACTCCTACAGGCGTTCATGGTTTTGGTGATAGAAATGTTGTAACAACGTTTGTCATCACAGATTCTTCAGATACTTCATCCGACCTACAAAATATAAACAATGGGTCTTGTCTTCCGCTCACACGCCTTAGCACTACCGGGTTCAAATTTGGCTGGCTACGATCAAAAGAAGAAAAGCGGCCTTCATTTGTGAAAAATAATTGAAGCGTAAAGGGTTGAAAGTCAGCGAGAATATTGAGAACATATTTGCGAGCGGAAAACACCAAACTTGCGCATAGCCCACAGCCTTCGATAACCATCCTGAACTCTTTAGAGTACTGAGTTGTTTGAATCAGGAAAGCTAGGACAAAAGGGAACACCTTTCTGACGTACTGAAGTGGTATATCAAAATCTGACCCTATTTCATGGTGTAAGCAGTAGGATCTAAAATGAAGCGTCAACGGGTTGAGGCTTTGGTGGGGCCAGGACGGTGCAAATACGAATGATAACCTCTCGGTCCTGGTCTCCGTCACATACAAGCTAAATTGAGACCAGGGAATTTCAGAGTTGCTGTATTTAGACGACACACATTCCATGAAGTTCAGTAATGATGTTTGGTAGAGATAACTGGGTGTGATTGACTGCCATGGTGATCCAGTTACTATATCCACTTTTAGGCTATCCTCACGTCCTTTGCAGCACAGCGAACATCGCCAGTTTATAAGCGTATCGACAACTTTAGTGGTCCAATGGCTAGGACAATCGATAACTGTTATCGACAAATCATCATGGAAAGCTAATCGAAGTCTACGCAAGGCATTCACGAAGTTCTCTTCAGCGACACCATTAAATCTCCGCGATGCACTACTGCAACGTCCGAGTTGTAAGATTAATTTTTCGCATCGGGATAGGTCGAGGGTAGTGTAGCTCAGCAATAGTAAATTAGGACGAAATTCCAAATTCACAACCTCGTTATGAGGCTCACGATAACCATGTCCAAAGGCCCGAATAGTTACTTCGATATTGACCATATTCTAGCTAATTGCTAGGATAAGACCAGCTTAATACAAACTTGTCAGGAGTTATGAAGGATTCAGTCTCTATGAAACCGTCAACGGTGACTGACCAGATTAAAGCTGCTCTGCTCTTTCAAATGAACCTGATTACCACTGCCTGCTACTCTCTAGAAATCAAGTACTTAAAGGTGAAAACAAAGGTGATTGTCTACAACTCAGTTTTAGCGCTTGCTTAGATGATAGGTGATAATCGATAATTGTTATACACACAATCGGGCAAGTGTGAGTATGAATGTGGTGTCGGTGGTTAGGTTACTTTCGTTGTCCAGGTTGCTCAATGTCCATTGACTGTTGAGAATAATATTGTACCAAAGCCTGTCGCAATGTGACATGTTTGTGAGAAATATAGACCAACGCTCTAAATAATACATATCAAATCAAGCCGTACGAATCGCGACCAAGGATTTCCAAATAAATTATCACACGTGGATTCTGGTTGGGCGAGAACTGCCAGGGGAGTGCTTAGAATAATAGTGGTAAGAGATTTAACATGTAGTCGGTCGGTAAGGCGGTGACTGTTGAGACAGAATGTGCAGCATTTAGTAAAATATGTGCACCAAGGGGCAATTATTTATTATAGTACTGCCCCTTGGTGCTACGAAATTGTTCAGAACTAACAATTCAGTTGAAGAGCATATAATCGCCGAGGATGGTGCTAAGGTGCAAACCGACTCTAACGTCGAATCTCTGCAAAAAAAATTGGCAGTATAGGACCTCTACGGAAACTGTCTGATACTCAACGCCTCAGCCTGTCCCCTTCAGTATGTTTAGTAAGACAGCATGCCTATCGAGGGGGACGTGGGCGAAGCTTGGCAACAAACTAAAATTTAAGCACTGTTCCCGATCTAAACCAGCCACCAAAATAACAGCCGTACAGTGGTACAGTGGTGAAATGAATTGCTATACTAAGGGATGTTTGCAAGCAAAAAACAGTCATGGGTAGCAGAAAGAGTAGTAGTAGTAGTAGTAGATTTTATTATTTTACTAGGGGAGTCCCAACAGGCGTTGCCTTTTTACTGGGAACCCTAGGTGAATTTTTACCATGTTTACATACAGAGTAAGAGACGGGGCCTGACGGCAGTCAGTGGGAAGAGCATTCCATCTGTCTGCCGCCAGGAAAGAAATAGAACGCATGCCATATTGCGTAGAAACAGGCGGAAGAACTAATGCGCGCTGTGCCTGGCCGCGCGTGCGAGCCTGGTGTCCAGGCACAGCAGCCCTAAGCTGGAACAAGGATTGGAGAAGGGGACTAGCAAGATGTGGGGTCAAGCAGCGGTACACGAAAACATAGAGTTTAAGATTTGTGCGCTGTTCAAAAGAATAGAGATGATATTTGCGGAGAACAATTTCAGTAGACATCATACGGTCAAACCCAAAAACTTTCTTCATTGCTATGTGACTGACCGTCACGATTTTATTGAACAGGGTGGCGCTGAGACAGTGCAGATAAGCGTTACTGGCATAGTCGAGAGTCGATTGCACAATGGATAAATAGAACGTCCTCTTCGCTTCAGGTGTTAGGTTTTTTCGGCCATGTCTGAAGGCGGCAATCTTGCCGAACACCGCACCGCAGACCTTCTCGACTTGCGGCTGGAAGGTGAGATGCTCGTCGATGAGTAGTCCGAGATACTTCACGGTGGCTGCAGGGGTGAGGGGCTTGCCTTTACAAACTAGGGGGATTGGTAGATGCGGCACAGGTTGGCGTGGGCGCCGAAGGACCAGGAACTGCGTCTTGTCAGGGTTCATGAGAAGTCCTTTGTCATCAAGGTAGAGCTCCAGAGCGCTAAGGTCATCCTGAAGCTTTCGCAGCATGACAGAGAGGTCCGTTCCAATGACGAAAAAGGCGATGTCATCGGCATAGAGCTGAGAAATACTGTTCCGAACAATCTGTGGAACCTTGCGGATGTAGACGCAAAAGAGGAGGGGGCCAAGGACGGACCCTTGCGGAACTCCCCTGGTGCAGGGCACAGTCCCACCACGCTCCCCATTGACCACGACTTGTTGACTTCTGGAGGACAGATAGTCCCAAAGAGACGTGCGTTTGACTGGAACAACCTAGACAGAATTTATCAGTGCCAACGCAAGACAGTTGGCGGCCGACTTCTTACTGATCTGGATAAGTACAGGACAGAATGCACTGAAGATGACATAAAAATTGAAGTTTATAATCTCCTGGTCGGGCACAGGAGATTCCAATACAGGCACAGATATGCTCAGTGAAATCTGCCACGAGGTCCGCACTCGAGTTGTGGCCCACCCTGACGCACTAGAAATGATACCAGTGCTGATGGACGTGCACATGTACAAGAACAGGGTCGTGGTCGAGAGTAGTCCATGAGTCCCGTCTTTATTCCCATGTCGGA
Source organism: Sycon ciliatum (assembly GCF_964019385.1). Classification (NCBI taxonomy): domain Eukaryota; kingdom Metazoa; phylum Porifera; class Calcarea; order Leucosolenida; family Sycettidae; genus Sycon; species Sycon ciliatum. The sequence continues at coordinate 13,907,533 of NC_088653.1, forward strand.
TTTCAGTGAGCGCAACTGTACATAATTTTGACCACTTGCCTGGCTATCGTGTCGGCTTCGACCTGAAGTCGATACTATCACGCCCTGCACAACGTCTACGCAAGCCCTGTAATGATAATGCAAATAGTGAATGCGTTAAATGCACGCATTCAAGAGGAATGCAGGGCAACATTAGCACTAGTATTTAGGAGTTCTAGAAGTGAGCTCTAAGGCAAACACAAAAATTTAATAATCACGTGATGTACTGTCAAAGAAAGTACATGACTGTAGAACAATACCTACAGTCTCCATAATTATAGTATATAACTCTACAGTGTATTCTGAAGTTCAGCATGGATGCGTATCAGTTGCATCTCAGCAAAACTATACATTGTGTAAAGTATTTCTCCTACTGTCGGATCTGAGGGAGCGAAATTGTACATGTGTCTGTATTTCTCCTGGCAACCCTAGTATCAGGCAATAATGGGATTGTGCTATGTTGTTACTCTTAGTTTGTCTTGTCCGACTTTTAACCTGTCTGCTTTCCTGGCTACAGTGTCATCTTAGACCCCAGGTCAATGCATTCACACCTAATACACCGTCAACGCGATGACGGTCGATATTCAGAGCAATGCAGCGTAGGAAGGGTGCTAGTCGTCACGAGCTAGAAGAGTGAAAAAATTAGGAAATATAAGCCAAACAAAAGTCACAGGCTACTGCGGAACGTGAAGTACAACAATAGCAACAGCGTCCAAACTGCACATATGACTCGACATTGCGTGCGGAGGTTGAGCGTGGAAGCACATCAGTTGCATGAAAGCATAATGCTTATTATTGTCCTGTTTCGGGTAATAACATTTTTGGATACGACAGTCCTGTGTACACATAGGTATATGTCAGATATCAGAAACTGAAACGAATCTCATAAGCTGTATTACAAAACAGGACATAATTATAAATGGAAGAAGTTCGTGAGAATAATTATTCTACTGCATAAAGAGTAAAAGCAAATCACTCAACTTAGATGAAAGCTCGGTTTTATTGATCCAAAAATCTGTAATCATGGTTTGGGGGAAAGACATGTTGTACCATAGTTTGCAATCAGAGATTTTCGAAATTCTTCATTTGATGTCAAATACCAAGTACGAGGACAAACTACATCAATCGATAATCCGCATTCATTCGCATGGGAATGGCTCCAATCCCACAAAAGGTTAATCCTTTAGAACAAATAGCGTGGCATAAAGGATTGAAAGTCAGCTAAAATATTAAGGCAAAATACGCGTGCAGAAACCACTAATCTTGTGCAAAGCTCACAGCCAGCAATTTCTATCGTAAACTCTTTACACCACCCATTTCGCTTTTCCATTAGAAAGGCTATGACATAAACGACAAACCTTCTGACATTTTCAATTGGGAATCTCGAACTTGAGCCTAACAGTACGCAATCCTGTATGCACTTTATAATGAAACATGAAAATACTAATGTTTGTGTAGCAGACTTCACTACTGAAGTATAATTCCTCACTGCTCCATTCAGAAACAAGCCAGCTATACCTGCACCTCCCAGCTTGATTTTCGGGGTATATTCTGTGAATACAATTCAGTAATGACTCCTGGTACAGATGACTGGGTGTGATCGTCTCCAATGATGATCCGCTTACTACTTTGACATCGATAATTTCCCTAGATCCTTTGACGTACTCTTGTGTTCGCCAGAAACAAAGCTTCTGGACAACTTAAGCCGCCCAATGGCTAGGACAATCGATAAATTTTATCCACAGATCTTCACGACAAGCTAAATGAAGACTATCCAGTGCACGCACGAAGTTCTCTTCAGCTACACCATCAAATGGGTGCGAAGCACTGCTGCAATCTCCGATATTGATGACTAAACTCGGGCAACGGCATCGGTCGTGAGTGGTATAGCTCTCCAATAATAAAGTGGCACCTAAGTTCAAATTCAAAACCTGCAGAATCGGAACACTCTCGTCATAATCATGATAAGAAGCGTGTTTTGCGACAGTAAAATCTATTTCTATATTGACCATATTCTAGCTAATTGCTAGGATGAGACCAGCTTCCCACAAACTTGTCAGGATTTGTGATGGACTCAGTATCTATGAACCCATCCACTCTAACAGACCAGATTCCAGCTGCACCGCTCTTTCAAATGAATCTGATGATCACTGACTGCTAATCTTTAGAAACCAAGGTCGTATAAGTGAAAACAAAGATGACTATCTACAAATCCTTTATAGCCCTTGCGTAGATTACAGGTGATACTCGAAACTTGTTATACACGAAATCAGGCAAGTGCGACTAAATATTGTCTCAATGTGACATATAGCTCTGAATAGGATGAAGGCCGCAGACATCACGCAACTACGTTACTTGTTTGACATGAATTACTGTGTATTTTATAACAAACATATTATGGGTTTTGGGTTTTCAATAATATTTTTGTTATAAAATACACAGTAATACATGTCAAACAAGTAGCGTATTTGCGTGATGTCTGCGGCCTTCATCCTATTCATAGCTATATTAAAATTATTATCTCCACGTAGGTCAATGTGACATGTTTGTGATAAATCTCGACCATTGCTCTACACGAAAGATATCAAATCCAGTTGTACCAAGGAATTCTAAGTAAATTCTCACACATGCCAGACAAGCGATTAGAGTAATAGCAGGGAGTGGTGCTTTCTTGCAGGTTTGCCGATTGGAATGTGCGAAGTACTCCTCGTGTGCTCCGGATGCCAGTCGTGAGTCAGTCGAGTGTCAAGGCAAGAAGCTTGTGTTCCTCAAAGTCATAGGCTACTGTGTCACGGGAAGAACAACAATCCCAATAGCGTCCAAACTACATATGACTCGACAGTGTGTGCTGAGTGTGAGAGTGGATGCACATCAGTTGTGTCACAGCATAATGACAACAAATGAGAGTCCTCCGGCTCGGTATAGTGCTCAATATTCGTTCCGAAAGGCTCGAATAGATTTATCTTACGCACTGCACAGAGCACCAAGCATCGTTCGTTGTAACTACAAGTAAAAGTTTCATGCCCAACTGTTAAACCAGTATCAATTGTCTGATGATTGCCTATGGGCAAGAAACTATTAGTTACAACGAACGATGCGAAGTGCTTTGTGTCGTGTGTAGCCCTTTCTCAAAGGTGCTGGCCATTTTTTGCGCTTTTTTTGGCCCTTTTGGGAAAAGCCCGTTTCTTTCACCCTTTATTGCGTTTTTTTGGTGAATATCGCCCTTTCTGTGCTTTTTTACCTGAAAAAGTGCTAAAATCTGTTTGCTCATGCATGCGATCACTGTTTCCGAGTGCACCATGGTCCTTGGCACGCCGCTTTTCTGGGGGGGGGGGGGGGGGGGGGCAACAAGTAGTGTACCCGGTGTACACAATGCTGTAAAAAGTGGATTTCTTGAACTTTACTTTCTGTTTTGCCTTTCGAGGACCCATGACTGGAAGAGCGCGTATTCATTTCTCAGCTTGTGTTCATATCTGAGTATGCATCATTGCTATGCTTCACTGAAAAAAGAGGTTTTGCCTATTTTCACTGAAAAAGAGCACCTTTGGCCTTTTTTCGCTGAAAAAATAGCACTTTTTGCCTGTTTTCACTGAAAAAAGAGCACTTTTGCCTGTTTTAACTGAAAAAAGAGCATTTTTGCCTGGTTTCAGTAAAAAAAGGAGCACCTGTTGCCAGTTTTCACTGAAAAAGAGCACTTTTTGCCTGTTTTCACTGAAAAAAGAGCACTTTTTGCCTGTTTTCACTGAAAAAGAGCACTTTTCAGCATATTACGAGGGGCGCGAAAAGCACGAAGTGCGAATTAACAGAGGACCTTTGGGAAAGGGCTAGCCGTGTCTCACAGCCTGATGATAAATTGTCCTGTTTCAGGAAATCTCCATTTTAATTATGATAGTCCTGTGTACACGTATGTATCTGCCAAATATCAGAAACTGCAACGAATCGCATAAGCCGTAGAACACAACGGGAGAATTACAAAATTATGGAAGAAGTTCGTGAGAACAATTATTTGACTACATATTAAAAGAATAAACGCAAATCAAGCACTTTTGCATGAAACCTAGGTTTTATTATTCCAAAAAGATGCGTTCATGGTTTCGGGGAGAGTATTGTTGTAACATCCTTTGGAATCAGAGATTCTCGAACATTTTCTTTTGATTTCAAATTCATTGCAGTGTTACAGCCGAAACCAATCGATAGTCGGCTTTCATTCTTACGGGCACTGCCCCAATCATACAAAAGTTTAATCCTACTTAACATAGAGTGTGGCATAAAGGATTGAAAATCAGCTAGAATATTAAGGGAAAAAATGCTTGCAGAATCCACTAATCTTGTGCACAGCTCACAGCCAGCAATATCAATCGTCAAATCCTTCCACCAATCAATTTGATTTCCCACCAAAAAAGCTATGACATAAATGACCAACTTTCTGACATTTTCAAGCGGAAATACGGGTATTGAACCCATCTGTAAGCAATCGTGTATGCATATTATGTAGAAACATAAACGAATGTGGGGGAAAGGTGAGGGGTGTACGACTCCATATAAGATGTTTAATTCATCGGTCCACGCCTCACTGCCAAACAAACGGTAACTGGACCACAAATTTGTATACCCGGGGTATATAAATTGGATACAGTTGAGTATTGATTCTTGGCACAGCTTAGTGGGCGTGAGCGTCTCCCATGATGATCCGCTTTCTACTTTTATAACTAAATCTTCCTGATCTCCTTGAAAGTACACTGGATTTCGCCAGAAATAAAGTTTTTGACAACATTTGCAGCCCAATGGCTAGGACAATCGATAACTGTTATCCGCAGATCTTTACGACAACCCAAGTGAAGTCTATCCAGTGCATGAACGAAGTTCTCTTCAGCTACATCATCAAATGGCTTCGACACATTACTGCAACCTCCGAGATTGAAGATTATACTGGGGCATCTGCATAGGTCGTGGGTGGTCTAGCTCTCCAATAGTAAAGGGGAACAAATTTCAAATTCAAAACCTTTTGCATCGGAATAGCTTCGTCAAAGTCCTCATAATAACCGTGTATTTTGACCCGAAACATTAATTCTATATTGACCATATTCGACCTAATTGCTAGGATAAAGCCAGCTTCAAACAAACTTGCAAGGTGTTGTGAAGGACACAGTCTGTATGAAACCGTCGATGTCGAAAGACCAGATTGTAGCTGCTCTGCTCTTTCAAATGAACCTGATTAACACTGACTTCTACTCTCTAGAAACCAAGTACTTATAGGTGAAAACAAAGGTGATTGATTATCTACAATTCTGTGTTAGCTTTTGCGTAGAAGATAGGTGACGGCTAAAACTTGTTGTACACGCAATCAGGCAAGTATGAGTAAGAATGTCCTCACATTCGGTGTGCAGGTTACTCTAGGCTTGCAGGTTACTCTAGGCGTGCGGGTAAATAAACGTGCGTTGACAGCGTTGACTACTGAATGCAGGAAGGGTGTCGCAATGTGACATTTTTCTGAGAAATTTAGACCTGCGCTGTACACTGTAGATATGAAATCCAGCCGTACTAATCGCGACAGAGGTATTCCAAGTAAAACCTCATACGCGGCTTCTGGTGGGCGAGAACTGCCAGGCGAGGGCTTAGAATAGTAGTAGAAATAGAAGCTACATGTAATCAGTCGGTAAGTGGGTGACTGTGGAGTCGGAATGTGCAGCATTTAGTACATAATACAGGTGAAATGCTGATAATTCGAACCTCAAAATGCCAGCAAAAAACTTCTAATTATCCAGACATTATGATTATACAAACATGAACCCACAACTCAATATGTATGTCAAAATGCTCTGATGGTCACGCAGAGTTGCGCTACGGACCTCAGACACAAATTTGACGGACACTGAACTAACCGGCACAGCCTGCTCATGTAAACTGAACTGGCCAGTACAGTGTACAGTGAACTTCGAATTACACTTTCCTAACACAAATCTCACACATTTCCTATGTAAGTGGAATCTGTGGGACTTCTAATTAACCGATCATGTCCAGTTCGAGGTTCGAATTATCAGAAAAAAATTATCTGGGTATCGTATTTACAGAAATCGGCCCTGGAAAAACTTCTATTTAAGCGGTATGTTCGAATTAAACCATATTCGAATTATCAGGATTCCACCTGTAGCACTGCCCCTCGGTGCCATGAAATTTCTCGGGAATAACAATTCAGTTGAAGCGCGTGTATTCGCCAAAGATGGTGCTAAGGTGCAAACCGACTCCCGCGTTGAATCTCTACAAACCTCTTTGGTGGTACAGCACGGCTATAGAAAATAATGTGATCGTCAGCGCTTCAGCCTGTTCCTTGCAGTGTGGTGAGTGGCACCACATGGTTGTATCGAGGGGACGTGAGGGAGGGTTGGCGACAAACTCGAAATTGAGCGCTGTGCCCGATCTCAACCAGCCACAAAATAACAGCGTACGGTGGTAAAGTGACTTGCTAAAATATTAGGGATGTCCAGAAACAGAAACCAGTTAGGGCCAGCAGACAGAGACGCTCGTTGACCGGACCGTCTGAGACGGAATTTATCAGTGCCAATGCAAGGCAGTCGGCTGCCGACTTCCTACCTATGGGCATAGGCGGGGGAGGGATGTTTTTCGGTGCCAAAGCACCCCCTCAAAAGTTTCAATCTCTGTTCGTGGCTGGTTCGAGAGAGACCGTAAACCGCGGACCGATGATCACATGAGCAAATTTGCACATCGCGCACAGTAGCAAACCTTTATCAGATCAGGAAGTAGTAGGTAGATCTTTTGCAATTACTTTTCTTTCTTTTTATCATAATTAAATTATGATTGGGTTGGATTAGACCCCATAAAATTGTTATGGGGTCTATCAAAACACGCTTCCGATTAGGACGTATTGTGCTACTGCAGTTCAATTTTTTGTCTGATGATTGGACATTTAGCAATGAGACTTCTAGTCAAGGGCTACTCTGATTCGTGCCCACCATTCTCCAGCATTACGTGAGACCTCAGCAGACTAAGCACATGATTTGTATCGCCCTCCACAGGTTTTGTTTCAAAATCAAATACGATGAAACTGCAGAGACTCGTGAAGGTTATGGGATAAACTGGATCTTGTGACTTTAAATTGTAGTTCTAGATTGACCATAATTCTCCGGAATTGCTAAGATAAGACAAGCTTCATGCAAACTACCCAGGAATTGTGAAGGACTCTTTGAAACCGTCGACGGTGACCGACCAGATTTCAGTAGCTCTGCTCTTTCAAGTGAACCTGGTGAACACTGACTGCTTCTCTCTAGAAACCAAGTACTTATAGGTGAAAACAACAAAGGTGATGATTGTCTACTACTCTGTGTCAGCTCCTGCGTAGATAATAGGTGATAGATAGTCAAGACGTGATAGACACGCAATCGGTTAAGTATGACCGGGTAATTCATGTCCAATGCCTCTGATGACTACTAGAGCAGGAAGGCTGGTTGCAATGTAACATGTATGTTAGCACTATAGAATCTCTACACAGAATCTTTTATTTCATTTTCATTTTCATTTAACTTGTCATATTTTGCGTGTGCATTTGTGCCTTCTTGTTCTTTTATTCCATGGCTGGAAGCCCTCATTCATAATTTGGTTGACACCATGCCATCCATGAATTGAGAATAATAATAATGATAATGAGAGGTTTATTCTAGCGGTGCCAATGGAGAACAAAACAAGTAAATTCTGACACGCGGCTTCTGTTGGGTAAGTGTCTAGTTTTGAAATAGACTTTTGAAGTGAAAAATCCTGTCGTCGATAAGGAGTTGAAAATGGATCCGGAAAGTGCAGAGTTTAGAACAATATATCTCCTTGTAATTCTTGGTTCGAACTCTTCATGTGATCAAAATTCAATTGATGGCCAAGTCACCGTCTGAAAGGAGCACACTCACGTTGAACATTTACAACATTTTTTGGTGCTTCTGTCCGATCAGCAGCGCTCCAACCTATCCTTGCCTATTTGTTATATAAGAAAACAGCATGGTTGGCCTGGGCACGCGCGGGGGGGGGGGGTGGTAGATTGGAGACAGGCCCCAATTAGAGCTGTGCGGTATATAACCGGGTTATGAAACCAATAGACCTATGGTGTTGTGTAACGCAAGCACAACAATTATTCACCACTACTAGTACTCCGCACATGCACAGAGCACTCACAACGGCGGACTCCGACAGTGGTGTAAATAAAAGGACTGATACTTGGAAATGAATTAGTTAGGTAAGGATATAGAAAACAACAACACAATCTTGGGAGAGCTAATCAACCAGGAGAAATAAAACCGGAACTCCACGGAACCGGCGGGGGCGGGGCAAGGCGACTTGGAGAAGCCCGGCTGACGTGTGCGAGTACGCACGCGGCGCGGTCAATGGGGCTTCGGCCAGCAAGCGTGGGGACGCTAACCTTTGCAGCAAGCGCAGCATGCAGATAAGGCAGAAGGCAAAAGCAATGCGCATGCTCGCAATAAAGACGCGTAGCTGAAAGCGCATGACGTCAACATAACTCGTGAAAATGCCTACGCAAAAATGTGTTCGAAAAGTAACCGTGAGCTACGATGCAGGAAACGATCTCTGCGATCTGGCAGACGATGAAACAATTTGAAACTAGACAAATTGACAGTCAGTGTGAGTCAGCGAAGGAAGGAAACATGAGAATAGAAAGAGAAGAAATGAACAGAGCAGGCGCGGAGAATGCAGAGTATGGATAACAGAACAGAACGGTAAGCAAAGTCTCAAAACGAAGAACACGACGTACAAATTCAAAATCTATAACTTGAAGCAATAAATAAACGTGCAGTATGGTATCAAATACTTGTGTAGAGGGGTGAGAGGCGAACTATTCTACTTCACCTCTCCCCCTGATACCATAGTCATACTCACCCACGGTAACGTGCTGGCGCCTGGAGCTTGACACGAGGTCGTAGCGCATATCCGCCAGTTGGAGCAACATCAATGGAGACACCAATACCATTGTCATCTTGCTCGTCACTATTCAGGCTAGCCTCTGTGGCAGCTGCATCGGGAAGATCCTTCGTCAACAAGGCAATGTTGATAACCTTCTTGGACACTCGGCGGTTGTCCGGACTTGGCTTTTCAATCACCACAGTCGTTGGACTTACGATTGCTTTCACTTTCCCGCCACGCTCATAGGGTGCAAGGCGCTTCTGATGGCGATCTGGGCGCTGCAACATCACGTGATCACCAACAGCATAGGGACAGTGTGACTCTTCCTCGCTATTTTCGAAATCAGGAAAGTGTGAGAAAGAATGTGCTGAATTTCGGTGTGCAGATGACATTCAGTGTCCAGTTTGAAAAACGTCCATGCACTGTTGTGACTAATATTCCAAGAAAGTACGCAATGTGACACGTTTGTGAGAAATTTAGACCAGCGCTCTACACAGAAGATATCAAATCCGGCCGTACCCTTGGAGACCGAGACATTCCACGCTGCTTCTGCTGGGCGAGCACTTACAATAATAATGGGAGGGGAAGCAACATGCAGTCATTCATTAACGGGCTTACTAGCTTACTAGCAGTGGTAGTAATGGGTAAAGCTCTAGCAGTGAGATCGGAAGCAAACACAAAGTCACAATCTACACTGTCACTGGAAGTACAAACATTACTTTTCATAACTATGACTCCACATTGCATGCTGAGGTCGGCGTATTTGAGAAATTTTCTGGAAGAGCAACACTATAACATAAACGAAACTCTTTTTCGATGTGTTGAAGTGGTAATTCCCCTTTCAATCATTGTCATTGTGTGAACATCTGAGATTGAAATCGACGACATCGGAGGAGAATCAATTTGCAGTTTGTTAAGGGGCTACAATGGTTTCTGATCATGAAGCATTTGGGATTATCACATGGCCAGTGATCGTTGGCCATACTCCAGGGAATCAGCACCTTTCGCGCCGCGGGCAATAAACGGCGACATTGCCCGCAAAAAATATTTTATTTCAGTGATCGCGTAAGTACGACGACTCTCTAGACTTTATGTACGACTTTATGCCAAGTCGCACTGTAGCATTGAGACGAAGATGGAATTCCTTTTGGAGATGGACGTCCGGGAAATGGACAAGGGCTCGGACGTCTGCCATGTGGCCCTTACAGGGATCATTTGTTCAGTAATGTCTTGCAGCGTTCCCTTCGATAAGCTTTTGGATAAAGATTCAGTTCTGCTCGATGCGGTACTGTGATCACAAACAATTATTTGGAATAGCACAACTTCAACTCATCATCGTGCTTTTGCTGAACCTACGATATGCAGATGACACAGGATTGTGTGCATATCCATCAGAAGTGTTCACCCTCACCAATGCTGTTATTGACACTGGAAGAGAGAAGGGCCTGTCACTGAATCTGTCCAAAACCAAGATCATGCATATCGGAACCTGAACTGCTGGTGCAAACGATACTGCTCCAACGCCACTTGTGGTCGATGGAGAACGAATTGCAGAGGTGAGCAGTTTCAATTATCTCGGATCCTGGAAGACAACTAACGGTGATTGCAGCCTCGATATTCGATCAAGAATTGCCATGGCGAAAGAGCGTATGCTCCAGTTGGAAAGACCACAACACCTCCAGACAGCTGAGAATCCGGATAATGCATGCTCTTGTGTGGTCTGTCCTGCTGTATGGAGCTGAGAGTTGGACTCTCCGGAAGACAGATGAACGACGAATACAGCCAGCAGAAATGAGGTGCTACCAACGTCTGCTCGGAGTATTCTAGTTGGAGAAGCACCCGAATGAAAGTATCCTGGTGAAGTTGGGAGTACAGAAACAGCTGCAAGCCAGGATCTCGATACCCAAACGGACCTATTTCGGGCAAACCTGCCGCCCGTCTGGCTTGGAGCTTGAACCTGACATGATGTTTGGGTTCGTGGATGGTAAGAGAAAGCGTGGTCGTCCGAAGATTTCCTTTGCTGACAATATCGTTTTGTGCACTGGTGCACTCGATGTTTTTTTCTCTTTTCAGACAGTTCACTTCCCCAACTGATTCTTTGAATTTGAAGTTCTCCCAATCCTTTCAAAACTTTATCACTCTCTTTCACTTCTGGTAGGGTCAAGAAACTGACCATAGGTGGTCTCCTGGGGGAGGGAGAAAGACCCAAGTGCCATTAGTATGTGTGGGATGTTTTGTGAGCTGCCTTTGGAGTCTGGGGATTTTTTCTCTTTTCATGAAGTTCACTTCCCAAACTGATCCTTTGAATTTGAAATTTTCCCAATCCTTTGAAAAATTTATTTATTTTACTTTTATAATTTTTTCGACAACGCAGATGATGATGATGATGATGATCGTGTGTTCTCAGATCCTCGCAAAGTCACTGCCTGTGTGTGGTCTTCCTGTGCAACGCAAAACTCGTACAAGGCTCATCTGTACTCTGCCCTCACCTTTGCTTGAACAACAAACACAACAATTCGTGAATGTTTTACAATGAAAAATATAGCTATCTGGAGCTGAAAACAAAGAAACATTGTCCTGAGAATTGCACACCAGGGAGTCGTCAAAATGCAGTACTGTATTTGACAATTACTGATACACATGTAAACATGAAGAAACTCTTTGTGGTAGCACTCTTAATTTATCATCTGAAATTATGATTCTGCTGCGTATTGTTGTGGTTGCCATGTATATTGCAATGACGAATTCTGTCTTCTTCCGGCAACCACAGAACATATTATCACTTGCCGGATCTCTCCTGGCAGCCCTAGTAATAGGCGCTTCTGCTATTGTGTTGTGTTTCTATTCTTAGTTTTACTTGTGTGACGGTGAACCAGTCTGTTTGTCTGGCTGTATTGCCATCATGGACGGAAGATCAATACCATAATGGACAGCACATAGTCGATACAAGCCTTGCATTGACTTAGCATCTAGTGAATGCATTGACTGACAACATTCAGAGTAATGACTACTATTTAGTAATGCTAGTCGTCACCCCATCTAGGTCTGAGATCTAAGGCAAACAGACTGCTCTGTCACTGGAAGTGCAACAAACCAGACGGCGTCCAAAATACATAATGACAAGACAGTGCATGTTGATCTAGAGCCACGATACGCATCATTTTATTCACAGCGTCCTCGGTATTGCAAACTCTTTTTTGGATAGGATAGACCAGTGCATGAATAGAGGTTATGCGAATGACGTCACGAGGAGCGCCAAGGCGGCTGCGAGTGGCAGGGGTGGCAAAATGAAGTCGTTTCTGCTTGAACTATTTTTTACTAGTCTTTGAGAGGAAAAGTAAAATTTGTTGTTGGTTGTCGACATATCGTTCCTCACTTTTATTTTGATTTCCGCTGGTGTCTCGCTTGCTGAAGTTTTTAGCCTTCAACATGCCGAAGAGTTGTGCAGCCGTCGGATGTAGCAATCGTGCCGATCCTGGAACGGCTGTGAAGTTTTACAAGTTTCCTGTAGCGGACGAGCGGCGCAAACTATGGGTTGCGGCTATGAGACGAGAGAATTGGAAGCCAACTGACAGTAGCAGGATCTGTTCAGACCATTTCGTAGGCGCAGAGAAGAGCAACGATCCACTATCTCCCGCTTACGTTCCGAAACTTTTTGAACATGTCAGGACTCCTGTAAAGCGTAAAGCGGAGAGGGATTTGGTGGCACATGAACGCCGAGCGAAGCGGAAGCTGACGTTCGAGGAGAGCAAGACGCAGACACCAGTGAAAGTGGACGCCTCCGGGAATGACTTCACAGAGGCAATGGCAGATTTGCCTGGTGCCTATGGTGCAGAGGTAGAGTCTGATCCTGTAGCAGTCTCCAGTGTCTCATCGCAGACTGACATGGATATGGAGCACTTGACGCGGCTGGAGGAGACAAACAACTGTTTGGTCCTGGAAAGCAAACGGATGCCACACGCTCCAGGACAAGGTGACACCTTGTCAATCGAGTCGTTTGAGAAAGACAACGCGAAGGTGCTCTTCTACACTGGTTTGCAGTCTTTTGGGACCATGATGGGCATATTTGAACACGTGAGGAAGAGAGTTCCACAGCACCACCGCCACACGCTCTCTCTCTTCCAGCAGTTCTTGATTGTTCTCATGAAGCTTCGGCTGAATTGTCGGGACCAAGACTTGGCGTACAGATTCGGCATTCACCAGTCGACCGTGTGCCGGATTTTCCAGCGCTGGATCCGGGTGATGCATGTGATGCTGGGACCACTTGTCAAATGGCCGGAAAGGGACGAACTACGCAAAACTCTGCCACTTGAATTTCGTAAGCATTTCCCGGGCTGTGCTGTCATTATTGACTGCTTTGAAGTTTTTTGTGAACGACCTTCTGATCTGATGGCAAGAGCTCAAACGTACTCTCACTATAAAAGCCATAACACTGCAAAGTTTTTGATTGGCGTAGCGCCACAAGGTGTCATTACATTTATTTCGCATGCATGGGGCGGGAGAGCCTCAGACAAGTTCATCACAGAGCACTGCGGTCTGCTTAGTCACCTAAATCCGGGTGACCAGGTGCTGGCTGACCGTGGTTTCACTGTTGAAGACAGCGTTGGCATGTTCTGCGCAGAGTTGGTGATGCCCCCATTTACGAAGGGGAAGAAGCAACTCTCCAGGCTGAAATTGGACAGTGCTCGACAAGTGTCACGCGTCCGTATCCATGTGGAGCGAGTGATTGGAATGCTTCGCCAGAAATACACGATCCTCTCTGGCACTTTGCCCATTGCTTTCCTCATGCATGACGATAAAGCTACATCATGTGCATTCATTGACAAGGTTGTCACCGTCTGCTGTGCTCTGTGCAACTGTTGTGAGTCCGTCGTACCTTTCGAGTAAATTACATCATGCCGCTTTGTCAGCTGTAATGATTGCTATATTATTATTATATTATTATTCAAATGTATTATTAACCCTTTGTGCTTTTTGGACTGTCTGGATATACCGGCAATTATATTTCTGTTTTACCTATTCTGCAGTTGCATGCGCATGTGTGCACCTCATTGACCTCGCTTGTTTCTAGTTTCTTTTGTCTGGCTAGCCAAGCTTGCTTGGTCATGGCAACGCCAACAGACTTATAATAATAGTAATAATAATGGCTTCTATCATCACTCACGACATGCCTCCGTTTCTTGTTGCATCAATATAATGACTCGTGGTCCAAATAGGGACAACACAATATAATAATTATGAATAGCCCTGAAACCCAACTTAGGGTGCTGGGTAGTGCGCGATGTACCATCAGATGTAGTATGCCCAGCACCAAAGAACAACTCAACTTATGCCAACATCACCCGGAAGAGACGTAAAGAGCGAAGTGTTTGATGTGTAATGATGGAGTTCCTCTGTTCACATGCATAAGCAGTGAGTGGTCTTCACGCATGTCCTGGGACCCACAAATACGAATCAGCATTATGGTCCTTCAGAGATACATGCAAGCAAAGAAATACAAGAAAGGTAACGGAAATCGTTGTGAAAGCCCAGCCACCGATTGTATGCACACACGTGGCAAGTGCAACAGCAAGTACCGTGGAAGGCACAGCAGAACAAGTTGAAAATGCAACTCTAGAAATACCAGAATAGCAGGCTCCATGAATATAATCACTTCTCAAATGCTTGAGACTTGGATTTACAAATGCTACGACAAAAATGACTATGTACAAGGAAAGTTGGTTGCACCCCATACTAGAGGCCGAGCTTTTCTGCCGCCTTGACTGGACATTTGACTGACTCACGACTGCCATTCAGAAACTTGACAAACTCACGACTTCCATCCAGACACTTGACTGACTCACAACTGCCATCTAGAGCAGAGAAGAAGTCCCTCGAGCCCTCCTTCCGGCAAACCTGCAAGAAAGCACCACTCCCTGCTCAATACACAGTGTTTCGGGGAATTCACCCCTCATGCAGTTGAGCTTGAGTAGGCTGACGAACGTTGTGCTTAGCGACCAACATTCCTATAAACTTGTCGCCGAAGTCGCTACCACTGTAATTGTACATGCATATCATTATTTAGTGGCAGATTTAATCTTGCGACACTCCGGGCAGGTCCAGTTCTTGCGCTTTGGCTTACTCTTCAGCTGCAAACAAGCCATGTGGAACAAACGAATACTGCAATCGTTGTTGGAACATCGCAGTACCTCGCCAGCCTTCACAGACTTGCAGTAGCAAAACTCCGGAGGGCGTTCTTGATCCGCAGTAGATGTTGTACTGGTAGCTCCAAGTGGTTCCGAGGCTGATGTCCACAAGTGGAAATTTATCTTCCTCTAAAAAAATACTTCTGGGCAGGTAAGGATCACTCGAGTCTGGTGCAACGCGCTCGAGCTTTTCACGGTACCGGCATTTGCTGGAGTCATCTAACTCGTCATACACTTTTGAAAACTTGGGAGAAGTCATGGCCACTGATTCAGCGTTCGTACAATAGTCCTTTGTAAAGAACAGAAGAGGAACGTAACAGCGATACAGGAAATTTCCTTCGTGAAATTATTCCAGGCACATGTACTTCTTTTGAACTTTTCATCTCTTTTGCCACCCCTGCGGAGCGCGGCCGCTTTGGCCGCCTACAAGCCGCCTGCACGTGATCCTTTCGCATAACCTCTATAAAGGATGCCAAATATCAGAAACTGCAACGAATTTCAAAAGCTATTATTATAACGCAACGAAGGATAGTGAAAAACAAAATTAATTAATAGTAAGCGTTGATTTGAGAAAACATTCTGCGGGCTAAAAAAAGAATTAGATCAATCACCTCAGGTATAACCTGATTGGAATGGAAGAAAGGTGTTTTACTCATGTAAAGATCGGCGGCGATACAAGCGATTGGCGGATATACAGGCGTTCATGGTTTCGGTGATAAAACTGTTGTAACCACGTTTGCGTTCAAAAATGAAGCATAATATAATGTTGGAACATTGTTTGCCACCACAGATTCGTCAGATTCTTCCTTTGCCTCAGAAAACAATCCACGAAAATATAAACCCATTACTGCTTTGTTCCAACTTGATTCGCTAGGACCAAAAAATGAAAAGCGGCCACCTTTTTGTAAAACATGTTGAAGCGTAATGGATTGAAAGTCAGCAAGAATATTGAGAAAATATTTGCGAGCGGAAACCACCAAACTTGTGCATAGCTCACAGCCTTCGATAACCGTCTGGAACTTTTTAGAGCACTGCCTTGTCTGAATCAGAAAAGCTAGTGCAAAAGCGAAGACCTAAGAAGACGGCTAATACCGTATTTTTCCGGTTGTAAGTCGACCTTTTACGACTTAAAATAGAAGGAGAAAGGGTGGGGGTCGACTTACAACCGGAATTCGACTTATAACCGGGCACGAGTGCACCATGTTTATACATTTTTGCCAGTTTATTGGCATTTTTCAAGGATTGGGACGTTATATCCTCCAATAAGGAATGTTTACATGATTTGTTGATTTGTTAGTAGCAGGAGGTGGTTAGTAGTGCTTCTTTGGGTGAAAACTTTAACACGCAGAATTGAGACCTCCAGATAGGGGGTCGACTTATAACCGGAGTCGACTAACAACCGGTAAAATACGATACCGTTATCGGCACTTGGGCCAGTCAGTGGTTGTGAGACTTTTACAGGGTGATATTTCTTACTGCCCCTTGGTGCCACGAAATTCCTCAGCACTCACAATTCAGTTGAAGGGCATATAATGGCCGACGATGGTGCTAAGGTGCAAACCGACTCTAACGTCGAATCTCTGCAAACATTTTTGCTGGTATAGGACCTCTACGGAAACTGTCTGATACTCAACGCCTCAGCCTGCCCCTTGCAGTATGTTCAGTATCACAGCATGCCTATCGAGGGGGGACGTGGGCGAAGGCTGGCAACAAACTAAAATTTAAGTGCTGTCCCCGATCTAAACCAGCCACCAAAATAACAGCCGTACAGTGGTACAGTGGTGAAATGAATTGCTATACGAAGGGATTTTTGCAAGCAGAAAACAGTCATGGGCAGTAGAAAGAGACGTGCGTTTGACTTGAGCAACCTAGACAGAATTACTCAGTGCCAACGTAAGACAGTTGGCGGGCGACTTCTTACTGATCTGGATAAGTACAGGACTAAATGCATTGAAGAACACAAAAAAATTGAAGTTTATATTCTCCTGCTCGGGCTCAGGAGATTCCAATACAGGCACAGATATGCTCAGTGAAATCCGCTACGAGGTCCGTACTCGAGTTGTGGCCCACCCTGACGCCCTAGAAATGATACCAGTGCTGATGGACGCGCACATGTACAAGAACAGGGTCGTGGTCGAGAGTAGTCCATGAGTCCCGTTTTTATTCCCATGTCGGATTTCAGTGAGCGCAACTGTACATAATTTTGAACACTTGCCTGGCTATCGTGTCGGCTTCGACCTGAAGTCGATACTATCACGCCCTGCACAACGACTACGCAAGCCCTGTAATGATAATGCAAATGGTGAATGCGTTAAATGCACGCATTCAAGAGGAATGCAGGGCAACATTAGCACTAGTATTTAGGAGTTCTAGAAGTGAGCTCTAAGGCAAACACAAAAATTTATAATCACGTGATGTACTGTCAAAGGAAGTACATGACTGTAGAACAATACCTACAGTCTCCATAATTATAGTATATTACTCTACAGTGTATTCTGAAGTTCAGCATGGATGCGTATCAGTTGCATCCCAGCAAAACTATACATTGTGTAAAGTATTTCTCCCACTGTCGGATCTGAGGGAGCGAAACTGTACATATGTCTGTATTTCTCCTGGCAGCCCTAGTATCAGGTAATACTGGGTTTGTGCTATGTTGTTAATCTTAGTTTGTCTTGTCCGACTTTTAACCTGTCTGCTTTCCTGGCTACAGTGTCATCTCAGGCCCCAGGTAAATGCATTCACACCTAATACACCGTCAACGCGATGACGGTCGATATTCAGAGCAATGCAGCGTAGGAAGGGTGCTAGTCGTCACGAGCTAGAAAAGTGAAAAAATTAGGAAATATAAGCCAAACAAAAATTCACAGGCTACTGTGTAACGTGAAGTACAACAATATCAACAGCGTCCAAAACTGCACATATGACTCGACATTGCGTGCGGAGGTTGAGCGTGGAAGCACATCAGTTGCATCAAAGCATAATGATTATTATTGTCCTGTTTCGGGTAATAACATTTTTGGATACGACAGTCCTGTGTACGCCTAGGCATATGCCAGATATCAGAAACTGAAACGAATCTCATAAGCTGTATTACAAAACGGGAGATATTTATAAATGGAAGAAGTTCATGAGAATAATTATTCTACTGCATAAAGAGTAAAAGCAAATCACTCAACTTAGATGAAAGCTCGGTTTTATTGATCCAAAAATCTTTGATCATGTTTGGGGGAAAGACATGTTGTACCATGGTTTGCAATCAGAGATCTTCGAAATTCTTCATCTGATGTCAAATACCAAGTACGAGGACAAACTACATCAATCGATAATCCGCATTCATTCCCATGGGAATGGCTCCAATCCCACAAAAGGTTAATCCTTTAGAACAAATAGCGTGGCATAAAGGATTGAAAGTCAGCTAAAATATTAAGGCAAAATACGCGTGCAGAAACCATTAATCTTGTGCAAAGCTCACAGCCAGCAATTTCTATCGTAAACTCTTTACACCACCCATTTCGCTTTTCCATTAGAAAGGCTATGACATAAACGACAAACCTTCTGACATTTTCAATTGGGAATCTCGAACTTGAGCCTAACAGTACGCAATCCTGTATGCACTTTATAATGAAACATGAAAATACTAATGTTTGTGTAGCAGACTTCACTATTGAAGTATAATTCCTCACTGTTCCATTCAGAAACAAGCCAGCTATACCTGGACCTCCCAGCTTGATTTTCGGGGTATATTCTGTGAATACAATTCAGTAATGACTCCTGGTACAGATGACTGGGTGTGAGCGTCTGCAATGATAATCCCCTTACTACTTTGACATCGATAATTTCCCTAGACACTTTGACGTACTTTTGTGTTCGCCAGAAACAAAGCTTCTGGACAACTTAAGCCGCCCAATGGCTAGGACAATCGATAACTGTTATCCGCAGATCTTTACGACAAGCTAAGTGAAGACTATCCAGTGTACGCACGAAGTTCTCTTCAGCTACATCATCAAATGGCTGCGAAGCACTGCTGCAATCTCCGATATTGATGACTAAACTCGGGCAACGGCATCTGTCGTGAGTGGTATAGCTCTCCAATAATAAAGTGGCGCCTAATTTCAAATTCAAAACCTGCAGAATCGGAACACTCTCGTCATAATCATGATAAGAAGCGTGTTTTGCGACAGTAAAATCTATTTCTATATTGACCATATTCTAGCTAATTGCTAGGATAAGACCAGCTTCCCACAAACTTGTCAGGATTTGTGATGGACTCAGTATCTATGAACCCATCCACTCTTACAGACCAGATTCCAGCTGCACTGCTCTTTCAAATGAATCTGATGATCACTAACTGCTACTCTTTAGAAACCAAGTTCGTAGTAGTGAAAACAAAGATGACTATCTACAAATCCTTTATAGCCCTTGCGTAGATTACAGGTGATACCCGAAACTTGTTATACACGAAATCAGGCAAGTGCGACTAAAGATTGTCTCAATGTGACATAATAGCTATGAATAGGATGAAGGCCGCAGACATCACGCAACTACTTTACTTGTTTGACATGAATTACTGTGTATTTTATAACAAAAATATTATGGGTTTTGGGTTTTCAATAATATTTTTGTTATAAAATACACAGTAATACATGTCAAACAAGTAACGTAGTTGCGTGATGTCTGCGGCCTTCATCCTATTCATAGCTATATTAAAGTTATTATCTCCACGTAGGTCAATGTGACATGTTTATGATAAATTTCGACCATTGCTCTACACGAAAGATATCAAATCCAGTTGTACCAAGGAATTCTAAGTAAATTCTCACACGTGCCAGACAAGCGAGTAGAGTAATAGCAGGAAAAGAAGCAGCATATAGTCTATCTGTAAGGCAGTGACTGTGGAGGCGAAACGTGCCGCATTTAGTACAATATGAGCCACAATCAGCGAAAAGAACCCATAGACATTTCGTGGGTTTCATTATGTGTTTGTCCCGCTGGAAACAAAGCGTCTCTGCAAGTTTGTATCCATGTTGATGGTTTGGCTTCTAAAGCAGTATAATCAGTGGTGCTTTTCAGGCACAATCTTCCTCAGCCTACTTAAGTTCAATTGATGGAGGACAGGCAGTGATGGAATACCCGCATTTCTTCTGAAGTCCTGCGCTGATTTCCTAGCTCCCTCCTGAACATTGATATTTAATGCATCTCTTGCTGTTGGTTCTGTGCCGGACGGCATGAAGTTGGAACATGTCACGCCTGTATTCAAGGCTGAAAATCCTCAGGATCCGGGAAATTATCGCCCTGTGTCTCTCCTGCCAATTGTGTCGAAGCTGTTAGAATGACTTGTCTATAGACAGCTATCCTCATTTCTGGAAAAGGAGAATTTGTACCCTCCCTGGCAGTTAGGCTTTAGACGTCAACATTCAACGGAAAACGCTCTAGTTTTCGTCATGGACAAGTTTGTTCGCGCTCGAGATGCAGGACAAATTACTGGTGCTGTGCTCGTGGATATGTCCAAAGCATTTGAAAAGGTCAGGCACCAAGTGCTCATTAATGATTTGTTTGAGCTTGGCATATCTGGTTCAGCATTAGTTTGGTTTGCCGACTATTTGTCCAATCGTCGCCAAATAGTGCACATTGCTGAGAACTATAGCCCTCCTTTCCCCTGCATGTGTGGCGTTCCCCAGGGATATGTTCTTGGTCCGCTGATTTTTGTACTCTATGTTCGTTCGATCCAGTCCATTGTTTTCGAGTTTTGTGTGAAAGTTATTCAATTTGCTGACGATATTCTATTGTATGTTTGCGGTACGCAGAAGAGTGCGCTTAGCAACTCCCTGTCTGCAGCTGTCTCATCCATTAGTACCTGGCTGTCAAACCGCAATTTAATTCTACATGCCCGGAAGACACAAGTGCTCTTCCTGTCTACGCCACATATTACTGACCACCAATTTGCAGTCTACTGCCATGGAGTGCAGCTCAAGCAAGTGACATGTGCAAAGAACCTTGGAATACATTTGGACCAGGATCTTTCTTGGAGGACTCAAGTTGATTTTATGGTCTCCAAACTAGCCAGTAAAATTGGTGTTCTGTTCCGAAATCGACACAATATTCCGCTGACTTGGCGAGGAACCTTTGTAAAGTGGCTAGTGTTGCCAGATTTTCTATATGCATCAAATTGTTTTTCTGCTGGCCTTTCCTTAACCCAGTTAGGTAGGCTTGAACAAATGCTAAAGCGAGCTTTGCGTTCAGTGTACGATACTGGTTTTTGTAGCCCATCAAGCCCTTTATTTGCGAGACTTGGTCTAGATCGTTTAGCATCCATGTATTGCAAGAAATTACTGTATCCGACGTGGCGCTGTTTGGAAGGCCACTGTAGTGTCACATTAAGTCTAATGTTCGAGCGTTTAAATAATGGTCTTGCAACGCGCAGCCTTAAATCACGCACTCTTAAGTTGCCCATGCTCAGAACTGCCTTTGCCCGTCATGGCGCTTCCTTCCAATGTGCCAGGCTGTGGAATGATTTGCACCCTCTAGCTCGCTGTGTGGATAACTCCGCCCGTTTAAGAAACTGTTACCCCACTGCCTTGCTTTTTTACGCTAGTAACTATGACTTTCAGCTATGCAAAATGCGAACATGATCACCTATCCAATACCGGTAGTCTATTATATTTTATCCTCATGGATTTTGGATTGGATTGGATTTTTATTTATAGTGGTGACTATAACAGACAATTGCCTAATAACAATAGACCCACTCGAGGGAAAGATGCAAAAAATATATGAATAATTAAAATTATTCATATAAATTATTCATATCTTTTTTGCATCTTTCTCTCGAGTGGGTCTATTGTTATTAGGCAATTGTCTGTTATAGTCACCACTATAAATAAAAATCCAATCCAATCCAAAATCCATGAGGATGAATAACCCGAAACACTTAGTATTAAGCAGGGAGTGGTGCTTTCTTGCAGGTTTGCCGATTGGAATGTGCGAAGTACTCCTCGTTTGCTCCGGATGCCAGTCGTGAGTCAATCGAGTGTCAAGGCAAGAAGCTTGTGTTCCTAAAAGTCACAGACTACTGTGTCACGGGAAGAACAACAATCCCAACTGAGTCCAAACTACATATGACTCGACAGTGTGTGCTGAGCTTGAGCGTGGATGCACATCAGTTGCGTCACAGCATAATGACAACAATTGAGAGTCCTCCGGCTCGGTGGAGTGCTCAATATTCGTTCCGAAAGGCTCGAATAGAGCTATCTTACGCACTGCACAGAGCACCAAGCATCGTTCGTTGTAACTACAAGTAATAGTTTCATGCCCAACTGTTCAACCAGTATCAGTTGTCTGATGATTGCCTATGGGCAAGAAGCTATAAGTTACGACGAACGATGCGAAGTGCTTTGTGTCGTGTGTAGCCCTTTCTCAAAGGTGCTCACCCTTTTTTCGCTTTTTTTGGGCCATTTGGGAAAAGCCCGTTTTTTCACCCTTTATTGCGTTTTTTGTTGAATATCGCCCTTTCTGAGCTGTTTTAGCTGTTAAAGTGCTAAAATCTGTTTGCTCATGCACGCGATCACGGTTTCCGAGTGCTCCATGGTCCTTGGCACGCCGCTTTTCTGGGGGGCAACAAGTTGTGTTACCGGTGTACACAATGCTGTAAAAAGTGGGTTTCTTGAACTTTACTTCCTGTTTTGCCTTTCAATGACCCATGACTGGAAGAGCGCGTATTCATTTCTCAGCTTGGGTTCATATCTGAGTATGTATCATGGCTATGCTTCACTGACAAAAGAGCACATTTTGGCTATTTTCACTGAAAAAAGCACCTTTTGCCTGTTTTCACTGGGAAAAGAGCACTTTTTGGCTGTTTTCACTGAAAAATAAGCACTTTTTGCCTGTTTTCACTGAAAAAAGAGCACTTTTTGCCCGTTTTCAATAAAAAAGAGCATTTTTTGCCAGTTTTCACTAAAAAAGAGCACTTTTTGCCTGTTCTCACTGAAAAAAGAGCACTTTTGGCCTGTTTTCACTGATAAAGAGCACTTTTTCAGCATATTACGAGGAGCGCGAAAAGCACTAAGTGCGAATTAACAGAGGACCTTTTGGAAAGGGCTAGCCGTGTGTCACAGCCTGATAAATTGTCCTGTTTCAGGAAATCTCCATTTTAATTACGATAGTCCTGTGTACGCGTATGTATCTGCCAAACATCAGAAACTGCAATGAATCGCATAAGCCGTGGAACACAACTGGAGAACTACAAATGGAAGAAGTTCGTGAGAACAATTATTTGACTACATAAAGAATAAACGCAAATCAAGCACGTTTTCATGAAACCTAGGTTTGGTTATTCCAAAAAGCTGCGTTCATGGTTTCGGGGAGAGAATTGTTGTAACATCCTTTGCAATCAGAGATTCTCGAACATTTTTTTGATTTCAAATTCATCGCAGGGTTACAGCCGAAACCAATAGATAGTCGGCTTTCATTCGCACGGGCACAGCCCCAATCCCACAAAAGGTTAATCCTACTGAACATATAGTGTGGCATTAAGGA
The DNA here is from genome assembly GCF_964019385.1 of Sycon ciliatum. NCBI lineage: Eukaryota > Metazoa > Porifera > Calcarea > Leucosolenida > Sycettidae > Sycon > Sycon ciliatum. Next base: position 13,931,187 of record NC_088653.1, read on the forward strand.
TTGAAAATCTGCTAGAAATTAAGGCAAAAAATGCTTGCAGAAACCACTAATCTTGTGCACAGCTCACAGCCAGCAATATCAATCGTGAAATCTTTCCACCAATCAATTTGATTTCCCACGAAAAAAGCTATGACATGATTATGTAGGACTCAGTATAGAGTCCATGCACTATATGTTGTCCAGCACCCTATATAGAGTCCATTGGTCCAAAATCCACTAAACAGAATCCAGGAGTCCACTCAGTTTTGATCAGCTTCATCCAGCCCCGCAATCCCCTATAAGGAGTACACTTTTTCTACAAGTCCCCTATTCACGGTCCAGGAGATGCCTCATTTCTCGTTGGCTGACGTAGGAAAGAAACGAGAAATGTAGTTCTTTTTTGTCTTTCTTTTGCATGACGTAACATTTGCTGCTCGCAAATGCGAGATATTAGGAGCATGCGCTCCGGCTGCGGCATTCTTTTTCTTCTTGCTTTGCAAGTGTAGTGTATTTCTCATCCCGTTTGTTTTCAACGTACTTTCAGGATCCTTTTTAGGAACATGCCTCCCCGAAAAAGGACCCGCCGTGCTGCAAGCGCAGAACCCGCACGACTGCAGCTGCAGGCTGACGCGCAGCAGAACGATGCGGCGGCGGCACGCCTGGAGGAGCAGGCAACTCGCATCAGGCTGCTCGAGGCCCAAATCGAGCTCGAAAGGGCCAGGGCCCCGGAATCCCCACGCGGCAGAGGTCGCAGACGGAGACGTTCTCCGTCATCGTCGTCGTCGTCGCCGTCGTCGTCGTCATCTAGGTCATCGTCGAGTGCCAGCAGTGCATCGCGGTCACCCAGCCCCAGGAGCCGGAGATCCAGGTCCAAAAAATCCAAAAAATCAAAAAGTTCCGGCAGGAAGGCTCGCCGTCATCGCCATCACTCGAGTGCTACGTCAACGGGCCCCAGTAAATGGAGGAACGTGGCGTATGAACACCAGCACTCAGTCAACGCCCGGCTCCAGGAGCGCCTGGAGAAAGTGCGGAGGGCACTAAAATCCGACCGGCTGAGGAGCGCAACGAAAAACCTAAAGAAAGGTGAGGACATTCTAGAGGACAGGCAAGAGTGGCTCGCCGTCGCCGATACCCATGGGGTAGAGGTGGCGAACAAATTTGTGGAGGGAGGGGGAATCCTCAGCATTGTGACCTCCGCAGAAAAGAGCAAGAGACTGAATGCGGCCGTGCAGTCCGTGGCCATGCAGCGGCCCTTTCGGGGGGGCATCCCATCCAGGTTCGGCAGGGGCGGGGTGGTCACCCCTAAAGCAGCCGCACGAGGGGCTGAGCAGCCACCACAACAGCAGTCACCTTCTGGGCCCAGCGAGGCACCAAGGACGCAACCGGGGAGAAACCCCATCCAGCCTGGCCCCAAAGTCTGCTTCCGTTGCGGCGAGCCAGGCCACTTCATCAATTTCTGCCAGAAGCCAGCCGCTCAGAAATAGCTCTGAGGGCTGTGCGGACGGACTCCCCCCTGATGTAATAGATGATGAAGTGTATTCGGTGCTGAGTGTTGTTGACGAGGGGTGCGTGGCGGGCTTGTGTGAATCTGACGATCAAGGGGAACTAGAGGGGCAAGGGGTGGTGGTGGGCAGTTTAGCTAGGTGCAAGCCATTTTGGGAAACTATGGGGGCATCCGAATTTGTGCTAAGGATCATTTGTGAAGGGTATCTACTCCCGTTCGTGCAGCTACCAAGGCCGAAAACTGTAAAAAATCACAGTAGCGCTCAGTGCCAATTTGATTTTGTCACAGATTCAATTAGAGACTTGATGGAAAGAGGGTGCATAAAGGAGGTCAAGAGTGAGGAGGCAATGATTTGCAGCCCTTTAGGCGTGGTAAATAATGGAAAAAAGTTAAGACTCATTTTGGATTTGAGGTACGTCAATACTTATCTGGCGAAATTTAAATTCAAAATGGAGGACCTGAAAACAGTCGCAAGAGTCTACGAAAAGGGCGACTACGTGATTACTTTTGACCTGAAAAGCGGGTACCACCACATTGAAATTGCACAGGAGCATCAAAAGTACTTGGGGTTTAAGTGGTTTAATGCGGAGGGAACTATCACAACCTATGTATTTTGCGTGTTACCGTTTGGCCTCTCCACGGCTCCTTATGTTTTCACAAAAGTGACACGTGTTTTACCGCGGCGTTGGAGGGAGTTGGGCATAAGATGTCAGCTCTACATGGATGACGGGTCTGGTGGGCACTCTACTGTCGAAGGGGCAAAGGTGGTGGCAAAACAGATGAAAGCTGACCTCTTGAGAGCTGGGTTTGTGCCCAATGAACAAAAATCCCAGTGGGAGCCATCACAAACGGTCGAAATGCTAGGCATGCGCATTGACCTCAAAGAGGGTCGAATTTTTGCGACAGAGCGCAGAGTGGCGAGGCTTAAAGAGTGCCTAGCACGGCTGAGCGGTCTAGCAGCGCCACCCGCGAGGGAAGTGGCGAGGCTAGCCGGCTTCCTGTTGTCTATGTCGCTTGCGCTCGGGCCAATTTGCCGTCTGCGTACCAGGGCATTCTACAGCATGATATTGTCTAGGAGTTCTTGGTACGCCCCAGTGAAATGGCCGGATGCGGCAAGGTGCGATTTGGAATTTTGGAGCACGGTTTTTGAAGACTGGCACGGCCAACCATTTTGGAAAAACTGCCCAAAGGCAACGGTCCTGACCTGGTCCGATGCGAGCGACTCTGGCTGGGGCGGATTTTTAGTAGACGGCAGTGCAGTCGAGGTAGCCAGAGGAGAGTGGTCCAATGAGATTTTGAATGACCGAAGAAGCTCCACGTGGAGAGAATTGAGAGCAATCGCGTTGGTGCTTGAATCATTAGCACACAAACTAGAAGGAGGTATCTGCATTCACAGAAGCGATAACCAGGCAGCTGTGCACATTATCCAGGTGGGCAGCAGAAGGGAGCATTTGCAAAGGGAGGCCATGCGAATCCTCCAGGTGTGCATGAAACACGGAATCCGCCTGATTGCCGAATGGGTTCCCAGAGAACAAAATGAATTGGCGGACTACTATTCGAAAATAGTTGACACAGATGATTGGCGGCTAAACCCGGCTGTTTTTGAACAAATCGAGCGTTTGTGGGGTCCCCATACGCTAGATTGCTTTGCGAGTCTGAGGACGAAACAGTTAAAGCGTTTCTGTTCAAGGTGGTGGAATCCGGGATGTTATGCGATCGATGCCTTTACGGTTGATTGGTCAATGGAAACGGTGTGGCTTACACCTCCGTTCCACCTAATACCCAGAGTTTTGAGTATGTTAAAAATGTGCTGCGGCCATGGCACACTGGTTGTGCCTAAGTGGGTGTCAGCGGATTGGTGGCCAAAATTACATGGGAGGCAAAGCTGGAAACCATTTGTAAAAGGAGTTTTGGTGCTACCCCATGATGAAAACACATTTCTGGAAGGTACCTGCCCTTACAACTTGCTGGGGGGCAAGCAATATTATTCAGAAATGCTGGCTTTAAGAGTGTGCATGAAGAATAACTGTTGCTGATTTGCGTACTGACACGATTGCTGTGGTTTTGTGGCGCGAGCACATGTGAGTGCACGGTGCACGAGGCATTGTCCTATGTTGGTGTTCAGGGAACACCATTGCCTGCAGGGCAGGAGGCAGATGCTGCTGACAATGTCATAATCCGCAGGGCGGATGGATGCTGCTGCTGGTGATGCCGATGACGATGTTGTAGCCCACAGGGCTGGCAGACGCTGCTGCTGATGCCGTTGTATAATGCTCTTCAAGTGATGCTGATAGCTGCTGCAGATGCTGAAGCCGACGCTAATGCTGATGACTCTGTTGACAGGCGCCTCACGTTATGATCTTGTGTTCATGCCTAGAGCTGAGGGCGGTTCAAGTGGAGCCAACCCAGGAGCTCGTGAACCTATCCAGGAAGATTCCAGAAGTCATGTTGGCGAGTAGGGCACCGGGAACAGTGACCAAGTATTTGTCGACATTTCAGCGCTGGCAAGAGTGGGCTAGCAGTCAAGAGATCCCGAGCGTACCAGCCGAGTCTTGGCACATATGTTTGTATGTCGTGAAGCTGCTCCAGGAGGCACGGACAGCGTCACCAATAACATCCGCTATTTGCGCGTTGGCCTGGTCGCACAAGGTGCGAGGCCTACCGGACCCCACAGACAACGCACAGGTTCGGAACCTAGTCCAGGCCGCCAAACGACTGCTGGCGGCGCCGAAGAACCGGAAGAGGCCGATGACGAAGCAGATGCTAAACCAAGTTGCTACCAGGCTCTTGCGCAATGAATCACTGCAGAACTTGCAGACAGCGACTCTGATGACCGTTGGCTTCGCAGGGCTCTTGCGGTGGAACGACTTGTCAAACATATACGTCGACGAGATCGAAATCAAGGAAGATTACATGGCACTGTTTCTCGAAGTGAGAAAAAATGATCAACTGCGCCAAGGTAACTGGGTGCTGCTGTCAAGATGGCATGGAGCAGTATGCCCAGTGGCTCTAACAGAGCGACTGCTGTCTAGAGGTGGCTACGAAGGCCACCAGAAGTTGTTCGGCTGTATTCGGCAAGGAAACGCTAGTCAAGTTGTCCGGGACCAGATGTCTTACAGCCGTGCCCGAGAGCTGATCCAGGACGCGCTGTGCCAAGCGAACTTCAACCCAAGCGCATTTGGGCTGCATAGCCTGCGTTCTGGGGGAGCATCGGTGGCCGCGGCAGCAGGAGTCCCGGATAGACTGATCCAACGTCAGGGCGGCTGGAGAAGCGAAACATCCATGCGGATGTACTTCAAGGAGTCACTCTCAGCAATGCTCTCAGTGTCAAGGGCACTGGCCATCCATTAGCTATGCTTTGCTGCTCTTGCTGTTGCTGCTGTCCCCGCAGAGGCTGTTTGTTGTTGCTGTGTGCGTGTGTACGTGGGTGTGCATGTGACTGAGGTGTGTTAGGGGTGGGAGCACGTATGGTGTGGCTGCACACAGGAGTGAGAAAGAGAGTAAAAAAGAAATGCCTCATTTCTCGTTGGCTGACGTAGGAAAGAAACGAGAAATGTAGTTCTTTTTTGTCTTTCTTTTGCATGACGTAACATTTGCTGCTCGCAAATGCGAGATATTAGGAGCATGCGCTCCGGCTGCGGCATTCTTTTTCTTCTTGCTTTGCAAGTGTAGTGCCCATGCCCGCCCGCCCTAGTGAATGGTTATTTTGTTGAGTCGTTTGGATATTTCCGTAGCACACCGCTGGCGGTGTGCTCAGATTGCAGACTGCACTAATTTCGATGATCTAGATGAGTTGCTTTCTTTTTAAAGCTGTTTACTATTGTCGCCGTGAGTTGACAATACACTTGCTTGCTGTTGCTGCTGTCCCCGCAGAGGCTGTTTGTTGTTGCTGTGTGCGTGTGTACGTGGGTGTGCATGTGACTGAGGTGTGTTAGGGGTGGGAGCACGTATGGTGTGGCTGCACACAGGAGTGAGAAAGAGAGTAAAAAAGAATTCAGTTTATCCAGTCACGCCGCGCCGTCCTCTGTGTTTTGTGCCCGAAAGCGAAAACACCTTCTCAGTTTTGCTTGCCTCATGGCAGCGTATTCCATTATTCACTTCAGCCATGGCTGCCAGTTCTGCTGTGCAGTTGCTGACAGTAATCTGTCTCGAGGTAACCAAGGAGGATAAGGAGACGTTCAAAATCAAATCTGGAAAGCGTCTTGTGATTCTCTGAAGACGTTTCATCCGTGCGCAGGATGAAAGCAGAAATTGCAGAACGAGAAAAGTTCAGCACAGTTCAAATCTGACGAGTCAGGTACACTGACACTCTCTTTCGTTCGACGCCACAAGGATCCCCTGTTTGGCTGGCCATTGCTGCCAGGAAGGCGTTTGAACGGTTTCATCAGAGCGAGGGATGAAAGCGGAAAGCGCAGAACGAGCAAAGTTCAGCACAGATCCAATCTGACGAGTCAGATACACTGACACTCTCTTTCGTTCGACGCAACAAGGATACCCTGTTTGACTGGACAAGAGCTGCCTGTACCACCGTGTCAAAAGGCTGTCCAACTACATGGCAGGACGATGACTGAGGTAAGGAAGCTTTTACTCGTTTCGATTGGTCTGCTGAGCTGTTCTGTCGTTATGCTTGAATTGTTTTTCCATTTTCAAGGATCGTATCGCGTTTTTGTTTGTTGTTGCTTGAATGAATGCCATAAAAGTAATCAACCACTTCGTAATAGTCCTCAAGGACTGCAAGGACTTTGCATCAATCGTATACGATCGTCTAGCTATCATCAATTATTATTTTATTTCATGAGAAAAGTATTTTTATCCCTGTGATAATTATGTGAACTCCACGACACTCTTCCTCGACTAATAGGCTCTAGTATGAGGCAAATACAATGGGATCCACAAAAGCAGTGCCAGTGTACCGTAGTAGTAGTAGTAGGAGGATTTCTTGTATGCCGGTGACAAGAGGAAGCTTTTAAAGCTAATATATGTACTCGTATTCCATGAAGTAACCGTTTTGATGTCACAAACATGACATTGTGTCAGTGAAACTGCCTCGTGACAACAAATCATTGCATTTCCATCTTGGGGAGGACAGACTGACTGCAACGCTGTACAGATTGTTTAAATCATCTCATTTCAATTTAGTTGCAGTGAAGTGAAACACTGTGTACACTACATGTATGGTGGTGTGTCTGTGCGTCTTGAGTGTGCACAAACAATCTTATTCCTCGTAGTACTAATAGATTATTGTCCCCACCGTCACCTGTTCACAGGTCTTTGTGTGGATGGATTCTCATTGAGCATCACATTCGTTGAGAACTTGGTAGTTGTGTGCTCTCATGCATCATAACGGTAAGGGCGCGTTCAGACTGGCGTGATCGCGTGAATAGCCGCCTGAAAGCTGCAGCGGGAATCGCAATCACACTGCACGTGTATCCTGCTGGAATGGCCAGTACATGTGAAGCTTCGACATTTGAAAAATTTGAGTTGACTCAGTTTCAGTTGGATATCAAAATAAACTAATTCAGTCTGTTGAGATACTGGATCATTGTGCTTTTGCGTGTGCTTGTCGACGGAAAGAATACTATGTCCGGAGTGTTTGGTGCTTGGGTGGCATTCATCCGCTCCGCGATCAGAGTATGCTTCTCGTTCGCAGTAACGTTTTGCCTGCAGAGCATCAGCATGATGGGAGAAGTTTGCAGTCTAGAAGTCAAAACTCAAAACTCAAAAGCATGCAGTCAGACTGCAAGAGTAGAGGCTGAAATAAAACGAAAAGACGGAACATGTGGTGCAAGGATATCAAAAGCGCTCCGCGTGCCGCCGGAATCTGCATTCCACTGGCCTGCAGAGTGGTGGGAAACCTTTTCCGTGTTTACGCTGGCAGGAACGTCACGTGAGCGATTCACCTTGACAACTTTCACATTCCGCTTGTTTTTTACGCCAGTCTGAACGCACCCTAATAAGCGTATCCTTGTGCTATCTATTTGTTGCAGGTGTGCTGATCCTCAGAAGCTTGCGGAACTGAGTGCTGCTGAACATTTGCATCGCCACGAGCAATGGTGAAGCTTGCTATTGCACTCTCAGCATGTGCTAGTATTATGCTGACTACTGCACTATGTTATTCTCTTACACTACTACATGTATGTAAACGTGCGTGCATCCGCCCACTTATGCATTCGTTTCGTATAATTATTTGTTATCCGTCTTGACTTTACGTGTAAATGGGTGGAAGTTTGCATGGCTGTTGGAGTTGCGTGTGTATTGTGTCTCTACTCTTTTCTTGGTGTTTTCTTGGCGTTGTAAAAGTTTGTGTGTGTGTGTGCGCGCACGCACAAGAATTTGAAAACAAATAATTAATCCTCGTCTCTCCGTTATATTCTCTTTCGATTCTTGTTTTTTTCTAGGTATTTTCTTGGCGTTGTTTGTGTGTGTGCATGTGTGTGTGCGCGTGCGAAATAATTTGGCAACACTACATGATTGAGATATTGTAATTTGCAGGGTCTGCGAAGAGACCACTTGATTTGAGGACTGTGTTTGTAGGGTTTTTTATGTAAGGAAGTGGATGCAGTGGCGCCTCAATACTTATTTTTTATCTTGAGAAGTGAATGATGTAAAGGATTAAAGGGAGAGGCCGTTTTCTGGTTAATATTCACAGCTTACAGCAGATCCTATGTCTAATTTCAAACTCTGGATAGGGGATGGCTATATGGCTGGACTTTATACAGGGAGTGTTGTCCACATAAAGACTCCTTATAGTTGATTTCAAAGTTTGGACTTTTACAGTTGATTTTGGACCAATGGACTCTATATAGGGGTGGAGCCAATTGGCTGGACTCGATACAGGGATGTCCATCTAAACCTTGAGCTCACAGTTGATTCCAAGTTTGGACTCTGTACAGTGGATTTTGGACCAATGGACTCTATATAGGGGTTGCACATCATATAGGGGCTGGACGCTCTACTGAGTCCAACACATATGTTGTGAAACCACAAGTTCTCGAGAGTGAAAGGCCTTCTCGCTTGTGACATTGTGTTCGTTCCAATGCAGTTGTATTCCGACTCCGCCGTACCGTTGATGTTTACGACGTAGTATACGCTACATGCGCTATGTGCGGTTTATTTTATTTTTTTATTTTATTTTTTTTTATTGGGAACACAGCCCTACAAAGAGACATGTGGAGACAAACACAAGACAAGACACAGGGGATGTAGGGACGACGTGCCGATGTACAGGGAGCAACTCGACCGACCAGGGGTCTCGGCGTTAGCGTTGCAATATCAAAAAGTATTCTTTCTAGACCAAAGAGTGGTATATTTGATAACATTTAATAACGATAGAAATTTTTTTTTTAATGATACTTCTCCAGACGTTTCGTTGTTCTGAACAACATCGTCAGTGGATAAAGAATGGAGGGCTTTGGGTGGTGGCACGGGTTAATAGGGAGTGATGGTGGTGAGATGAGGTGAGGTCACATTCTGCTCCCGATGCTTGAGTCTCTCCACATTTGCCATCCATTCTGTTGCTTGTCCGCGAGTTGATCGGTCCAGTCCAAAGTCAAAGAGTTGGTGGACAAGCCGTTGATTATTCACTCTCATTGTAATATCAAAAAGTATTCTTTCTAGACCAAAGAGTGGTATATTTGATAACATTTAATAACGATAGAAATTTTTTTTTTTAATGATACTTCTCCAGACGTTTCGTTGTTCTGAACAACATCGTCAGTGGATAAAGAATGGAGGGCTTTGGGTGGTGGCACGGGTTAATAGGGAGTGATGGTGGTGAGATGAGGTGAGGTCACATTCTGCTCCCGATGCTTGAGTCTCTCCACATTTGCCATCCATTCTGTTGCTTGTCCGCGAGTTGATCGGTCCAGTCCAAAGTCAAAGAGTTGGTGGACAAGCCGTTGATTATTCACTCTCATTGTAATATCAAAAAGTATTCTTTCTAGACCAAAGAGTGGTATATTTGATAACATTTAATAACGATAGAAATTTTTTTTTTTTACCAACAGAATGGATGGCAAATGTGGAGAGACTCAAGCATCGGGAGCAGAATGTGACCTCACCTCATCTCACCACCATCACTCCCTATTAACCCGTGCCACCACCCAAAGCCCTCCATTCTTTATCCACTGACGATGTTGTTCAGAACAACGAAACGTCTGGAGAAGTATCATTAAAAAAAAAATTTCTATCGTTATTAAATGTTATCAAATATACCACTCTTTGGTCTAGAAAGAATACTTTTTGATATTACAATGAGAGTGAATAATCAACGGCTTGTCCACCAACTCTTTGACTTTGGACTGGACCGATCAACTCGCGGACAAGCAACAGAATGGATGGCAAATGTGGAGAGACTCAAGCATCGGGAGCAGAATGTGACCTCACCTCATCTCACCACCATCACTCCCTATTAACCCGTGCCACCACCCAAAGCCCTCCATTCTTTATCCACTGACGATGTTGTTCAGAACAACGAAACGTCTGGAGAAGTATCATTAAAAAAAAAATTTCTATCGTTATTAAATGTTATCAAATATACCACTCTTTGGTCTAGAAAGAATACTTTTTGATATTACAATGAGAGTGAATAATCAACGGCTTGTCCACCAACTCTTTGACTTTGGACTGGACCGATCAACTCGCGGACAAGCAACAGAATGGATGGCAAATGTGGAGAGACTCAAGCATCGGGAGCAGAATGTGACCTCACCTCATCTCACCACCATCACTCCCTATTAACCCGTGCCACCACCCAAAGCCCTCCATTCTTTATCCACTGACGATGTTGTTCAGAACAACGAAACGTCTGGAGAAGTATCATTAAAAAAAAAATTTCTATCGTTATTAAATGTTATCAAATATACCACTCTTTGGTCTAGAAAGAATACTTTTTGATATTACAATGAGAGTGAATAATCAACGGCTTGTCCACCAACTCTTTGACTTTGGACTGGACCGATCAACTCGCGTACAAGCAACAGAATGGATGGCAAATGTGGAGAGACTCAAGCATCGGGAGCAGAATGTGACCTCACCTCATCTCACCACCATCACTCCCTATTAACCCGTGCCACCACCCAAAGCCCTCCATTCTTTATCCACTGACGATGTTGTTCAGAACAACGAAACGTCTGGAGAAGTATCATTAAAAAAAAAAATTCTATCGTTATTAAATGTTATCAAATATACCACTCTTTGGTCTAGAAAGAATACTTTTTGATATTACAATGAGAGTGAATAATCAACGGCTTGTCCACCAACTCTTTGACTTTGGACTGGACCGATCAACTCGCGGACAAGCAACAGAATGGATGGCAAATGTGGAGAGACTCAAGCATCGGGAGCAGAATGTGACCTCACCTCATCTCACCACCATCACTCCCTATTAACCCGTGCCACCACCCAAAGCCCTCCATTCTTTATCCACTGACGATGTTGTTCAGAACAACGAAACGTCTGGAGAAGTATCATTAAAAAAAATTTCTATCGTTATTAAATGTTAGTGCAATTAGGAGTATAATCGATGCAGACATGGCCAGACAACAACGAGTTCATGGAATTTTTAAGGATTTTTATGTTATTCAAAATCGATTTTCGTGTTCCGCTCATCAGTGAATAGTATCGGAACTGAGGGTACTGTGTACAAAAATAGAACATTTTATAACAGCATAATTAATTAAAAGTGTGAACAACAAAGGAAGTGCTACAGCATTACATAATATGTGTCAAACATAGTGCTAACGTATATAACTGAGTGCAGCCACAAAGCAAGAGGTGATACAGTGCAACATGACACAACATTTACATCTGATAACCAGCTACGAGAACAACTTTAGCGCGACTACGTGCTTCTTTTGTTTACAAAGAACAGGATTATGCACACGAATACATACAGCTTCCAGAACCTTCAAGGTGGACGGTGTGGCCATGGGGTCCCCCCTTGGACCCGTTTTGGCAAATATATTCGTTGGATACTGTGAATCCTTGATCAATGAGTCGATGTGGCCTAAGGTATACGTTCGTTTCGTCGATGATTCTTTTACATATTTTGATTCCGTTGAGCAATGTGACACATTCTTTCATCATCTAAACAACCTACACCCAGCGCTTAGATACACATGTGAGCATGAGCATGACAAGAAACTCGCCTTTCTGGATGTGCAGGTAGAAAAATCTAATAACAGCGTCGTAACATCAGTCTACCGAAAGCCCACTTTCACTGGGCAGTACATCGTCTATGATTCATATTGCTCACATCAATACAAGGTGAACCTGGTACGTAACCTGGTGGGGAGAGCAAAGCGGCTCTGCTCTGAAACGAAGCTAAACGACGAGCTGGAATTTCTCAGATCAATATTCCTTAAGAATGGATACCCACATGACTTATTGAACAAAATACTGAAGCAAGAATCTAATAACAAAGATACATTCACAGGTCCTCGGAAGTGTCCTATCTACTTATGCCTGCCTTGGAAAGGCAACGCGTCTGTCAGCATGTCCAGAGCTATCAAGACCCTAGTCAATAAAACATACTTTGCTGCCCACTTCATCCCCGTGTTCACCACGGTACGTGCGTTCATGGTGAGGAAGGATGTCCTACCTCCCCAGCTTTCAAGCCATTTGGTTTATCTCTTTGAGTGCCGGAATTGTGCTGCCCGGTACGTTGGTAGGACTCTTCAACACCTGAACGCACGTATCAGACAACATGTGCCGTTGCACTTATTACCACCAGCAGCCAGAGCAAAGCGGCCAAAGCGTGGTAGGCCGTGTAAGAACCCAGTTAGCTCAGTAGACAAACACGCTGTGCCGACAGCGCCGCCTGTTCCCGTGCCACCACCGGCCCCACCACCTGGGGTGCCGTGGGTGGCTGGGGCTGGGGTGGGTTTGCCATCATTGACCTGGCCACCACTTCTCGACCCACTGCAAACGGCAGCGGAGCCTACTCTAGCACAACATCATCGTCCTGGAATGGAGGAGAGGCCACCGAGAGACACTGAACCTTCACCTCGGCAGTTGCCCTTGCCTCCACCTGAGCCACCCCCTTTACCTTTGGTGACTACCGAGACGGTGGTCCCCCCGGTGCTGGGATCCACGGTGCCGACTGTGTCTGGACAGAGAGGGAGATCATCGACAAACCAAAATGAAACCAATATCCTCACCCATAGACCCAGAAGAAGCACAGCAAACTATTCACTTGAAATTTATGCACGGAATGGACTTGGCCCACGCAAAATGGACAATGGAAATGGGTGTGCAGTAGCAGAGAACCCAGCAACGGTGACGCGGAGCAGCGGTCAAACGACTTGTGATGCTGGTGGAGATGATGGAGCCATGTTGGAGGCTGATAAGGAGTGCAGTGAGACTAAGCATCAAACGGATGATGAGGAAGTGACTGATGATGATGATGGTGGTGATGAGGACGATGATGATGAAGATGAGACGGAGGACGAGGATAGGGCGGAGGAGGTCGAAGGAAAGGAGCGGGATGAGACGGAAGAGAGCGACGTGAGCAAAAAGTCAGCTGTATTTTGTCACTTGTTATCACGTCCAGATTGTCTTAGTGTGTACGATGATTCTCACTTTTCTGTTTTGTGCCGTGCAAGTTATGTTAAGCAATTGAAGGTTCTGGAAGCTGTATGTATTCGTGTGCATAATCCTGTTCTTTGTAAACAAAAGAAGCACGTAGTCGCGCTAAAGTTGTTCTCGTAGCTGGTTATCAGATGTAAATGTTGTGTCATGTTGCACTGTATCACCTCTTGCTTTGTGGCTGCACTCAGTTATATACGTTAGCACTATGTTTGACACATATTATGTAATGCTGTAGCACTTCCTTTGTTGTTCACACTTTTAATTAATTATGCTGTTATAAAATGTTCTATTTTTGTACACAGTACCCTCAGTTCCGATACTATTCACTGATGAGCGGAACACGAAAATCGATTTTGAATAACATAAAAATCCTTAAAAATTCCATGAACTCGTTGTTGTCTGGCCATGTCTGCATCGATTATACTCCTAATTGCACTAATAAAATTGCTTTCTCCACGCCGACTCGTTATTAAATGTTATCAAATATACCACTCTTTGGTCTAGAAAGAATACTTTTTGATATTACAATGAGAGTGAATAATCAACGGCTTGTCCACCAACTCTTTGACTTTGGACTGGACCGATCAACTCGCGGACAAGCAACAGAATGGATGGCAAATGTGGAGAGACTCAAGCATCGGGAGCAGAATGTGACCTCACCTCATCTCACCACCATCACTCCCTATTAACCCGTGCCACCACCCAAAGCCCTCCATTCTTTATCCACTGACGATGTTGTTCAGAACAACGAAACGTCTGGAGAAGTATCATTAAAAAAAAAATTTCTATCGTTATTAAATGTTATCAAATATACCACTCTTTGGTCTAGAAAGAATACTTTTTGATATTACAATGAGAGTGAATAATCAACGGCTTGTCCACCAACTCTTTGACTTTGGACTGGACCGATCAACTCGCGGACAAGCAACAGAATGGATGGCAAATGTGGAGAGACTCAAGCATCGGGAGCAGAATGTGACCTCACCTCATCTCACCACCATCACTCCCTATTAACCCGTGCCACCACCCAAAGCCCTCCATTCTTTATCCACTGACGATGTTGTTCAGAACAACGAAACGTCTGGAGAAGTATCATTAAAAAAAAAAATTCTATCGTTATTAAATGTTATCAAATATACCACTCTTTGGTCTAGAAAGAATACTTTTTGATATTACAATGAGAGTGAATAATCAACGGCTTGTCCACCAACTCTTTGACTTTGGACTGGACCGATCAACTCGCGGACAAGCAACAGAATGGATGGCAAATGTGGAGAGACTCAAGCATCGGGAGCAGAATGTGACCTCACCTCATCTCACCACCATCACTCCCTATTAACCCGTGCCACCACCCAAAGCCCTCCATTCTTTATCCACTGACGATGTTGTTCAGAACAACGAAACGTCTGGAGAAGTATCATTAAAAAAAAAATTTCTATCGTTATTAAATGTTATCAAATATACCACTCTTTGGTCTAGAAAGAATACTTTTTGATATTACAATGAGAGTGAATAATCAACGGCTTGTCCACCAACTCTTTGACTTTGGACTGGACCGATCAACTCGCGGACAAGCAACAGAATGGATGGCAAATGTGGAGAGACTCAAGCATCGGGAGCAGAATGTGACCTCACCTCATCTCACCACCATCACTCCCTATTAACCCGTGCCACCACCCAAAGCCCTCCATTCTTTATCCACTGACGATGTTGTTCAGAACAACGAAACGTCTGGAGAAGTATCATTAAAAAAAAAAAAAAAAATTCTATCGTTATTAAATGTTATCAAATATACCACTCTTTGGTCTAGAAAGAATACTTTTTGATATTACAATGAGAGTGAATAATCAACGGCTTGTCCACCAACTCTTTGACTTTGGACTGGACCGATCAACTCGCGGACAAGCAACAGAATGGATGGCAAATGTGGAGAGACTCAAGCATCGGGAGCAGAATGTGACCTCACCTCATCTCACCACCATCACTCCCTATTAACCCGTGCCACCACCCAAAGCCCTCCATTCTTTATCCACTGACGATGTTGTTCAGAACAACGAAACGTCTGGAGAAGTATCATTAAAAAAAAAATTTCTATCGTTATTAAATGTTATCAAATATACCACTCTTTGGTCTAGAAAGAATACTTTTTGATATTACAATGAGAGTGAATAATCAACGGCTTGTCCACCAACTCTTTGACTTTGGACTGGACCGATCAACTCGCGGACAAGCAACAGAATGGATGGCAAATGTGGAGAGACTCAAGCATCGGGAGCAGAATGTGACCTCACCTCATCTCACCACCATCACTCCCTATTAACCCGTGCCACCACCCAAAGCCCTCCATTCTTTATCCACTGACGATGTTGTTCAGAACAACGAAACGTCTGGAGAAGTATCATTAAAAAAAAAATTTCTATCGATATTAAATGTTATCAAATATACCACTCTTTGGTCTAGAAAGAATGCTTTTTGATATTACAATGAGAGTGAATAATCAACGGCTTGTCCACCAACTCGTTAGCGTTGCAACCTGGCATCGAAAAAAGGGGGGTGCATGGTCAGGTAGCAAAAATAATAATTTGGTGCGAGAAAGGGGCGCTAGTATTGCACCAAATAATGTAAATTAATACGTGTAATGACTAAACCAGAAGGGAAAATGAAGAAAGAGGACAGTAATCATAACAAGCAAGTAGTAGTAGAGAGGTAAATACTAAATGGGTCTCAAATCTCAATATCATCGTCACAGGTACTGTGTGGACCACAGCCATCTCTTTCGGATTAGATCCTTACATACGTTGACCTTGAAGGTTTGGAGGCGTCTTGAATGAGGCTCGTGAAGCAGGAGGTCCGCAGGCAGGTTGTTCCAGGGTGTGATGGCGAAGAAGGGGAAGGATCGCAGGAGGTAGTCAGGGGCTGTGCGAGGTGGTGTCCACTTCAGCTGAAAGGCATGGTGCGTCTGACGTGTTTGCCGTGTGCACATGCTAGCTACGGCAGGGGGGTTTGGTTGGTGGCAGCATGGCCTTTACCTGGGGAGGCCCTGGAATGTAGTGCAGCTTGAACAAGTATGACAGGGCTGCCACCATCCGACGAAGCTGAAGACTTTGGAGAGTGCGCTGTAGTTGTATGTTGTATGTGTATGCTTTTCTCATATACGCTGTCATTTTCACGCTATAACTACCTGGTGGTTTTAGTGTTAGTCATTCAGTTAGTTCAGTTGTTCATTCAGTCATTCAGTCATTGTTCATTGTTATTAGTCGATGGAAGTGAAATATACTGTTGAGAATAAATAGTTGTCCTCGTGCCGTGTGGGGTCCTTCGTTCCTGATACTTTAGAGAACCAGAGGGTTCACAACATTTGGCGACCACGCCAGGATACGAAGCGAGCATGGCACAGGAACTATGGATCATCGAAGCCAGTTTTATCGCCAACGGAATTCGGTATGGATTTGAAGGCGATAGGTTGAGAGAATACGTGGAGAAGAGGCTCCGACAGAGCGAGGAGTTTGAAGAGCGCAGTGCTAGAAGGCAAGAGTGTGCGCTCCGCACAGAGTTTAACGAAAAGCTCAAGAAGATGGCCGAGCGCATCGCCGTCGGTACATATTATGAGGAAGCAAAGCGAGATTTGCTTGCCTCGCCCGGAAGGACGCCGGACAAGGCGTGTAAGACTTTGCTTACAGACAAGCAGCGGTCAGAAGAGTATTCGAAGCCAGTGGGAGGATCAGATCCAAGGCCCACTGGGTCGGTGCAGTGCATGGTGACATCGGTCGGAGACGCTCAGAAGCAGCTGGAGTCTCGGCCGAACGACGTAGAGGCGCAAGAGGCGCAAGAGTTAGAGGCGCAAGAGTTAGAGGCGCAAGAGTTAGAGGCGCAAGAGTTAGAGGCGCAAGAATTGGAGGCGCAAGAGATAGAGGCGCAAGAGATAGAGGCGCAAGAGTTAGAGGCGCAAGAGTTAGAAACGCAAGGCGTAGAAGCCGGGAAAATGAGAAGGGCGATGCTACTGGTTAGCACGGAAGAAGTAAGCGGCGAGACTGTGTGGAACACAGAGATCCGATGTGTGTCCTCGGATTCCGCGCCCGCCCCGGTTCGAAGCAGTGTACCGGTGACCATGTCGTGTGTGACAGCCCACATCGTCGAGCTTTATGACTTTATCGGTTGCGTGTTGTCTGGTCCAGCGTCTGCCCCATGTCGAAGTGGATCGGTGACAGTGTCGTGTGCGACAGTCCACAGCGGCAAGCTTCGCGATGTCGAGTTTTCTGAATCGGTGGGCATTAGTGATATTCTACCATGGCCACCACCGCAGCAGAAGATGACGCGTTGTAAGCCCCAAATCGTTTGACTTGTGAGTTGTTGTACGGCGGTGAGAAGCCCTTTGGTGGGGAGAATGTTGTGAAACCACAAGTTCTCCAGAGTGAAAGGCCTTCTCGCTTGTGACATTGTGTTCGTTCCAATGCAGTTGTATTCCGACTCCGCCGTACCGTTGATGTTTACGACGTAGTATACGCTACATGCGCTATGTGCGGTTTGCTGAGTGCGCTGTAGTTGTATGTTGTATGTGTATGCTTTTCTCATATACGCTGTCATTTTCACGCTATAACTACCTGGTGGTTTTAGTGTTAGTCATTCAGTTAGTTCAGTTGTTCATTCAGTCATTCAGTCATTGTTCATTGTTATTAGTCGATGGAAGTGAAATATACTGTTGAGAATAAATAGTTGTCCTCGTGCCGTGTGGGGTCGTTCGTTCCTGATACTTTAGAGAACCAGAGGGTTCGCAACAACATAGAACACAGGGAAGTGCAACAATTGCGATAGCTTTGGTATTTATTTCAATAATCACGGAATACATGGATGACATCCACTGAAGTATGAGGCCCTACCAGAAAATGTTCTTCTACAGCCATAATCGCTCATTCCACGTTGACTTTTTTTCTTACGTTCCCCGTGTTATTGGGTACTTTTGGACCCCAGAAATGTTTTCGGTGGTATTCTTCCAAACTTGCAAATAATCCCGACAATCTTAAAAGCTGTCAACAAATGCAGTTTGGTCACAGTTTGGTCACAGCATTTTTTATTGGTCTATGGGAAGGAAAAACAGCAAAAAATACCGAAAACGGAGGGCTTGCAGGATTACCACCCAAAACGTTCCTGGAATGCAAAAGGATCCCACTATACTGGGAATGGAGGAAAAGTCCACATGGGATGAGGGTTAAATTGGAGTTTGTCGCGAACCCTCGCCCATGTCCCCTCCCTAAAGCCTTAAGGTGTTACTCAACACACTGCAAGAGACAGGCTGCAGCGCTGACCATCACACCGTTTTCTCTAGAGGTGCTGTATCGCCAAAGAGGTTGTAGAGATTCAACGTGGGAGTCGGTTTGCACCTTAACACGATCTTCGGCGCATACACGTGCTTCAACTGAATTGTTATTACGGAGAAAATGCGTAGCACCACTGAGCAGTACCATTTTATTGTACTAAATGATGCACGTTCCGACTCCACAATCACCTCCTTATCGACTTACGACGAGTTGTTTCTCTTCCCACTACAATTGTAAGCAATCACACGGCAGCACTTGCCCAGAAGAGACGGCGTGAAATTTTCACGGTTTCGACTGGTGCGGCTGGATTTGATATCTTACGTGTAGAGCGTATGGCTACATTTCTCACAAGTTTGTTACTTTGCGACAATCTTTCCTACAAGATTTGTCAGAACAGTCATTATGCATTAATCAACCTGAACACCGAACGTAACCTGCACACCGAAAGTATTCATTCTTACTCGCACTTGCCTGATTTCGTGTATAACAAGTTTTAGCTATCACCTCTAATCTAAACAAGAGCTAAGACTGAGTTGTAGATAATCCATCACCTTTGTTTTCACCTTTAAGTACTTGGTTTCTAGAGAGTAGCAAGCAGTGTTCATCAGGTTCATTTGAAAGAGCAGAGCAGCTGAAATCTGGTCGGTCACGTTCGAAGGATTCATAGAAACTGAGTCCATCACAACCCCTGACAAGTTTGTATGAAGCTGGTGTTAGCCTAGCAATTAGCTAGAATATGGTCAATATAGCAATATATTTTACCGCCATCAACCCCGCTTCTTATGATGATTGTGAAGAGACTGTTCCGTTTCAGCAGGTTTTGAATTTGAAATTAGGTCCCACTTTACTATTGGAGAGCTGTACCACTCACGACCGATGCGGTTGCCTGTGTATAGTCATGAATCTTGGAGATTGCAACAGTGCTTCGCAGCCATTTGATGGTGTGGCTGAAGAGAACTTCGTGCGTGCACTGGGTATTCTTCATTTGGCTTGTCGTGAAGATCTGTGTATAAAAGTTATCGATTGTCCTAGCCATTGGGCGGCTAAAGTTTTCGAGAAGCTTTGTTTCTGGCGAACACCAGATGACGTCAAAGGATCTAGGAAAATTGTCCATGTAGAAGTAGAAAGCAGATCATCATTGGAGACGCTCACACCCAGTCATCTGTACCAGGAGTCATTACTGAATTGTATTCACAGAATATACCCCGAAAATCAAGCTAGGAGGTGCACTTATAGCTGGGTTGGTTCTATGTGGTGCAGTGAGGAATTATACTTCAGTAGTGAAGTCTGCTACCCAAGCATTATTTCATGTTTCAATATAAAGTGCATACACGATTGCGTACTGTCAGGCTCGAGTTCGAGATTCCCATTTGAAAATGTCAGAAAGTTTGTCGTTTATGTCATAGCCTTTCTTATGGAAAAGCGAAATGGTTGGTGTAAAGAGTTTACGATATATATTGCTGGATGTGAGCTATGCCCAAGATTAGTGGTTTCTGCACGCGTATTTTGCCTTAATATTATACTTCCTCCGTATACAAAAACTTCGTGACTTTTTTTCAACGGTGTTTTTGAGCAAGAACCTGCTCAACGAACCGCGCCAAAGGCTCTCATCGACAACCCACATTCATGTTGAGGTAGGTTTGGTTGATCCCGAACAGATTCTCCGCGGAAGCCATGCGTGTGAGGACGTTGCCGACAGGAACTCACGAGTCAGATGAAGAAAAACTAACAGTTACTTGCACTAAACTGACACCGTGACGAAGTGGAGCTCGCGGCTAGGCTGGAACACGGAGTCACGCAGCACTCGCTGCCATGAAACTGGCCAGGCTCGTACTTGCGGTGCGCGGCCCCATATGCAACGTGAGAACAGAAATCAGTTCCGCTCGCACGGCAAGATGAAACATTTCAGTCGTCGTGCAACCAGCGCTGACTCCGGTCGGAATGTCGACGACCTGACTTTCTTCGCCTCTCTCCAGTCAGACGTCTTCGTCGTCGTCTAGGGGAATCGCAGAGACCTCCTCGAAGCCGTTGTAGAATGCTGGGAGGATTATCCTGCCGAGAAAATGCGAAACGTGTGGATGTGTTTGAGCGACTCGTTTCACTGCATAATGGAGGTCGCGGGTTGGAACGACTGAATATAGTCGACACCGATTCGTGCACAGCTCTGGCGATGAAGAGGACGTAACCAAAGTCCCGCGTCGGATCATCCCTGCAGCTGAAAAGAATCTGAACGAAATGCGAGCGGATGCAGCGACTGTTGGGGTGGCGGGGTCAGCGTCGTCAGGTGACAATGAAAAGAGCGACGAAGACTCTGAATACACTCAATCTCATTCGTCTGAGTTGCTTTTTTCTTTGTATATAGCTTGTAAACAGGTTAGACAATGCCACGAGGGTTATTCCAAGTCAAAGGGAACAATTCCAGAGCTGTGCGCAGCCTTCAAAAAAAAGTCACGAAGTTTTTGTATACGAAGGAAGTAGCTGACTTTCAATCCTTTATGCCACACTTCATGTTCTACAGGATTAACCTTTTGTGCAATTGGAGCCATTCCCATGCGAATGAATGCGGATTATTGATTGATGTAGTTTGTTCTCTTACGTGGTATTTGACATCAGATGAAGAATTTCGAGAATCTCTGATTGCCAACTATGGTACAACATGTCTTTCCCCCAAACCATGATCACAGATTTTTGGAACAATAAAACCGAGCTTTCATCTAAGGTGATTGATTTGCTTTTACTCTTATGCAGTGGAAAAATTATTCTCATGAACTTCTTATACTAATATACTAAGATTTGGCTCACGGACTAAAGGCGATCATAGATCATAATGACGCGTCGACGGTCAGATTCGATACACACGTGACACAGTTTGGGTCGCGCTCGTGTGTCGCGCTTCGCAGCTCGAGCGCGCCCATGATGAGTCTCGCGCTTGCGGCAGGCTAGCCGCTTGCGACAAAAGTTGTCTTTTTTACGAATTCTGTGACGTCATGTTTTGGAAGAATGTCCCAACAGTCATTCGCGAAGATCTACATGCAGCGCAGTGATACTTTCGCTTGATGTAGCACCTGTGCGTACTGCACCTACAACGCCGTGCACCAGGCTTTTCGGCTATTTTCCTGAAAGTCCTTTGCACGAGTGTTTCTCTCAGCACTTGGAGTTTTCTTTGATTAGCTCCTTTGCCCTGTCCTCTGTGAGCTTCAAAGTGTGTCCGCCAGATTGGTCTCACTTACTAGAGATATCGACATGAGCTGCAGTTTCTTCGTCAGCGATTTGCTGGTGATAGCCCTTCACTAGGCGCTGTACTGTGCAAGCACTGAAATTCAAGCCGGCGAAGCGCTTTTTCAGCTTTTCTATACCTCCCCGGGATAAACAATCCTTGCCATCAGACAGCTGGAAGTAGACAGAAACTGTATTCTCCATCGCTCAAAAAATGCCACATCTTGTCCTATTTTACGGACTCGAGCGGAGGTCGCAGTGTTTTCTTGCGCTGACGGAAGTGTTCGTCGGCGGCAGCTCCGTCAAAAAGACTCAAACGAACCGATCGCAACTTCTGTGATGGTTTGTGCTGCCATGTCGTCGGATGCAATGGTCAGTGGTTATGTTCGGATGGTGAATCGGTGGTTCCATGCCGTGTGGCACAGGCAGAACACCAAAACACCAAGTGAGGAGATAAGCGCCAATTTTAACCGGGCGGACCAAGTACATGTAGCTTTTCATTCTGGGTGTGATTATTGTGAGGTTTTGTGCGAAATTTTAATTTTCAGCTATCACATTTCGTTAATTTCTTACTTTTTAGACGGGGTCCATGGACTAGAACACAAGAACTTTTTTTAGAAAACTGCCATAAAGCAGTTTTTATTGCTATAATTTCTTTAGTTTTTTTCTGTCACCAATCAATGGAATGCCCTACATGTATATCAATACAATAATAAATGATGGCCTTCACATCATATCAATACCGTATTATACGCATTGATGTGCAAGCCTTTTCTTGCAGAAAATGGCACTAACATGTTCTTCTGCAGGGAAACATGTAAGTAGTGGTGGACCGCGAGTCCACGATTTTCTAAAACAACACAGCAAAGGAGGAACAATAAACATGTATTAATATGTAAACAAATACATTGCTGAGTCCGACACCTCGTTCCAACAACTACACTGATCCTGAGGATAAAAGGGGCAAGGCTATGGTTGGCGGTACTGAGAGATAAACAAGGCACTCCATAATAACAAAATCTTCACACACCTTTTTGGTGAGTATGAATGATATCCAGTCGAACCTCTTTAGGACGAACACCAAGAGACCGATGGTATTTATTCTGTGAGTCTGTCTTAACCTATTTTACAATCAGTGAATACAATTGTTTCTCCAATAGACATACGAATAGATTTCTTCTACAGTGAAAGATTCTAAGCCACACCTACTCATTGACTCGTCTCGTATGAAACACTAGAGAGGTTCTGCAAAACGAAAATGGGTACAAACTTTCGTTCCACGTCATGAAGCGCGAAACTTCGCACGAACTAATGTTACTTTCGCCACTTTGGACGCGAAACTTGCAGGGAACGCGAAATGAACAGTCGTACACATTTTCGTGAGATCGGGTCATGGCGTACGTGCAACTGGCCCGCGCAAACTACGAAAATGTGCAGAACACAAAGTTCGTGCAAAAATTCGTACACACTTTCGCAAGGACTGTCGCAAAACTTCGTTCGAATTTTCGTTTTGCAGAGCCTCTCTACTGAACGTTTCTTTAGCAACATGACGGCAACTGAAATAGCAACAGAGAAAGTACGATACATGTACAGCACATTCTTGCAGGTACTACAAACAGATTGCAGATCGTAATTCTTGCTTTGGCGGCAAGAAACTGCATTTGGGGCAGTGCAATCTCGGCGGAACTCACAATATATCAAACAGCCCAGACTCGAGTAAACAAATCCAATCATACAAGTACGAGATCTTCACGAGACGAGACTGCACCCTTTGACTTGTTTCGTATGAAGCAAACAAGTTTACTGAACCTCTCTACAATGGAGATTTTCCCTGATATTCGAATTTATTTCGCAAACTTGGTCAATGGGTCCTTGAACCTTTCCCTCCAGATTGGGAACTGCCACCGATAGTATGCCACTGACCAGTGCCTTACTTGTAACATACCAATGTACAATGAATATGAGTATTTCGACAACACATCTAACATAAGCCTTACCGTCAAGAAGGTGAACTCGCGTTCTTCGCACACCGTAGACAAGGGCAAAGAGTTAAAAATGGATCTAAATCCAAATAAAATCAGCACACGTTTCCGTAAGTGAAAGTGTGAGCATAAGCAAATGAATCGAAGGAAACCGGTCAACTCAGAGATCACCTGTCATCGAGTATTCCGTAAAAGGGGGCCTCGGCAGCGGAAAAGCTAAATTTAGAAAGAGATCTTGTCAGCTTTTCCATTATATATTGCATTCCGCCCAAAATGAGCACACTTTTCGTAAATGAAAGAGTCAACACAAGCAAAAGAATCAAAGGGAACTGGTCAACTCACCTGTCATTGAATAATATTCCGCGAAAGGAGGTCTCAGCGGCGCCGAAACGAAACAAGCCAGGCCAGGAGACAAAATATCCGAAACAGCTCATACGAGAAGCAGTTCCAAAGGAGGAAGTTCCTCGCGCATGCACATCCGAACACGGACTGCACTGCATCACAATGTCTGCCGTGCACGTGCACAGCACGCGGCTACCACCCGTTGGTAGATCTAATCCCGAGCACCTTACGTAGAGACTTACGTAGCCTAAGTGAAATACGAACACCTTACGTAGAAACTTACGTAGCATAGCGATGTCGTTTTTCTTGCCATGTGAACACAATAATAGAAAAGCTGACAGGATCGCTTTTCTAAATGTGTGGCACGGGTTGTGAGCCATTGGAGTGAAAAAATTGTCAGCGCTTTCTAGGTTCAGCCCGGTCCCATAACTCAGTGGTTAGAGCATTGCTCATGACAAGGAAGGTTCCGGGTTCGATTCCTGGTGGGTCTGGCGATGTTTTCTCTTTTCAGGCAGGTAACTTCCCCAACTGATCCTTTGAATTGGAAGTTCTCCCAATCCTTTCAAAAAATTATCACTATCTTTCACTTCTGGTAGGGTCAAGAAACTGACCGTAGCTGGTCCCCTGGAGGAGGGAGAAAGACCCAAGTGCCATCAGCATGTGTGGCACGTGTTGTGAGGTGCCTTTGGAGTGAAAAACTTGTCAGCACCTTCTAGGTTCAGCCCGGTCCCATAGCTCAGTGGTTAGAGCATTGCTCATGACAAGCAAGCTCCCGGGTTCGAGTCCTGGTGGGTCTGGCGATTTATTCTCTTTTCATGCAGTTCACTTCCCAAACTGATCCTTTGAATTTGAAATCCTCCCAATCCTTTCCAAAAAAACAAGAAAACGTTATGGAACTTGACTTTCTTCATTTTTGCTGTTGTTATGAGTGCACAATTTATCTTATTTATTGCCATTTAAAAAAAAAATTATTTTACTTTTTTTTTTCGGCAACGCAGATGATGATGATCATGATGATGATGATGATCGTGTGTTCTCAGATCCTCGCAAAGTCACTGCCTTTGTGTGAGGTCTTCCTGTGCCACGCAAAACTTGTACAAGGCTCATCTGTACTTTGCCTTCACCTTTGCGTGAACAACAAACACAACAATTCAGGAATTTTTTTCAATGAAAAATATAGCTATCTGGGGCTGAAAAAAGAAACATTGTCCTGAGAATTGCACACCAGGGAGTCGTCAAAATGCAGTTCTGTATTTGACAATTACTCATACACATGTAAACATGAAGAAACTCTTTGTGGCAGCACTCTTAATTAAATGGGCCAGTGCATGCAATACCGTGTCTAAGGGCAAATTTTTGGAATTTTTTTCTTTCTTGAAAATCAATCACAGGGGTCTAGAGAACACCTCTGTGGAAGATAAAGTTGGATATCACATTTGAAAGTACATAGAGACCATGATTTCTATGGCATTGTCCAACATAGAATATGCCTCGTATAATGCATTATCTACAGTGTCGCTGAAAGAAGCAACAGTTTTGCGTATCAGCCTTTAGAAGTGGCCAAGACATTCAATGAAGGCTGCCGTGTTCTCCAGTCAAAACCGGGCAACGTTGTCCAGCAAGTTCTTGCGACGTTGAGCTAACAAGAACTCACGTTCTTTTTGTGCAAAGACAACATGGTCACGGAGTGCCTCCGTTGCAGAATTCTTTTCATCCTATGCACGAGGCGGACGAATATCGTCCTGGAGCAGCTCACACTTGTTGCACACATCCATCCGTCGCGTCATGAACTCGATGGACTTGCACTTCTTAGTCCACAGATACAAAAATATACGGTAACCCAAGGTTTGCGATTCACCAGACTGCTCGACATGTTCCGAAAGGACAAACTTGTAGGCAACAGATGTAGGTAAGTTTATGGGAGATTCCCCACCTCTCCCTCTTGGTGCTGCAGGCAAAGGGCGACTGAACACTAAGCTGTAGTTCAGAGAAAAACTGCTCCGCTCTGTCTCCCACTTCAGCACTATATTTATGCCAAGGCACATTGCCAGATTTCCATGTGCACCAGGATGACAGCTATTGTTCTCCTTGTCCACTTGCACACAGTCATGTTCTGCCAACCACAATCATAGAGCTGAATAAACACGGTTCCACACACGATGTATCCCATCACAGTTTATCCAAATGTGATGCGCGTCCGTTTCGTTGCAGAAGCTGTCGACTGATGCACGACATGTCGACAGTCGACATGACAGGATCGTCATACGTGCAGCGCAGCCAGCACACCAATATAAAAAAATGCCGAGGTCCTTGGATTTCATCGTCGTAATGGAGGATTGCGCTCGACGTGAAGCTGCTGAAATGGTAGTTTCGAACGCAGCCACAGCCTTCGAGAATCAGTGAGTCCACAGCGACAATACTCTGAAGCGTGTCCTGCTCATCGTCGCTTGCAGAGTCCACAGAATCTCCGCCGAATTCATCCGCTCTCGACTCGCCTTCAACCTCAATGCAGGAGTCTTTCACTCCCGGATGCTTAGCTGGGGCTTCGTCAGAGTCACTGTGAGCAGTACAGCTGCTAGTTGCCGACTGCTCCGATTCACGACTCGCCAAATAAATTGTCCTCTTCCTCGTCGATAGTAAACCTTGCCGATCTCTTCTGACGCGTCGACGATAATCACGCGAGCGGCACAGCTCAACCGACGTGCTGCTCGGCGTCTGCCGCGAGTGTGTCTACTCAGAGGCCCTTCCTCAAGTGCTACTTCCAACTCCTCCTGCCCCGCCACGTCCATGATGATTGCTGCAAGTCGATCACTTGTCGCTTCTCTTGTCGTCTTGAGATCGATTAGGAATGTAGCCAAGACCCGCGATCGAGCCACAAAAAAATATAACTCTTCTTTCCGAGCGATTTTCTCAAAATTCTAAAAGAAATCGGTTTCCCCCGAAGACACGTTTTCGCATGCACTGGCCCATTTATCATCTGAAATTATGATTCTGTTGTGCTTTGTTGTGGTTGCCATGTCTATTGCTATGACGATTTCTGTCTTCTTCCGGCAACCACAGAACATAATATCACTTGCCGGATCTCTCCTGGCAGGTCTAGTAACATGCGCTTCTGCTATTGTGTTGTGTTTCTATTCTTAGTTTGACTTGTGTGACGTTGAACCAGTCTGTTTGTCTGGCTGTATTGCTATCATGGACGGCAGACCAATACCATAATGGACAGCACATAGTCAACACAAGCCTTGCATTGACTTAGCACCTAGTGAATGCATTGACTGACAACATTCAGAGTAATGACTACAATTTCGTAATGCTAGTCGTCACCCCTCTAGGTCTGAGTTCTAAGGCAAACAGACTGCTCTGTCACTGGAAGTGCAACAAACCAGACGGCGTCCAAAATACATAATGACAAGACAGTGCATGGTGATCTAGAGCCACGATGCGCATCATTTTATACACAGCGTCCTTGGTTTGGCAATCTCTTTTTTGGATAGGATAGACCAGTGCATGAATATAGGATGCCAAATATCAGAAACTGCAACGTATTTCAAAATCTATTATTATAACGCAACGAAGGATAGTGCAAAACAAAATTAATTAATGGTAGGCGTTGATTTGAGAAAAAAATTATGCGGGCTAAAAAAAGAATTAGATCGATCACCTCAGGTATAAGCTGATTTGAATGGAAGAAAGGTGTTTTACTCATGTAAAGATCCGCGGTGATACAAGCGATTGGCGGATACACAGGCGTTCATGGTTTCGGTGATAGAACTGTTGTAACCACGTTTGCCATCAAAGATGAAGCATAATATAATGTTGGAACATTGTTTGCCACCACAGATTCGTCAAATTCGTCAGATTCCTCCTCTGCCCCCGAATACAATCCAGGAAAATATAAACCCATTACTGCTCTGTGCAATTCTACTTCGCTAGAACCAAAAAGCGAACAGACGCCAACTTCTTTTAAAACATATTGAAGCGTAATGGATTGAAAGTCAGCAAGAATATTAAGAAAATATTTGCGAGCGGAAGCCGCCAAACTTGTGCATAGCTCACAGCCTTCGATAAACATGCAGAATTGTTCAGAGTACTGCCATTTCTGAATCAGAAAAGCTAGCATAAAAGCGAAAACATTTCTGAAGTACTGAAGACGTACAGCACAATGTGGCCCTATGTCATGGTGTAAGCAGTTAAAGTTAAAATTATACCTCAAGGGGTTAATTCGTTTTTGGTGCCAGGGCCAGGCCAGAAATTCGAATTCTAACCTCTCGGTCCTCGTCTCCGCGCCATGTAAGCTATAATTAGGCCAGCGAACTTCAATTCTGCCGTAATCAGACCATAAAAGTTCCAAACAGCTCAGTAATGATGTTTGGTATAGATAACTGGATGTGAGTGACTGCCATGGTGATCCAGTTACCATATCCACTTGTACGTTATCCCTACTTCCTTTGTAATGCAGCGTCCATCGCCAGCGTATAAGCGTCATGACAACTTCAGTTGTCCAATGGCTAGGGCAATTGATAACTTTCACCGACAAATCATCACGGAAATCTGTCCGAAGTCTACGCATTGTATTAACGAAGTTCTCTTCAGCGACACGACCAAATTTGCCCAACGCACTACTGCACCGTCCAAGATGTAAGATTAACTTTTCGCATCGGGATAGGTCGAGGGTGGTGTAGCTGAGCAATAGTAAATTAGGACGAAATTCCAAATTCACAACCTGATTCATCTCAAAGTAATCGTGACGAGGCTCACGATACCCATATTGTAAAGCCCGAAAGGCTACTTCTATATTGACCATATTCTAGCTAATTGCTAGGATAAGACCAGTTTAATACAAACTTGTCAGGAGTTATGAAGGACTCAGTCTCTATGAAACCGTCAACGGTGAGGGACCAGATTAAAGCTGCTCTCCTATTTCAAATGAACCTGATTAACACTGCCTGCTACTCTCTAGAAATCAAGTACTCAAAGGTGAAAACATAGGTGATTGTCTACAACTCTGTGTTAGCGTTTGCGTATATGATAATATGAAAGTCGATAATTGTTATACACACAATCGGGTCAGTGTGAGTAGGAATGTGTTTCGTGTCGGTGGTTAGGTTGCATTCGTTGTCCACGTTGCTTAACGTCCATTGACTGTTGAGAATAATATTATACGATGTGACATGTTAGTGAGAAATTTAGACCGCGCTCTACATATTACATATCAAATCAAGCCGTACCAATCGAGACCGAGGCATTACACGTAAAGTCTCACACGAGGCTGATGGTGGGCGAAAACTGCCAGGCGAGTGCTTAGAATAATAGTGTAAAGAGATGGAACATGTATATGTATATGTATAGTACTAGTAATAGTAGTAAGTCGGTAAGGGAGTGATTGTGAAGTCGGAATGTGCAGCATTTAGTACAATATGTTCACCAAGGGGCAGTTTTATATTATGGTACTGCCCCTTGGTGCCACGAAATTGCTCAGCACTAACAATTCAGTTGAAGCACTATTGCCGAGGATGGTGCTAAGGAGCAAACCGATTCTAACGTCGAATCTTTGCCAATATCTTTGGCGGTATAGGACCTTTACGGAAACTGTATGATACTCAACGCCTCAGCCTGTCCCTTGCAGTGTGTTCAGTAAGACAGTATGGTTATGGGGAGGGGACGCGGGCTAGGGGGGGGGGGGGGTGGAGGGCGACAAACTGAAATTTACGCGCTGTCCCTGATCTAAACCAGCCACCGAAATAACAGCCGTACAGTGGTACAGTGGTAAAATGAATTGCTATGCTAACGGAAATATCGCTCAATATATTTTAAACATTCTATAAACAAAGGATTTACAGCTGCGTTTGTGCTTGTTTTCTTTATGTCTCCTATTATAATAATACTCGGGAGAATGAAGTTGAAGACACCACTGCAGCTGTACTTATGGTTGATAAATATGGCGGAAAAGACAAACCTGGCAGTATGGCGGTAAACACGCGCCTGCCCACACACGCTCTAGGCTGCAAGGTTCTGGCACAGAGCTCTCCTTCTCACCACCACCACCATCAGTTCGCGCCTGGCGCCTGGTCAATGCATGGCTGGCGGTATCCGGCATAGAAGGCTGGTACATCAAGTAGCGCATGGCACATAGATGATGACACAGCAACGACATAGCTCGATTGCGACCTACGCTTCGTCCCCGCTGGACTCATCAGGCAATCTTCTTCTTGGATGTTTTCATAAGGAGCTTGACTCGGGGGGGGGGGGGGGGTCATATTGCCGGGTGTGTCTTTACCACCATATGTATCAACCATAAGTACAGCTGCAGTGGTGTCTTCAACTTCATTCTCCCGAGTCAAGCTCCGTATGAAGACACCCAAGAAGAAGATTGCCTGATGAGTCCAGCAGGGACGAAACGTTCGTCGCAATCGAGATATGCTGTTGCTGTGTCATCTTCTATGTGCCATGCGCCACTTGATGTACCAGCCTTCTATGCCGGATACCGAGCTATGTCGTTGCTGTGTCATCTTCTATGTGCCATGCGCTACTTGATGTACCAGCCTGCTATGCCGGCTACCGCCAACCATGCATCGACCAGGCGCCAGGCGCGAACTGATGGTGGTGGTAGTTAGAAGGAGAGCTCTGTGCTAGAACTTTGCAGCCTAGAGAGCGTGTGTGGGCAGGCGTGTGTTCACCGCCATATTGCCGGGTGTGTCTTTACCACCATATTTATCAACCATAAGTACATCTGCTGTGGTGTTTTCAACTTCATTCTCCCTGGTCAAGCTCCGTATGAAGACACCCAAAAAGAAGATTGCCTGATGAGTCCAGCGGGGACGAAACGAACGTCGCAATCGAGCTATGTCGTTGTTGTGTCATCTTCTATGTGCCATGCGCTACTTGATGTACCAGCCTGCTATCCCGGATACCGCCAACCATGCATCGAGCAGGCGCCAGGCGCGAACTGATGGTGGTGGTAGTTAGAAGGAGAGCTCTGTGCTAGAACTTTGCAGCCTAGAGAGCTTGTGTGGGCAGGCGTGTGTTTACCGCCATATTGCCGGGTGTGTCTATACCACCATACTTATCAACGGCTAGGATAAAGACATCTTCAAACAAACTTGCAAGGAGTTGTGAAGGACTCAGTCTCTATGAAACCGTCGACGGTGAAAGACCAGATTACAGCTGCTCTGCTCTTTCAAGTGAACCTGATGAACACTGACGGCTACTCCCTAGCAACCAAGTACTTATAGGTGAAGACAAAGATGATTGATTATGTACAGTTCTGTGTTAGCCCTTTAGTAGATTAAAGGTGATAGCCTAAACTTGTTATACACAAATCAGGCAAGTGTGAGTAAGAATGTGCTAACGATCGGTGTGCTGGTTACGTTCGGTGTCCCGGTTGATTAACGTCCAAGGACTGTTGTGACTACGAATGGAGGAAGTGTGTTGCAATGTGACATTTTTGTGAGACATTTAGACCTGCGCTCTATACTGTAGATATTAAATCCAGCCGTACTAATCGCGACAGAGGAATTCCAAGTAAAAACCTCACAAGCGGACTCTGGTGGGCGAGAGCTGCAAGGCGAGTGCTTTGAATAATAGCGGGAAAAGAAGCAACATGTAATCAGTCAGTAAGGGGGTGACTGTGGAGTCGAACTTTGCAGCATTTTGTACAAGGTGAGCGGCAATCAGCGAAAATGACCTTTAGAGATTTCGTAATTTTTCGAGAAAAGTTCGATTTGTGATAGTCAACGATATTTTGATCGCGCTGCGACAAGCGTGACGGGTTCCTTACTTCTTGAAATCCTTGCTTGAAGTAAATGATTTGAAGGTAGTTGAAGTAGTGATGAGTTGCGGCTCAAGTGTTCCTTGACCCTGATGGGATGGCTGCGGACATCAGAGCTACTCGCAGAGCACGCTCGGCGGTCATTGTGTACAACTGAAGCCTGGTCGGAAGGGGTTGCTTAATTAGCGGCTGAAGTTCAGAGTGAGGATGAGACGCTCTTTGATTCCGACATCGATGTCGACAGGGAGACGGAATCGCAGCCGCCATTTCCTTCTGCGAACCGGCTCAAGGTGGCGGATGGTACGTCGGAGTCGGAAGATGAGGAGTCGTGCTATGAGAGAACATTTGTGTTTAAGGCTAGTGATGGCGGTGACGTCGTATCTTCAACTTCGGAGGAAGGCATGGAAGATGAGATTACTGAACGACTCTACGCCGGATGCAGCCGCGAATGTGTTGACCATTCCCTCCCTAATCTTCAGACATTCTTTGTTATTCAAGATTCTTATTGCACGATTCCAAAGGTATTCAAGCTGCCCACCCACTTTTAGAATGCTGATTATTCATTGCACACATACATCGTATACAAACATTGAACCATTTTGGAGTATATCTTGTATATTGGTGGTTATACTCAGTTTGAAGCGGATTGTTTGACTTTTTCTTGGCTAAGGTCCTTCAGGAAAATTAATATGTTTCAACAAATTTCTGACTCAAAAGGAATTTTGACAATGTTGACCTTTAAGGCGCTGGTTGAGGCCCATCTAGTACTGCCCTTTAGTGCGACGAACTTGCACGGGAATAACAATTCAGTTGAAACGCGTGTAATCGCCGAGGGTGGTGCTAAGGTGAATACCGACTCTCACGTCGAATCTCTACAAACATTTGGCGATACAGGACCTCTACTTAAAACTGTCGAATCTTCAGCGCTTCACTCTGACCTTTCAAGTGTGTTGAGTAACATAGGATGGTTGTCTAGTGAATGCATTGACTGACAACATTCATAGTAATGACTACAATTCAGTAATGCTAGTCGTCACCCTCTCTAGGTCTGAGATCTAAGGCAAACAGACTGTTCTGTCACTGGCAGTGTAGCAAACCAGACGGCGTCCAAAATACATAATGACAAGACAGTGCATGTTGATCTAGAGCCACGATGCGCATAATTTTATTCACAGCGTCCTTGGTATGGCAATCTCTTTTTTGGATAGGATAGACCAGTGCATGAATGTAGGATGCCAAATATCAGAAACTGCAACGAATTTCAAAAGCTATTAATATAACACAACGAAGGATAGTGAAAAGCAAATTAATTAATGGTAAGCGTTGATTTGAGAACAAATTCTGCGGGCTAAAAAAAGAATTAGATCAATCACCTCAAGTATAAGCTGATTGGAATGGAAGAAAGGTGTTTTACTCATGTAAAGATCCGCGGCGATACAAGCGATTGGCGGATATACAGGCGTTCATGGTTTCGGTGATAAAACTGTTGTAACCACGTTTGATAACAAAGATTCTCCAGATACTTCATTTGAAGCATAATATAATGTTGGAACATTGTTTGCCACCACAGATTCGTCAAATTCGTCAGATTCTTCCTCTGCCTCAGCATACAATCCAGGGAAAGAAAAACTCATTACTGCTCTGTTCCATTTTGCTTCCCTACGATCAAAAGATGAAAAGCGGCCATCCTCTACTATAACATACTGAAGCGTAATGGATTGAAAGTCAGCAAAAATATTGAGAACATATTTGCGAGCGGAAAACACCAAACTTGTGCATAGCTCACAGCCTTCGATAACCATCACGAACTCTTTAGAGTACTGCCTTGTCTGAATCAGAAAAGCTAGTAAAAAGCGAACACCTTTCTGAAGTACTGAAGACGTACATCACAATGTGGCTCTATGTCATGGTGTAAGCACTTGAAGTTAAAATTATACCTCAAGGGGTTAAGGCGTTGTTGGGGCCTGGGCCAGGCCAGAAATTCGAATTCTAACCTCTCGGTCCTCGTCTCCGTGCCATGTAAGCTAAAATCAGGCCAGCGAACTTCTATTCTGCCGTAAGCAGACCATAAAAGTTCCAAACAGCTCAGTAATGATGTTTGGTATAGATAACTGGATGTGAGTGACGGCCATGGTGATCCAGTTACCATATCCACTTGTACGCTATCCCTACTTCCTTTGTAATTCAGCATCCGTCGCCAGCGTATAAGCGCCATGACAATTTCAGTTGTCCAATGGCTAGGGCAATTGATAACTATCACCGACAAATCATCACGGAAATCTAATCGAAGTCTACGCATTGTATTAACGAAGTTCTCTTCAGCGACACGACCAAATTTGCCCAACGCACTACTGCAACGTCCAAGATGTAAGATTAACTTTTCGCATCGGGATAGGTCGAGGGTGGTGTAGCTGAGCAATAGTAAATTAGGACGAAATTCCAAATGCACAACCTGATTCATCTCAAAGAAATCGTTACGAGGCTCATGTTCACCATATTTTTTAAGGTCTCAAAATCTACTTCTATATTGACCATATTCCAGCTAATTGCTAGGATAAGACCAGCTTAATACAAACTTGTGAGGAGTTATGAAGGACTCAGTCTCCATGAAACCGTCGACGGTGACTGACCAGATTAAAGCTGCTCTCCTCTTTCAAATGAACCTGATGAACACTGCCTGCTACTCTCTAGAAATCAAGTACTCTAAGGTGAAAACAAAGATGATTGTCTGGAACTCTGTGTTAGCGTTTGCTTAGATGATAGGTGATAGTCGATAATGTTTCTACACACAATCGGGAAAGTGTGAGTAGGAATGTGTTAAGTGTCGGTGTTAAGGTTACTTTCGTTGTCCTGGTTGCTTAACATCCATTGACTGTTGATAATAATATAGTACGATGTGACACATTTGTGAGACATTTAGACCAGCGCTCTTCATATTACGTATCAAATCAAGCCGTACCAATCGAGACCGAGGAATTCCACGTAAATTCTCACACGATGCTTCTGGGAGGGGGGGGGGGAGATCTGCCAGGCGAGTTCTTAGAGTAATAACAAGAGTAGATAAACAAGAGTGTGCAACTCCCGGATCCGCGCGGACGGGTTGGCCCATGGCGGAATTTTTTGATAACGTAATCTTTTCGACCACCCACGCGCTGCTAGTCATTTGGAAAGTTTTGCCTCGTGCACTTGTCCGCGCTTACATTACAATGTCGGTGCGCAGCACGTGCTCTCAAACTGCTTTGCGGCAAGAAGCCCGGTTTTTCTGAAAATAGGTGACGTCAACAAAGAATTCCGCCCTGGGCATTGGAAGGGGGTATCAGTAGATTGTGCCGGAGAGACCCGGAGTTGCACACTCATATTTATCTACTCTTGATAATAGTGATAACAGATGGAACATGCAGTCAGTCGGTAAAGCGGTGATTGTGAATTCGGAATGTGAAGCATTTCGTGCAATATGTGCACCAGGGGGGCAGTTTTATATTATTATAGTACTGCCAGCCGTGCTGCAACCCACAGTCAACTGGGAAATTGTGGCCAGGCACAAGGGGTACATGCATGCGGCTAATACTGTTATCGGCACTTGTGCCAGTGGTTGTGAGACTTTTACAGGGTGATAGCGGCCGTCGTGAGTTCCCTTCGGGACCGGACACGATAATTTCTTACTGCCCCTTGGTGCCACGAAATTGCTCAGCACTAAAAATTCAGTTGAAGGGCATACAATCGCCGAGGATGGTGCTAAGGTGCAAACCGACTCTAACGTCGAATCTCTGCAAATATTTTTGGCGGTATAGGACCTCTACGGAAACTGTCTGATACTCAACGCCTCAGCCTGTCCCTTGCAGTATGTTTAGTAAGACAGCATGCCTATCGAGGGGGGACGTGGGCGAAGGTTGGCAACAAACTAAAATTTAAGCGCTGTCCCCGATCTAAACCAGCCACCAAAATAACAGCCGTACAGTGGCACAGTTTTGAAATGAATTGCTATACTAAGGGATGTTTGCAAGCAGAAAACAGTCATGGGCAGAAGACAGAAACGTGCGTTTGACTGGAACGACCTAGACAGAATTTATCAGTGCCAACGCAAGACAGTTGGCGGCCGACTTCCTACTGATCTGGATATGTACATGGCTGAGTGCGCTGAATGTTGCTGTGTCAGGGCCCACAGTCCGCAGTTATACAACAGGATAGGCAAAATGAGGGCAGAGAAAATACAAAGTCTGGAGCTCAGTTTATGACGCTTCCACGAAATGGAGCCAAACGCTCTATTCGCAGCACCTATTCTTGCCTGAATATCCTCTGCGGACCCTAACAAAG
The DNA here is from genome assembly GCF_964019385.1 of Sycon ciliatum. Lineage (NCBI taxonomy): Eukaryota > Metazoa > Porifera > Calcarea > Leucosolenida > Sycettidae > Sycon > Sycon ciliatum. The sequence goes on from NC_088653.1 coordinate 13,967,196, forward strand.
AGCCAAGCAGCTTGACTGATCGCCAAGAGGAGTCGGCTTTAGTTACCGTAATATATGTTGGACTCAGTAGAGCGTCCAGCCCCTATATGATGTCCAACCCCTATAAAGAGTCCATTGGTCCAAAATCCACTGTACAGAGTCCAAACTTGAAATCAACTGTGAGCTCAAAGTTTCGATGGACATCACTCCCTGTATAGAGTCCAGCCAATTGGCTTCACCCCTATATAGAGTCCATCGGTCCAAAATCAACTGTACGGAGTCCAAACTTTGAAATCAACTATAAAGAGTCTTTATGTGGACAACACCCCTGTATAAAGTCCAGCCAATTAGGCATCCCCTATCGAGTTCAAAAATAGACATAGGATCTGCTGTAAGCAGTGAATATTAACCAGAATGCGGCCTCTCTCTTTAATCCTTTACATCATTCACTTCTCAAGATAAAAAAATATGTATTGAGGCGCCACTGCAGCCACTTCATTACATGAAAAACCCTACAAACACCATCCTCAAATCAAGTGGTCTCTTCGCAGACGCTGCAAATTAAAATATCTCAATCATGTAGTGTTGCCAAATTATTGTGCACGCACACACACATGCACGCACCCACACAACGCCAAGAAAATACCTAGAAAAAAAACCAAGAATCGAAAGAGAATAATGGAGAGCCCAGGATTAATTATTTGTTTTCAAATTATTGTGCGCGCGCGCGCACACACACACACTACTACTACTACTAGCAGCATGACTGCCCAGAGGGGCAAGTGTCACCCCTATGGAAAGGGGACCAGAAAACGGGACACGGATCACAAGCAGGACCGCGAATGTTTGGCTTGGTCCTGCTGCCGGCACACACACACACACACACACACACACACACACACAAACTTATACAACGCCAAGAAAACACCAAGAAAAGAGAAGAGACACAATACACACGCAACTCCAACAGCCATGCAAACGTCCAGCCATTTACATGTAAAGTCAAGAGGGATAACAAATAATTATACGAAACGAATGCGTACGGGGACGGGTACACGCACGTTTACATACACGTAGTAGTGTAAGAGAGTAACATAGTGCAGTGGTCAGCATAATACTAGCACATGCTGAGAGTGCAATAGCAAGCTTCACCATTGCTCATGGCCATGCAAATGTTCAGCAGCACTCAGTTCCGCAAGCTTCTGAAGATCAGCACACCTGCAACAAATAGATAGCACAAGGATACGCTTATTACCGTAATGATGCATGGGAGCACACAACTACCAAGTTCTCAACGAATGTGATGCTCAATGAAAATCAATCCACTCAAAGACCTGTGGACAGGTGATGGTGGGGACAATAATCTATTAGTAATACGAGGAATAACATTGTTTGTGCACACTCAAGACGCACAGACACACCAACATACATGTAGTGTACACAGTGTTTCACTTCACTGCAACTAAATTGAAATGAGATGATTTGAACAATCTGTACAGCGTTGCTGTCAGTCAGTCTTCCCCAAGATGGAAATGCAATGATTTGTTGTCACGAGGCAGTTTCACTGACACAATGTCATGTTCGTGACATCAAAACGGTTACTTCAGGGAATACGAGTATTAGCTTGAGAAGCTTTTTCTTGTCATTGGCATACAAGCAATGCTCCTAGTCCTACTACTACTAGTACACTGGCACTGCGTTTGTGGATCCCATTGTATTTGACATCATACTACAGGAAGAGTGTCGTGGAGTTCACATAATTATCACAGGGATAAAAATACATTTCTCATGAAATAAAAATTGATGATAGCTAGACGATCATACGATTGATGCAAAGTCCTTGCAGTCCTTGAGGACTATTACGAAGTGGTTGATTACTTTTAGGGCATTCATTCAAGCAACATCAAACAAACGCGATACGCTCCTTGAAAATGGAAAACAATTCAAGCATAACGACAGAACAGCTCAGCAGACCAATCGAAACGAGTAAAAGCTTCCTTACCTCAGTCATCGTCCTGCCATGTAGTTGGACAGCCTTTTGACACGGTGGTACAGGCAGCTCTTGTCCAGTCAAACAGGGTATCCTTGTGGCGTCGAACGGAAGAGAGTGTCAGTGCATCTGACTCGTCAGATTGCAACTGTGCTGAACTTTTCTCTTTCTCCGCTTTCTGCTTTCATCCCTCGCTCTGATGAAACCGTTGACGGTTCAAACGTCTTACTGGCAGCAATGGCCAGCCAAACAGGGGATCCTTGTGGCGTCGAACGAAAGAGAGCGTCAGACTCCGTGTACCTGACTCGTCAGATTTGAACTGTGCTGAACTTTTCTCGTTCTGCAATTTCTGCTTTCATCCCGCGCACTGATGAAACGTCTTCAGAGAACCAAAAGACGCTTTCCAGATTTGATTTTGAACGTCTCCTTATCCTCCTTGGTTGGCTCGAGACAGATTACTGTCAGCAACTGCACAGCAGAATTGGCAGCCATGGCTGAAGTGAAGAAAGGAATGCGCTGTCACGAGGCAAGCAAAACTGAAAATGTGTTCTCTTTCGGGCACATGCACAACACACAGGACGGCGTGACTGGATAAACTGGACTCCTGGACCGTGAATAGAGGGGACTTGTAGAAAAAGTGTACTCCTTATAGGGGATTGCGCGGCAGGATGAAGCTGATCAAAACTGAGTGGACTCCTGGACTCTGTATAGTGGATTTTGGACCAATGGACTCTATATAGGGTGCTGGACATCATATAGTGCATGGACTCTATACTGAGTCCTACATATTTTATTGTGTTTTCTGAATATTTAACATTAGGGTATCTTCTTTGAATGTTTCACTTGATTTCTCCACATTCTCCTCGACTTCTCGCCTCTCCGTGTCATGGATTGTTGTGTCCTCTGCATATTGGGTGGTTGGTGCTGGTAAATATAAGTGCGATAGTATAGGATCAAGGTGGCGCATGGCTCCCTCAGCATACACATTGTAAATGATGGGAGAGAGCGGATCCCCCTGCACTACTCCGATATTTGCAGCAAACGCTTTGCCTAAATGAGAACTGAGTTTCACTCTCATCGTCGTATCCGAGATCAGAGTGGCAACGACATCAGTGGCAGCTCCAGAGTCTGAAAATCGCACCAACGCCTTCTCACGGACAATGGTATCAAATGCTCCGCTGAAGTCTAATAGTGCGGCAGAGTATTTCCAATCACCGAGTAGTGCACGTTCGCACATGACACGCGTATAGAAAACACCGTCAGCCGTGGAGCGTCCGGGTGTAAAGCCTGCCTGACTTTCACGTACATATGAGGTGGTAGATTGTTGTGAAAGCATGGTGATGATGCGGGTCAGCACCTTGCGAACAACTGATAGAACGGTCTGTAGCTTTTCGGTGCACCCATAGGTTTTCCTCGTTTGTATACTGGCACCAGAAGGCCACATCTAAGGTCAGGTGGGCAATAGTGGAGTTCCTTAATGGAGTTGAATAGGGTAGTCAGCCATGGAGTAATGACAGTCGAAGCCGTACGTAGCAGTGCCGCACGGATCCCATCACATCCAACAGCGCCTCCGATTTTCTGGTGCACGATGGCCTTGCTAATCTCTTCAGAGGTAAATGGTTTGTCTTCTGCCTTACTGTTAGTTTGTGCCGGGGAAAGCGTTGGCTGGTCGCTCCGGCAAAACACTGATGCGAAATACTTGCTGAATTCCTCCAAATTCCAATTTACATTTGTGACATTTTCACCACTATCATTTGCGAGTCGTACTGGGAAAGGTTTGTCAGGATTTCGAAGTGCTTTTAGCTGTTTGATGGCATTGAAGTACGATCTTGCATCCGGGCGTAAATCGTCCACTGCCTAGGCTTTGTGCTGCCAATATAAGTCACCTTCGTTTCTGAGTAATGCTCGGATACGGTGAAGGATCTTGTTTCTATTTGGGTTAGTTCTTTCCGCTTGTTCAGATCTTTTTCCATATGTATCCGGCTGTGGATTTCTTTTTGTTGAGTTGATAGCTCAAAACCAGCAGGGCTCGTATTTCTAGCAATTCTCTTCTGTTGTTTCTTTCTTCCAAATGCCTTTTCTGCTGCTGCATGGGTAGATGACACAAATCTCTCTTAGGTTTGGTCTAGCGTGGAAATATCTTCAGGCGGGGTGTTTATGTCTGGCAACGTGCTTGCTATGGCATTTTTGAAACTCTCAGCAGAGTCTTGTGTGGGTTCGTTGTACTTGATGAAACAGCGGTCGTTGGTTGCTTTAGATGTTGTACACCGCCAGAATATTAGTCGAAAATCTGCAATAACCGGATGGTGATCGGATCTTGTTGTGAATCCACTGTATGATCTGGCATTCACAACGCGCACTGTGTTTGATCTTCGCATTATCACAAAATCAATCATGTTTCGAACAGGTTGGCCATCCCTGTGTACAAGCCCATCCGAGAACCATGTGGAACGATGCTGCATACGATGTTTGAACATTGTGTTGCATAAAATCAGATTTTGCTCCTCACACAGCTCAATCAGTCTCTCACCGTTCGCGTTGCTTGATACGTGCTTGGAGAAACATCCCACTGCACCTCCTGAAGCAGGTCGGGCGCTCCCTACTTTTGCATTCAGGTCTCCCAATATCATAAAATCATCTCTTCTACTGACCTCCCGGGCAATACCTCTTAGTGCGGAGTAGAAGTCATCTGTTTCCTGAGGATGTGATGTCGAGCGTTGCAGCGTCGGAGCGTAGCAGCAGACCACCGTGAGGGAGTTGCTGTCAGGTCGAGGTCCATTTCGGAGACGAACTGATATCATCCGTTCGGAGATAAATTTGTACGACTCCACATTATATATTAGTTTCTTGTTGATGAGAAGGCCAACTCAAGCTCTGGACGACGACCCACCCGAGTGATACAGAACATGTCCGTTGTCGTACGTGTCTACACCGGCTCCGTTCAGCCAGGTCTCCGTCAGTCCAAGGATGTCAAGCCAGTATTGTTCGAAATCTTGTAATATTGTAATTTTCTTGATGTTGCTTTTCAAGGAACGAGCGTTGAACGTTCCTGCTCTGAGGGACGAGTCATTCTTACTACGCTCTGTAAATATAGTTGCCTTCGGCTTATTCAAGCAACTCATCTAGTAGCAACTCATCTGTCTGGAAACATTGTCAAGGAACAAAAGTCTCTCGCAAGAGCGAGAGCTGCCGGGAGCTCAACCCGACAAACCAAAGTTATGAGCTCTAAGGCAAACACAAAATAATCACGTGATGTACTGTCACTGGAGGTACATGTACAACAATACATACAGTCTCCATACTGCATACAACTCTGAAGTACATGCTGAATTTCAGCATGAAAGCCGCTCAGTTGCGCCTCAGCATAACGAAACATTGTTTTTTTTCTTCTACTGCCGGATCTCAGTGAGTGCAACTGTACATTATGCCTGTATTTCTCCTGGCAGTCCTAGCGTCAGACAATACTGTGATTGTGCCATGTTCCTACTTCAGTACTTTTAGTTTGTCTTATCTGACTTTTAACCCTCATGCATGCATGCATACACACAATAACACTTAAAACAAATAAAACATGAATATGCACATTTATGCAGACACGCTCTTACGCACACACACACACACATGTGTGTGCAAAACGTACCAACCGTCCACACATGTACACCACGCAGATAGAATAAAAGGAAGTGGGGTTTGCCATAGGTTTTTTCTTTCAATTTTGTCTGATAAATATTTACGAGATTTTGCATCACTGTGGATAATATTGAGCCAAGAATTATGCAATAAACCAGAAGAGATATCTCTTCACAAGTAGGCAAATAAATGCGTAGGCGGCCGGCAACAGCAATCGGGTGAGTCACAGTAATGTTCCTTTTGCAACTTCAATGATACACATACACAGCTGACCACCCATGTCTCAAACCGGCGGGTCAACCAAATGGTGGCCCGGCAACTTGAAACGGGAACAAACCGATACAACAGACACAGTTGACCACCCATGCCTCAAACCGGCGGGTCAACCACATGGTGGCCCGGCAACTTCAAACGGGAACAAACCGATACAACATACACAGTTGCCAACCCATGCCTCAAACCGGCGGGTCAACCACACAACAACATACAGGTGTCACAACACTGAGACATACAGCACAACACTGAGAGGCAAATGTATTTGACCCTCCCAAAAAACAGTGTTCACGACCAAGCATTTCTCACGGCATCGCTCATTAGCATAACTTCCTACAAGTAACCATGGCAAACCCCTAAGTGATACCCACAGAGCCACACCGGCACAAGGACTGAACAACAAGCGGACGGCACGACACTGTACAACACGACAAATGTACCTCACTTCTGTTCTCAACACCACATGGGCGTGGGCTGTTCCAGTCTTTGCTGCTAGCCATTGCACAGAGGGCATGCCCGCTGCACGCCTGACATAGTGATCGGATGCTGCACTTCGCTAGCAGCCTGCATGGCATATGGCTGCTTCATACACACTTGTACTCTGGTGAGCCATGAGTGTGGCCCCGCCGATGCTCACAGAATGGGAGCTCACCTGGTTGCAGTTGGGGATCTTAGTCGAGCAAACTCGGGAGAAGTAGCTGCCGTCGAAGAACACAAACACTGGCCGTGAGCTGCCGGCAGTAGCAGTCAGGGACCGGAACTCGGCAATAGCCGAAACTGGGTACATCAAATTATGTGTGCGCAAATACCAAGCTTAGAGGTCTGAGTCGCTCATGAGATCATTGCTGGCAGCAATCAGAGCGGGGAGTTCAGAGGAGGAGTTGGCACTAGGCATTGGTTGGCTGTGGAAGCCAGTTCTCGGAAGCGAGTAATCACAATAGGTTCATGCTGCATCTCAGCGGCCCATTGCCCCAAAAACGATTGTCCTTGATAGAAACCGAAGAAGCCAACATCAGAGGCATCCGTGAATAGCTCAAGGTCAGGGGACTTTGAACACTCGACATCGTAGAAGAAGGATTGGCCATTCCAGTTTGCGGCAAAGGAGCGTGACCATTCGATGTCCAAGTGAGCTTCTGTGTCGATGTGGACTACTGGCTGAAGAGACAGAGTTGTCCAGCTAAGATACAGGAGTTGACGGATGAAGGTCCTGCCAGGAGGAACCACCTTTGCGGCAGGGACAAGGTTCCGATCAGCAACAGCAGTTCCCGCGTTGTGTAGCTAGTGCGCGTGGACTACTCCCTCAAAGCCGCTAGAAAGGCAAATAACTTCTGGTCAGGTAGCCCCATCACCTGCTCCACGCTGTCGACTTTTATGCCAAGTACCGTCACCATTGTTGCTGGGCCGACCACCTTGCTGAGGTTGTCGAAGACCTGCCGAACCGTTGCTTTCAGTTGAACTCATTCCATTGACCATCAAGCACACGAACATAAGCACCTTGTATAGTGCAGCATACTGGTTCTTGTGCTGGCCTGCACAGCTATCAGGAATAGTTTTACCCAGAATGACTGGGTTGATGATTTCTCTCTGAGATAGGGTAATGCCACGTGCACAGCAGATGTGGTGCATAACGAACGCACAGTGAGCATAAAATCTTCATATCCACATCAAAGGCCACAAGCGTTTCACAACCACACCTGATACGTAGATGATCAACGATCGTCCCCGCACTCAACGTCGCTCCACCAGTAGTAGCATGTTACAAACCACCATCGTACGTTGTCCATGTAAATGCCTCTGCTCCTTGTCTACTTCTTTGGCCAGGTATTTTGACAGGTAATCACAGCCATTTCTGAGTTGGCGTCAACGCCACTCGCCATGTCGAGGCTTAAATAACTGAAGGAACAAAACCTTGAGTCACTTTGACTAACTCGATGACAGAAATTGTTGACAAGGAAGTTGCTATGCTGACACGAGGCAGGGCAAAGCGGCCACGCAAGATTTATTTTTTCATCCACCATTTTTGGAAAAAATACTTCGAGTATTGTTTATTCAAGTGCCGGGTGATGAACCCGTGACAAAACACGTGCATGCGTGGGCTAACTTGGCTTTGCTGCTCAAAGCCGTCATTTAACCTCTCTGCCTGCCTGGCTTTAGTGCCAACTCACTACAGGTTAATGCATTCACATCTAACACACCGTCAACGCAAACCCTATATTGACTAAGTATACAGTGAATGCATTGACGGAAGATATTCAGACCAATGCAGCGTAGGAGTGATGCTAGTCGTCACGAGCTCCAAGAGTGAAAGATAAGGCAAAAAAAGTCACAGGCTAATGTATCAAGGGATTTACAACAACCTCAACAGTGCCCTAACTGCATATGACTCGACAGTGTGTGCTGAGGTTGAACGTGCATGCACATCAGTTGCATCACACCATAATGATAAATTGTCCAGTTTCGGGCAAACTCTTTTTTGGACGCGATAATCCTGTGTACGCATATTTATCTGCTAGATATCAGAAACTGCAACGATTCTCCAAAGGTGTAAAACACAACGGGAGATAATTAAAAATGGAAGAAGTTCATGAGAATAATTTTTCTACTGCATAAGAGTAAAAGCAACTCAATCACCTTAGATGAAAGCTCGGTTTTATTGTTCCAAAAATCTGTGATCATGGTTTGGGGGAAAGACATGTTGTACCATAGTTGGCAATCAGAGGTTCTCGAAATTCTTCATCTGATGTCAAATACCAAGTAGGAGGACAAACTACATCAATCGATAATCCGCTTCCATTCGCATGGGAATGGCTCCAATTCCACAAAAGGTTAATCCTGTAGAACATGAAGTGTGGCATAAAGGATTGAAAGTCAGCTATAATATTAAGGCAAAATACACGTGCAGAAACCACTAATCTTGTGCATAGCTCACATCCAGCAATATCTATCGTAAACTCTTTACACCAACCATTTCGCTTTTCTATCAGAAAGGCTATGACATAAACGACAAACTTTCTGACATTTTCAATTGGGAATCTCGAACTCGAGCCTAACAGTACGCAATCGTGTATGCACTTTATATTGAAACATTAATAATGCTTGGGTAGCAGACTTCACTACTGAAGTATAATTCCTCACTGCTCCATCCAGAACCAACCCAGCTATAAGTGCACCTCCTAGCTTGATTTCCGGGGTATATTCTGTGAATACAATTCAGTAATGACTCCTGGTACAGATGACTGGGTGTGATCGTCTCCAATGATGATCCGCTTACTACTTTGACATCAATAATCTCTCTAGATCCTTTGACATCTGGTGTTCGCCAGAAACAAAGCTTCTCGACAACTTTAGCCGCCCAATGGCTAGGACAATCGATAACTTCTATCCAGAGATCTTCATGACAAGCTAAATGAGGACTATCCAGTGCACGCACGAAGTTCTCTTCAGCTACACCATCAAATGGCTGCGAAGCACTGCTGCAATATCCGATATTGATGACTATACACGGGCAACGGCATCGGTCGTGAGTGGTATAGCTCTCCAATAGTAAAGTGGGACCTAATTTCAAATTCAAAACTTGCTGAATCGGAACATTCTCGTCATAGTCATGATAAGAAGCGTGTTTTTCGACAGTAAAATCTATTTCTATATTGACCATATTCTCGCTAATTGCTAGGATAACACCAGCTTCATAAAATCTTGTCAGGGGTTGTGATGGACTCAGTTTCTATGAATCCTTCGAACGTGACCGACCAGATTTCAGCTGCTCTGCTCTTTCAAATGAACCTGATGAACACTGACTGCTACTCTCTAGAAACCAAGTACTTATCGGTGAAAACAAAGGTGATGGATTATCTACAACTCTGTCTTAGCTCTTGTTTAGATTAAATGTGATAGCTAAAACTTGTTATCCACGAAATCAGGCAAGTGCGATTAAAAATGCTTACTTTCGGTGTCCAGGTTACGTTCGGTGTTCAGGTTGATTAATGTTCAATGCCTGTTGTGACAAATCTTATAGGAAAGATTGTCGCAAAGTAACAAACTTGTGAGAAATTTGGTCATACGCTCTACACCGAAGATATCAAATCCAGCCGCACCAGTCGAAACCGTGAAAATTTCACGCCGTCTCTGCGGGGCGAGTGCTGCGGGATGATTGCTTACAATTGTAGTGGGAAGAGAAACAACTCGTCGTTAGTCGATAAGGGGATGGTTGTGGAGTCGGAACGTGCATCATCATTTAGTACAATCTAGTACTGCTCAGTGGTCGTACGAATTTTCTCGGCAATAACAATTCAGTTGAAGCACGTGTATTTGCCGAAGATGGTGCTAAGGTGCAAACCGACTCCCGCGTTGAATCTCTACAAACCTCTTTGGCGGTACAGCACGTCTAGAGCACGTCTAGAGAAAATGATGTGATCGTCAGCGCTTCAGCCTGTTCCTTGCAGTGTGGCGAGTGGCACCACATGGTTGTATCGAGGGGACGTGAGCGAGGGTTGGCGACAAACTCGAAATTAAGCGCTGTGCCCGATCTCGACCAGCCACAAAATAACAGCGTACGGTGGTAGAGTGGTAAAGTGACTTGCTAAAATATAAGGGATGTCCTGAAACAGAAACAGAAACCAGTTATGGCCAGCAGACAGAGACGCGCGTTGACCGGAACGTCTGAGACGGAATTTATCAGTGCCAATGCAAGGCAGTCGGCTGCTGACTCCCTACCTAGGAGCATAGGCGGGGGGGGGAGTGTTTTGGGTGCCAAAGCTCCCTTTACTTGCTCGGGAATAACAATTCAGTTGAAGCGCGTGTATTCGCCGAAGATGTTGCTAAGGTGCAAACCGACTCCCGCGTTGAATCTCTACAAACCTCTTTGGCGGTACAGCACGTCTAGAGCACGTCTAGAGAAAATGATGTGATCGTCAGCGCTTCAGCCTGTTCCTTGCAGTGTGGCGAGTGGCACCACATGGTTGTATCGAGGGGACGTGAGCGAGGGTTGGCGACAAACTCGAAATTAAGCGCTGTGCCCGATCTCGACCAGCCACAAAATAACAGCGTACGGTGGTAGAGTGGTAAAGTGACTTGCTAAAATATAAGGGATGTCCTGAAACAGAAACAGAAACCAGTTATGGCCAGCAGACAGAGACGCGCGTTGACCGGAACGTCTGAGACGGAATTTATCAGTGCCAATGCAAGGCAGTCGGCTGCTGACTCCCTACCTAGGAGCATAGGCGGGGGGGGGGGAGTGTTTTGGGTGCCAAAGCTCCCTTTACTTGCTCGGGAATAACAATTCAGTTGAAGCGCGTGTATTCGCCGAAGATGTTGCTAAGGTGCAAACCGACTCCCACGTTGAATCTCTACAAACCTCTTTGGCGATACAGCACCTCTAGAGAAAACGGTGTGATGGTCAGCGCTGCAGCCTGTCCTTTGCAGTGTGGTGAGTAACACCTTAAGGTTTTAGCGAGGGGACATGGGCGAGGGTTCGCGACAAACTCCAATTAAACCCTCATTCCATGTTGACTTTTCCTCCATTCCCAGTATAGTGGGATCCTTTTGCACTCCAGGAACGTTTTGGGTGGTATTCCTGCAAGCTCTCCGTTTTTTTTTTGCTGTGTTCCCTTCCCATAGACCAATCAAAAATGCTGTGACCAAACTGCATTTGTTGACAGCTCTTAAGATTGTCGGGATTATTTGCAAGTTTGGAAGAATACCACCCAAAACGTTTCTGGGGTCCAAAAGTACCCAATAACACCGGGAACGTAGGACAAAAAAGTCAACGTCGTATGAGCGATTATGGCTGTAGAAGAACATTTTCTGGTAGGGCCTCCTACTTCAGTGGATGTCATCCATGTATTCGGTGATTATTGAGATAAATACCAAAGCTATCGCAATTGTTGCACTTCCCTGTGTTCTATGTTACTGGGTTCCATTTGGACCCCATCCGCATTGTCCGTAAAAAAAGTGAAATCCATCAAGAACCTCTAACCCAGACTTTTTTTGATGTCGGTTATTGTGTTAAAGTTTAATGTAACTCGGATGGTGAGCCAATTATATAATTGTGAAAAGAAGAAGGACAAAATGTTACGAGTTATGACTAACTGTCCACCAACGTAACCAGATCTTATACAGTCAGCGAGTGCGAATAAATGACACAAAACTGACAAGGAGTACTGAAACAATCGGCGACCTTACACCTAGCTCGAACACTTCTCCAAGGCGCAAACCAACCTTGTCAGTGTTGTGCCATTTATTCGCACTCGCTGACTGTATAAGATCTGGTTACGTTGGTGGACAGTTATCCATAACTCTTTACATTTTGTTCTTCTTCTTTTCACCGTAATTGTGTTGTTAGGGAATACATGAAGTTTCAGGGAGATGTGATGCAGCAAAATAAAAAATATTTCAAAAATAATACCTCAGGTGTCCGTTTGTACCCCACAATCCGGATTGAGGGTTAAAGTCGTTGCAGTTTCTGATATGTGGCAGGTCCCTATACATGCACGGGACTATCGTATCCCTAGAAGAGATTATTATTATTATTATTATTATTATTATTTAAAAGAGAAAAGGACATATGGATACGAGTTTAGAGTAACTCTCCATCACTGTAACATGATACTATATACAGTCAGAAAGTGCAATAACTAGGCACAAAACTGACAGAGTACTGAGACATTCGACGTCCTGACACCTAACTTTAACACATCTCCGTAGCGCTAACCAACAGCCTTCCAACTTGGAAGGTTCAAGGTTATGGAAAGACCAAAGAGGGGAAGGCAAGCGCAACGAAAACGAGCAAAAGCTACAGTCCCAACGGAACAAAGAATGTCGATTGTTACTGGACGATGACGAGACCAGTACGATATTTGACAAAGCGGTCTAACTACAATTCGAAGCAGCAAAGCAGCACACCACCCAACTTGGGTGGGTCATAAATATCAAAGATAAGTAAAGAAAGGGAAGCTTTGCGAAAACGAATTGTACAAGCCGAAAGCCAAACTCCTACAGTACTCCTCATGCATGACATTGTGATGGACTAGTTGACTACAAAACAAGTTGTTTCACACGACGTACGTTTCGCCGCATGGTTCGTGACGGCTCATCAGGTGTGCAATTTGAAACTCGGATGTTGAGCCATAAATATATGTAAAAGAGAAAAGGACATATGGATACGAGTTTAGAGTAACTCTCCATCACTGTAACATGATACTATATACAGTCAGAAAGTGCAATAACTAGGCACAAAACTGACAGAGTACTGAGACATTCGACGTCCTGACACCTAACTTTAACACATCTCCGTAGCGCTAACCAACAGCCTTCCAACTTGGAAGGTTCAAGGTTATGGAAAGACCAAAGAGGGGAAGGCAAGCGCAACGAAAACGAGCAAAAGCTACAGTCCCAACGGAACAAAGAATGTCGATTGTTACTGGACGATGACGAGACCAGTACGATATTTGACAAAGCGGTCTAACTACAATTCGAAGCAGCAAAGCAGCACACCACCCAACTTGGGTGGGTCATAAATATCAAAGATAAGTAAAGAAAGGGAAGCTTTGCGAAAACGAATTGTACAAGCCGAAAGCCAAACTCCTACAGTACTCCTCATGCATGACATTGTGATGGACTAGTTGACTACAAAACAAGTTGTTTCACACGACGTACGTTTCGCCGCATGGTTCGTGACGGCTCATCAGGTGTGCAATTTGAAACTCGGATGTTGAGCCATAAATATATGTAAAAGAGAAAAGGACATATGGATACGAGTTTAGAGTAACTCTCCATCACTGTAACATGATACTATATACAGTCAGAAAGTGCAATAACTAGGCACAAAACTGACAGAGTACTGAGACATTCGACGTCCTGACACCTAACTTTAACACATCTCCGTAGCGCTAACCAACAGCCTTCCAACTTGGAAGGTTCAAGGTTATGGAAAGACCAAAGAGGGGAAGGCAAGCGCAACGAAAACGAGCAAAAGCTACAGTCCCAACGGAACAAAGAATGTCGATTGTTACTGGACGATGACGAGACCAGTACGATATTTGACAAAGCGGTCTAACTACAATTCGAAGCAGCAAAGCAGCACACCACCCAACTTGGGTGGGTCATAAATATCAAAGATAAGTAAAGAAAGGGAAGCTTTGCGAAAACGAATTGTACAAGCCGAAAGCCAAACTCCTACAGTACTCCTCATGCATGACATTGTGATGGACTAGTTGACTACAAAACAAGTTGTTTCACACGACGTACGTTTCGCCGCATGGTTCGTGACGGCTCATCAGGTGTGCAATTTGAAACTCGGATGTTGAGCCATAAATATATGTAAAAGAGAAAAGGACATATGGATACGAGTTTAGAGTAACTCTCCATCACTGTAACATGATACTATATACAGTCAGAAAGTGCAATAACTAGGCACAAAACTGACAGAGTACTGAGACATTCGACGTCCTGACACCTAACTTTAACACATCTCCGTAGCGCTAACCAACAGCCTTCCAACTTGGAAGGTTCAAGGTTATGGAAAGACCAAAGAGGGGAAGGCAAGCGCAACGAAAACGAGCAAAAGCTACAGTCCCAACGGAACAAAGAATGTCGATTGTTACTGGACGATGACGAGACCAGTACGATATTTGACAAAGCGGTCTAACTACAATTCGAAGCAGCAAAGCAGCACACCACCCAACTTGGGTGGGTCATAAATATCAAAGATAAGTAAAGAAAGGGAAGCTTTGCGAAAACGAATTGTACAAGCCGAAAGCCAAACTCCTACAGTACTCCTCATGCATGACATTGTGATGGACTAGTTGACTACAAAACAAGTTGTTTCACACGACGTACGTTTCGCCGCATGGTTCGTGACGGCTCATCAGGTGTGCAATTTGAAACTCGGATGTTGAGCCATAAATATATGTAAAAGAGAAAAGGACATATGGATACGAGTTTAGAGTAACTCTCCATCACTGTAACATGATACTATATACAGTCAGAAAGTGCAATAACTAGGCACAAAACTGACAGAGTACTGAGACATTCGACGTCCTGACACCTAACTTTAACACATCTCCGTAGCGCTAACCAACAGCCTTCCAACTTGGAAGGTTCAAGGTTATGGAAAGACCAAAGAGGGGAAGGCAAGCGCAACGAAAACGAGCAAAAGCTACAGTCCCAACGGAACAAAGAATGTCGATTGTTACTGGACGATGACGAGACCAGTACGATATTTGACAAAGCGGTCTAACTACAATTCGAAGCAGCAAAGCAGCACACCACCCAACTTGGGTGGGTCATAAATATCAAAGATAAGTAAAGAAAGGGAAGCTTTGCGAAAACGAATTGTACAAGCCGAAAGCCAAACTCCTACAGTACTCCTCATGCATGACATTGTGATGGACTAGTTGACTACAAAACAAGTTGTTTCACACGACGTACGTTTCGCCGCATGGTTCGTGACGGCTCATCAGGTGTGCAATTTGAAACTCGGATGTTGAGCCATAAATATATGTAAAAGAGAAAAGGACATATGGATACGAGTTTAGAGTAACTCTCCATCACTGTAACATGATACTATATACAGTCAGAAAGTGCAATAACTAGGCACAAAACTGACAGAGTACTGAGACATTCGACGTCCTGACACCTAACTTTAACACATCTCCGTAGCGCTAACCAACAGCCTTCCAACTTGGAAGGTTCAAGGTTATGGAAAGACCAAAGAGGGGAAGGCAAGCGCAACGAAAACGAGCAAAAGCTACAGTCCCAACGGAACAAAGAATGTCGATTGTTACTGGACGATGACGAGACCAGTACGATATTTGACAAAGCGGTCTAACTACAATTCGAAGCAGCAAAGCAGCACACCACCCAACTTGGGTGGGTCATAAATATCAAAGATAAGTAAAGAAAGGGAAGCTTTGCGAAAACGAATTGTACAAGCCGAAAGCCAAACTCTACAAAACAAGTTGTTTCACACGACGTACGTTTCGCCGCATCATGTTACAGTGATGGAGAGTTACTCTAAACTCGTATCCATATGTCCTTTTCTCTTTTACATATATTTATGGCTCAACATCCGAGTTTCAAATTGCACACCTGATGAGCCGTCACGAACCATGCGGCGAAACGTACGTCGTGTGAAACAACTTGTTTTGTAGTCAACTAGTCCATCACAATGTCATGCATGAGGAGTACTGTAGGAGTTTGGCTTTCGGCTTGTACAATTCGTTTTCGCAAAGCTTCCCTTTCTTTACTTATCTTTGATATTTATGACCCACCCAAGTTGGGTGGTGTGCTGCTTTGCTGCTTCGAATTGTAGTTAGACCGCTTTGTCAAATATCGTACTGGTCTCGTCATCGTCCAGTAACAATCGACATTCTTTGTTCCGTTGGGACTGTAGCTTTTGCTCGTTTTCGTTGCGCTTGCCTTCCCCTCTTTGGTCTTTCCATAACCTTGAACCTTCCAAGTTGGAAGGCTGTTGGTTAGCGCTACGGAGATGTGTTAAAGTTAGGTGTCAGGACGTCGAATGTCTCAGTACTCTGTCAGTTTTGTGCCTAGTTATTGCACTTTCTGACTGTATATAGTATCATGTTACAGTGATGGAGAGTTACTCTAAACTCGTATCCATATGTCCTTTTCTCTTTTACATATATTTATGGCTCAACATCCGAGTTTCAAATTGCACACCTGATGAGCCGTCACGAACCATGCGGCGAAACGTACGTCGTGTGAAACAACTTGTTTTGTAGTCAACTAGTCCATCACAATGTCATGCATGAGGAGTACTGTAGGAGTTTGGCTTTCGGCTTGTACAATTCGTTTTCGCAAAGCTTCCCTTTCTTTACTTATCTTTGATATTTATGACCCACCCAAGTTGGGTGGTGTGCTGCTTTGCTGCTTCGAATTGTAGTTAGACCGCTTTGTCAAATATCGTACTGGTCTCGTCATCGTCCAGTAACAATCGACATTCTTTGTTCCGTTGGGACTGTAGCTTTTGCTCGTTTTCGTTGCGCTTGCCTTCCCCTCTTTGGTCTTTCCATAACCTTGAACCTTCCAAGTTGGAAGGCTGTTGGTTAGCGCTACGGAGATGTGTTAAAGTTAGGTGTCAGGACGTCGAATGTCTCAGTACTCTGTCAGTTTTGTGCCTAGTTATTGCACTTTCTGACTGTATATAGTATCATGTTACAGTGATGGAGAGTTACTCTAAACTCGTATCCATATGTCCTTTTCTCTTTTACATATATTTATGGCTCAACATCCGAGTTTCAAATTGCACACCTGATGAGCCGTCACGAACCATGCGGCGAAACGTACGTCGTGTGAAACAACTTGTTTTGTAGTCAACTAGTCCATCACAATGTCATGCATGAGGAGTACTGTAGGAGTTTGGCTTTCGGCTTGTACAATTCGTTTTCGCAAAGCTTCCCTTTCTTTACTTATCTTTGATATTTATGACCCACCCAAGTTGGGTGGTGTGCTGCTTTGCTGCTTCGAATTGTAGTTAGACCGCTTTGTCAAATATCGTACTGGTCTCGTCATCGTCCAGTAACAATCGACATTCTTTGTTCCGTTGGGACTGTAGCTTTTGCTCGTTTTCGTTGCGCTTGCCTTCCCCTCTTTGGTCTTTCCATAACCTTGAACCTTCCAAGTTGGAAGGCTGTTGGTTAGCGCTACGGAGATGTGTTAAAGTTAGGTGTCAGGACGTCGAATGTCTCAGTACTCTGTCAGTTTTGTGCCTAGTTATTGCACTTTCTGACTGTATATAGTATCATGTTACAGTGATGGAGAGTTACTCTAAACTCGTATCCATATGTCCTTTTCTCTTTTACATATATTTATGGCTCAACATCCGAGTTTCAAATTATTATTATTATTATTATTATTATTATGACGAGTTTATTCACTCCCAAAGCAGAAAAAGAAAGCTTGAAAGGAGGCATGAAGCACAGCACCGGGATCCATATGAACCAAGGGTGAAGCACCAATCAATGAAGATAAAAGAAAATCCTGAACCAAATTTTGATAAACTTCATGAGAGAAAAATTCAAGTATACCAACTTCGATACTCACATAAAATCACAGTCATGTATAACAGAACTACTCAAGTAGTAAACACCAAGCATGCTGCATATGGGACACTCCAAGCAAGACAAACTCAGACGAGATAAAACGGCATATGCAGAGAAAGACAATACATGACTGGGGGCATATGGCTGAAATTCACGCCTCTCGGCTCGTCACACAGCACATGATGCACCACAATCATAAAACACACAGACTGAGACACATCGAGACATTACGGGCAGGCTAACATAAGGTCAACCGACCGTTCCGACCATGCCACTCTCCCATCCATGACCATTATTATTATTATTATTATTATTAACTGGTTTGAGGGAAAGAGACAAACGGGAAAGTCTGAAGAAAAAATTGACTGTCACCACCAGGACTCGAACCAGGGACCCTCGCTTGTAGCCAGCGATGCTCTAACCACTGAGCTATGGTGTAGTCGTCATCCAAGCAGAGACCGTTCAATGTTTTCTTCAGACTTCGTAACTCACACTTCCTGTGAATCCACACAGGCGGGTGGGACGCAGCCCTCACTGTACCCACACACTTCACGTACAAACTAGCACGCGGGGAGCCCCAAGTCATAAAATACTAACTGGTTTGAGGGAAAGAGACAAACGGGAAAAGTCTGAAGAAAAAATTGACTGTCACCACCAGGACTCGAACCAGGGACCCTCGCTTGTAGCCAGCGATGCTCTAACCACTGAGCTATGGTGTAGTCGTCATCCAAGCAGAGACCGTTCAATGTTTTCTTCAGACTTCGTAACTCACACTTCCTGTGAATCCACACAGGCGGGTGGGACGCAGCCCTCACTGTACCCACACACTTCACGTACAAACTAGCACGCGGGGAGCCCCAAGTCATAAAATACTAACTGGTTTGAGGGAAAGAGACAAACGGGAAAAGTCTGAAGAAAAAATTGACTGTCACCACCAGGACTCGAACCAGGGACCCTCGCTTGTAGCCAGCGATGCTCTAACCACTGAGCTATGGTGTAGTCGTCATCCAAGCAGAGACCGTTCAATGTTTTCTTCAGACTTCGTAACTCACACTTCCTGTGAATCCACACAGGCGGGTGGGACGCAGCCCTCACTGTACCCACACACTTCACGTACAAACTAGCACGCGGGGAGCCCCAAGTCATAAAATACTAACTGGTTTGAGGGAAAGAGACAAACGGGAAAAGTCTGAAGAAAAAATTGACTGTCACCACCAGGACTCGAACCAGGGACCCTCGCTTGTAGCCAGCGATGCTCTAACCACTGAGCTATGGTGTAGTCGTCATCCAAGCAGAGACCGTTCAATGTTTTCTTCAGACTTCGTAACTCACACTTCCTGTGAATCCACACAGGCGGGTGGGACGCAGCCCTCACTGTACCCACACACTTCACGTACAAACTAGCACGCGGGGAGCCCCAAGTCATAAAATACTAACTGGTTTGAGGGAAAGAGACAAACGGGAAAAGTCTGAAGAAAAAATTGACTGTCACCACCAGGACTCGAACCAGGGACCCTCGCTTGTAGCCAGCGATGCTCTAACCACTGAGCTATGGTGTAGTCGTCATCCAAGCAGAGACCGTTCAATGTTTTCTTCAGACTTCGTATTATTATTATTATTATTATTATTATTATTATTATTATTATTATTTGTAAGAAAGGGTTTGCTCCCCACACCGGAGCTCGCGCTATTCCGCCGACTTTACTTGACACTTGACTGACTCACGACTGCCATGCAGAGCACACGAGAAGTCCATCGAACCTTCGACTCGGCAAACCTGCAAGAAAGCACCACTCCCTGCTCAATACACAGTGTTTCGGGGAATTCACCCCTCATCAGTTGAGCTTGAGTAGGCTGAGGAAGATAGTGCCTGAAGAGCACCACTTATATAGTGCTCTCCAGGCACAAACATCACCAGGGATACAAACTTACAGAGACACTCCGTTTCCAGCGCGACAAACACCTCGTGAACACCAGATAGCAGCGTGAGTCAGTGTCGCTCCTGGACGGTGAGACAGACGTCGAGGACCCTCGGTCATTCGCAACGCTGTCACCTCCAAACCAACTAGTCGCAAGCCCGCGCTGGGCACAACAGTACGAAGTAGTGGTTGCGACTTCGGCGATAATTTGTAAGAAAGGGTTTGCTCTCCACACCGGAGCGTTTAGCGCTATTCCGCCGACTTTACTTGACATTTGACTGACTCACGACTGCCATGCAGAGCACACGAGAAGTCCATCGAACCTTCGACTCGGCAAACCTGCAAGAAACGGAAAAAGAAAAAGAAACGGAGTGTCTCTGTAAGTTTGTATCCCTGGTGATGTTTGTGCCTGGAGAGCACTATATAAGTGGTGCTCTTCAGGCACTATCTTCCTCAGCCTACTCAAGCTCAACTGATGAGGGGTGAATTCCCCGAAACACTGTGTATTGAGCAGGGAGTGGTGCTTTCTTGCAGGTTTGCCGAGTCGAAGGTTCGATGGACTTCTCGTGTGCTCTGCATGGCAGTCGTGAGTCAGTCAAGTGTCAAGTAAAGTCGGCGGAATAGCGCGAGCTCCGGTGTGGGGAGCAAACCCTTTCTTACAAATTATCGCCGAAGTCGCAACCACTACTTCGTATTATTATTATTATTATTATTATTATCCTTTTTTTGGGGGATTCTTTGTACTTCGTCTTTCTTGTTTTTCTTGTTCCTTTGTTTTTTGTAGGACAGATTTTTGGTGTACTGATTTCGGTTGTTGTTGTGTCTGACTCTATTCCCAATATCTAATTCTGTGGTTGGTTTTCCAACTCATTGGGTTGTAGTTTCCATCATGAGTTTGATTCCATCGTGAGTTTTGATTCTATTTGCTATTTTTCGTTCCATTTTTGAGCTCATATTTTATTTTCCTGATTTCTTCTCCAGTGTATGTTGTATTGCATTTTAATACATTGTGTTAATTTTTGCCCGTAAAAGAGGCTTGCACTTATAAAAAAAATAAAAAAATAAAATTATTATTATTATTATCATTATTATTGCAGTCCTGGTGGTGACAGTCAATTTTTTCTTCGGACTTTTCCCGTTTGTCTCTTTCCCTCAAACTAGTTAATATTTTATGACTTGGGGCTCCCCGCGTGCTAGTTTGTACGTGAAGTGTGTGGGTTACAGTGAGGGCTGCGTCCCACCCGCCTGTGTGGATTCACAGGAAGTGTGAGTTACGAAGTCTGAAGAAAATGTTGAACGGCCCCTGCTGGGATGACGACTACACCATAGCTCAGTGGTTAGAGCATCGCTGGCTACAAGCGAGGGTCCCTGGTTCGTGTCCTGGTGGTGACAGTCAATTTTTTCTTCGGACTTTTCCCGTTTGTCTCTTTCCCTCAAACTAGTTAATATTTTATGACTTGGGGCTCCCCGCGTGCTAGTTTGTACGTGAAGTGTGTGGGTTACAGTGAGGGCTGCGTCCCACCCGCCTGTGTGGATTCACAGGAAGTGTGAGTTACGAAGTCTGAAGAAAATGTTGAACGGCCCCTGCTGGGATGACGACTACACCATAGCTCAGTGGTTAGAGCATCGCTGGCTACAAGCGAGGGTCCCTGGTTCGTGTCCTGGTGGTGACAGTCAATTTTTTCTTCGGACTTTTCCCGTTTGTCTCTTTCCCTCAAATTAGTTAATATTTTATGACTTGGGGCTCCCCGCGTGCTAGTTTGTACGTGAAGTGTGTGGGTTACAGTGAGGGCTGCGTCCCACCCACCTGTGTGGATTCACAGGAAGTGTGAGTTACGAAGTCTGAAGAAAATGTTGAACGGCCCCTGCTGGGATGACGACTACACCATAGCTCAGTGGTTAGAGCATCGCTGGCTACAAGCGAGGGTCCCTGGTTCGTGTCCTGGTGGTGACAGTCAATTTTTTTTTCGGACTTTTCCCGTTTGTCTCTTTCCCTCAAACTAGTTAATATTTTATGACTTGGGGCTCCCCGCGTGCTAGTTTGTACGTGAAGTGTGTGGGTTACAGTGAGGGCTGCGTCCCACCCGCCTGTGTGGATTCACAGGAAGTGTGAGTTACGAAGTCTGAAGAAAATGTTGAACGGCCCCTGCTGGGATGACGACTACACCATAGCTCAGTGGTTAGAGCATCGCTGGCTACAAGCGAGGGTCCCTGGTTCGAGTCCTGGTGGTGACAGTCAATTTTTTCTTCGGACTTTTCCCGTTTGTCTCTTTCCCTCAAACTAGTTAATATTTTATGACTTGGGGCTCCCCGCGTGCTAGTTTGTACGTGAAGTGTGTGGGTTACAGTGAGGGCTGCGTCCCACTACACCCGCCTGTGTGGATTCACAGGAAGTGTGAGTTACGAAGTCTGAAGAAAATGTTGAACGGCCCCTGCTGGGATGACGACTACACCATAGCTCAGTGGTTAGAGCATCGCTGGCTACAAGCGAGGGTCCCTGGTTCGAGTCCCGGTGGTGACAGTCAATTTTTTCTTCGGACTTTTCCCGTTTGTCTCTTTCCCTCAAACTAGTTAATATTTTATGACTTGGGGCTCCCCGCGTGCTAGTTTGTACGTGAAGTGTGTGGGTTACAGTGAGGGCTGCGTCCCACCCGCCTGTGTGGATTCACAGGAAGTGTGAGTTACGAAGTCTGAAGAAAATGTTGAACGGCCCCTGCTGGGATGACGACTACACCATAGCTCAGTGGTTAGAGCATCGCTGGCTACAAGCGAGGGTCCCTGGTTCGAGTCCTGGTGGTGACAGTCAATTTTTTCTTCGGACTTTTCCCGTTTGTCTCTTTCCCTCAAACTAGTTAATATTATTATTATTATTATTATTATTATTATTATTATTATTATTATTATTATTAAAAAGCTTCCGTGGAGATAAAAATGTAATCAACGCAATAAATAGAGTAAGCTGCGCACTCAGTACAAACACCATAAGTAAAACTTGTTTTCATGTAAATAAAGAAGCTTGTTCCTAAACGTTTTCGTCGCCATCTCATCAGAGGATTACTGGCAAATCAACAAAAGCTCTCAACTCAATATATATACGCACAATGCAAGTAATAATATAGACCCTTGTCCATGTGTGGTTCACCGCAGTACAAAGTGTCGAGGTGGATTTGTCGTTTGTTACAGCCTGTTCTCGACATGTACAGTACATATGTAGTCAAGGATAGTTTTGAGTTTGCCGACTTTTTGCATGATCACGAATTCCCGGAGACATTCTTTATGTGCTCGTTTGATGTGAATCTTTTCACGAACGTACCTTTGGATTTTACGATTGATATTTGCTGTGATGCTATGTACCGTGGTAATGTAGGTTCTCCTGTTACTATCGAAGAGACGTACTTTCGCCGTCTTATGATTATGGTTACGTCTGGCGTTGAATTTTCGTTTGAGAATGTTATGTATCGTCAGAAAGATGGTGTCGCGATGGGTTCACCGTTGGGTCCAGTTCTTGCAAATATATTTGTGGGTTACTGCGAATCATTGGTCCCCAAATGTAAATGGCCTGCGGTGTATTGTCGTTTTGTTGACGATAGTTGGTCCTACTTTCAGTCTCGGAGCGACGCGCAGGAGTTTCTTGAATTATTGAATAAGCTGCACCCGTCACTGAAGGTTACTTGTGAGTTTGAATCGGCTAGTAAATTGTCCTTCTTGGACGTTCTTGTAGAGAAGTCTGGTATGGGTGGTGTAATTACATCAGTGTACCGGAAACCAACGTTCACCGGCTTGTACATTGTTTGGGACTCGTTTACTGCGAGGTCGTACAAAATTAATCTCGTTCGTAATCTAGTGGATCGTGCTCGTCGATTATGTTCGCCTTTAAAGTTGGATGAGGAGCTGGAGCGGCTACGCACTTTGTTTCGTTTAAATGGGTACCCGGAATATGTGATATCTAAATATGTCGTAGTTAGTACACTGGGTGGAGTGAAGGAAGTGTCCTTCGACGCCACTCCGGTGTATCTTCGTTTGCCTTGGAAGGGTGAAGCTGTTTGCCGTACCATGCAACGTCGAGTTAAGTCAGCTGTAGAATCGAACTTTCGTAATGTTAGTGTCCGGTTCGTCTACACAACAGCTCGTGCCTTCATGGTGAAGAAGGATGTCCTACCCACTCTTAAATTATCACATCTTATTTACAACTTCGAGTGCCGGCAATGTGAGAGCCGGTATGTGGGTAGGACCCTTCAGCACCTGGAGGCACGGATCCACCAGCATGTGCCTCTTCACGTTATGCCTGTTGAGGCACGGTCGTCAAGGCCTAGACGAGGTCGTCCCCCAAAGATTGGTACTGCGACTGGAGGTGAACCCTCGCTGGGGACGGAACCAACTGGGGTGTCGTTGTCTTCTTCGTCGGCATCGGCTTGTTCGTCATTGCCTTTACCGTCTCTTCCTTCTATCCCGTCATCATCGTTGGTATCTGCGGTTTCGTCTTCTTTGACTTCCTTGGTACCGTCATCCGGTGTGTCCACCTCCGGTGGCAAAAAGCGTGGCCGGCCACCGAAGAAACCACCGGATGGTGTGTCTGCGGGACCAGTGACTCGCTCTAGGGCGAGGTTAGCAGAGTCTTTATCGTCTCCGTCGTTGTCGTCATCGTCGTCGTCAGCGTCTTCCTCATCTCCATCCTCCTCTTCATCAACATCAACAGCCATTGGAACGTCAAAGGGAGCATCATCGCAGCAGGCAGTGCCAGTAACGGACGTGCCTTTGGTACTGACATCTACATCGGCCTCGTCTGGATTGGCAGTAGCGGCAAGGAATGTCAGGTCGGTTACATTGTCACGTAATTCCAAAGTATGCACTGGTTCTAGTAGCGTTGTTAGGGTGTATGAATCTTCTATCGCCAACCATCTTGTTCAGAATAGTGATTGTCGTTCTAGTTATGCTGATGATTGCTTTTCTGTTTGGTCTCGTTCACGTAGTCAAAGGTATTTGCGTGTATTGGAGTCTATTTACATTTTTACCACTAAGCCGATTTTGTGTAGGCAGAAAAAGAATTTGTTTACGTTGAAATTGTTTGTGAATTTAGATCAGTAGTTCTCGTTTGTGGTTGCATGGTAACTTTCTAGTGGTGAATTTATCGCATCTGTTGTCACCTGATATCGTTGAATGGTGTAATGTTTCTTTCAGCTCTCATTTTATCGCGCTAGTTAGGGTCTAAATTATTACTTGCATTGTGCGTATATATATATTGAGTTAAGAGCTTTTGTTGATTTGCCAGTAATCCTCTGATGAGATGGCGACGAAAACGTTTAGGAACAAGCTTCTTTATTTACATGAAAACAAGTTTTACTTATGGTGTTTGTACTGAGTGCGCAGCTTACTCTATTTATTGCGTTGATTATTATTATTAAACTCGGATGTTGAGCCATAAATAAATGTAGAAGAGAAAAGGACATATGGATACGAGTTAAGAGTAACTCTCCATCACTGTAACATGATACTTTATACAGTCAGAAAGTGCAATAACTAGGCACAAAACTGACAGAGTACTGAAACATTCGACGTCCTGACACCTAGCTTCAACACATCTCCGTAGCGCTAACCGACAGCCTTCCAACTTGGAAGGTTCAAGGTTATGGAAAGACCAAAGAGGGGAAGGCAAGCGCAACGAAAACGAGCAAAAGCTACAGTCCCAACGGAACAAAGAATGTCGATTGTTACTGGACGATGACGAGACCAGTACGATATTTGACAAAGCGGTCTAACTACAATTCGAAGCAGCAAAGCAGCACACCACCCAACTTGGGTGGGTCATAAATATCAAAGATAAGTAAAGAAAGGGAAGCTTTGCGAAAACGAATTGTACAAGCCGAAAGCCAAACTCCTACAGTACTCCTCATGAATGACATTGTGATGGACTAGTTGACTACAAAACAAGTTGTTTCACACGACGTACGTTTCGCCGTATGGTTCGTGACGGCTCATCAGGTTAGCGCTACGGAGATGTGTTGAAGCTAGGTGTCAGGACGTCGAATGTTTCAGTACTCTGTCAGTTTTGTGCCTAGTTATTGCACTTTCTGACTGTATAAAGTATCATGTTACAGTGATGGAGAGTTACTCTTAACTCGTATCCATATGTCCTTTTCTCTTCTACATTATTATTATTATTATTATTATTATTATTATTACAAAAAATGTATTATCTACGCATGCATCTACGCAAGAGTCACCACCAGCCAATTAGGACATATGTCAAAGTAGATAATACATTTTTTGTAATATTTTCTGCCTCCGTCCTACTTTCAAATTATTATTATTATTATTATTATTATTATTAGACACAATCTCATAGCATGTGACAAGCATTGCTAATGCAGGGACAGAATCCCCTGAGACAAGGGCGTTGAGCCAGCCACGGCAAAAGTAAGCTAGGAAAACAAAGCAAATATGTGAGAAAGAACTTTGAAGAAGACGAGTTCGAGCATACAATAATGTATTGCCATGATTTCTACCCTGCTTTTCATTGAAAACACTATCTGCATGACCTCCAAACCCTTTGCCATGCAGACCACCAGCACTGATCAGGTGCAGTGTACACAATTGTATAGCTTACATACTAGAACTGTGGTAAAATCGTGTAGTTATGCTCCTACTTGTACCTCCGAGAGGATGCCAAATTATGCTCCAAATTTTCAACCATCAAATTATGGCAATAATTATGCCGGCATAATCCGCCAGTGCCTACTCCATGCGCTCTCACAGCCGACTCACTGCTACCCACGGTAGCCATTACATACACCAACAGCCATACAAGGAAGGGTTGCAGGTAGATACTGAAATTCCTCCTGAAAGCTGTTTCGCCTTCATAAGGCTCATCACAGAAGGTGATATTGAATAGGATGATATAAGGTGGAGATAGTCAGATTTACACTACAAAACATGGGCGCAAGATTACGGGCAAAGTGTGAGAATGAGAAGTTACAATTCTCCAGCAACACAGTGCCAGGGGTTCCAAGAAAATGGCAGGTGAGTAATCCAATCACAAGCTGCTAACCTCTCCAGCAACACAGTGCCAGGGGTTCCAAGAAAATGGCAGGGGAGAAATCCAATCACAAGCTGCTAAAATTAATTTTCTAACGGCTAGGTGATAGTGTAGTATTCCTGCCCGACCAATACGGAAGTAGTACGGAACTAATACGGAGCTTTGCCTGATGCATAGTTAGTGTATCTCCGTATATAAGCGTACGGCGTCTGCTGCATAAAAGCTGCTGCGCATTTCTGTTTAGATGAGATTTTGATAATAACGAGCTATTCAACCTCCAGGTGTGCACCGGAGAGAAAGTCAGTTATTTTGCCGTTTCTTCTTTCACTAATAATTATATCTTAGGTGTGTACCTGAAAGAAGTAGAATGAAAGTAATTCTTGTTGATTTCACAGCGCCTACCACTCGGCTACCCATTACATTGGTGTCAGCGGTGTAGTTTTAAATAAAACAACGTGATTCGACCCCAGACCCCCATGGCTCAACCCGCTGCAGCTCCCTGCGACGAATCAAGATGAGAATCATGTTTCTTGCCTTCCTGGGCTTGGCCCTGCTTATTAGCTTGCAGCACAGCCAGGGTGCTAGCGTGGATCACCCTTCTCTACGCATGGCATCCACTGGAGACTCCAATGGCGATTCCAAGCGACCCGCTACCTACATGTATACTACCGGTGGTGGTGGCGAAGCTGATGAGAACGACGACATGCAGGCTGCCGACCAAGACAAGAAGGGTATTCCCCAAGACCAGCAGCGTTTGATTTTCCCCGGCACGCATTTGGCAGACGGCCGAACCCAGAGTGACTACAACGTTCAGCAGGGGTCCACTATTCACTTGGTACTTCGTCTCGGTGGTGGGATGCAGATTTTCGTCAACACTCTTCCTGGCTAGACCATCACTCTTTACGTCGCGCAAAGTGATGCTATCAACAATGTGAAGACCACGATTCAAGACGAGGAGGGAGGTTACTTGTCTGACGCCGAGCTCGCCGCTCTGAGTGACCGGCTCAACGAAGATGAAGACAAAACCTGGCTCGCCCTCCGCCATAGCTCCAGCCGCCGCCGTGGTTACTAACACTGATTCCAGGTATGGCATTTTCTTTCCTGTCTTCCTTCAGTCTCCCTGTTCTCTTCAGTCTTCCTTTATGCGAGTGTGTGAATCCAGTTTAGTTTGGTAATATTTGTTATTCGTTCGTTACGGATGAGTGAAATAGAATATTCGTTGCAGCCCTATTATTATCAGACTAGGATCTGCTGCTCAAGCACAGGAGATTCCAGTACAGGCACAGTTAAGCTAGGTGATATCCGCCATGAAGTGCATACTCGAGTCATTGCCCACCCTGACTCCCTGGAAATGGTACGAGGGCTAATGAACGTGCACGCTCTCAAGAACATGGTCGTGCTCAAGACAATCAACGGATCAACCTTTTCTCCCATAGTCGGATTTCAGTCAGCGCAACTGTACGTATGCCTGTATCTCTCCTGGCGCCCTAGTATCAGGCAATTCTGGGATTGTGCTATGTTGTTACTCTTAGTTTGTCTTGTCCGACTTTTAACCTGTCTGCTTGCCTGGCTACAGTGTCATCTCAGACCACAGGTCAATCCGTTCTCACCGATAACACACCGTCAATGCACACCCTGTGTTGACTAAGTATGTAGTGAATGCATTGACGGAAGATATTCAGACCAATGCAGTGTAGGAGTGGTGCTAGTCGTCACGAGCTCCAAGAGTGAAAAATAAGGCAAACAAAAGTCACAGGCTACTGTGTCACGGGAAGTACAACAATCTCAACAGTGTCCAAAATGCACATATGACTGGACAGTGCGTGCTCAGGTTGAGCTTGGATGCAATTGCATCACAGCATAATGATGAACTGTCCTGGACAATCTTTGTTTTGGGATACGATAGGCCTGTGTACGCGTATGCATCTGCCAGATATCGGAAACTGTAACGACTCTCATGTGCCATCTTGTCGCACTGGCTGACTGTATAAGATCTGGTTACGTTGGTGGACAGTTAGTCATAAGTCGTAACATCTTGTCCTTCTTCTTTTCACAATAAAAATTATTATGATTATTATATTAATCTTCCTCAGCGTGCTCAACCTCAACCGATGCGGGGTGAATTCCCCGAAACACTGTGTATTGAGCAGGGAGTGATACTTTCTTGCAGGTTTGCCAAGTGGAAGGTTCAATTGACTTCTCGTGTGCCCTGGATGGCGGTCGTGAGTCAGTCAAGTGTCAACTCAAGTCGGCGGAATAGCGCGAGCCCCGGTGCGGGGAGAGAACTCTTTCTTACAAATCATCGCCGAAGTCGCAACCACTACTTCGTACTGTTGTGCCCAGCGCGGGCTTGCGACTAGTTGGTTTGGAGGTGACAGCGTTGCGAATGACCGAGGGTCCTCGACGTCTGTCTCACCGTCCAGGAGCGACACTGACTCCCGCTGCTATCTCGGGTGTTCACGAGGTGTTTGTCGCGCTGGAAACGGAGCGTCTCTGTAAGTCTGTGTCCCTGGTGATGTTTGTGCCTGGAGAGCACTATATAAGTGGTGCTCTTCAGGCACAATCTTCCTCAGCCTACTCAAGCTCAACTGATGAGGAGTGAATTCCCCGAAACACTGTGTATTGAGCAGGGAGTGGTGCTTTCTTGCAGGTTTGCCGAGTCGAAGGTTCGATGGACTTCTCGTGTGCTCTGGATGGCAGTCGTGAGTCAGTCAAGTGTCAAGTAAAGTCGGCGGAATAGCGCGAGCTCCGGTGTGGGGAGCAAACCCTTTCTTACAAATTATCGCCGAAGTCGCAACCACTACTTCGTACTGTTGTGCCCAGCGCGGGCTTGCGACTAGTTGGTTTGGAGGTGACAGCGTTGCGAATGACCGAGGGTCCTCGACGTCTGTCTCACCGTCCAGGAGCGACACTGACTCACGCTGCTATCTCGGGTGTTCACGAGGTGTTTGTCGCGCTGGAAACGGAGCGTCTCTGTAAGTCTGTGTCCCTGGTGATGTTTGTGCCTGGAGAGCACTATATAAGTGGTGCTCTTCAGGCACAATCTTCCTCAGCCTACTCAAGCTCAACTGATGAGGGGTGAATTCCCCGAAACACTGTGTATTGAGCAGGGAGTGGTGCTTTCTTGCAGGTTTGCCGAGTCGAAGGTTCGATGGACTTCTCGTGTGCTCTGGATGGCAGTCGTGAGTCAGTCAAGTGTCAAGTCAAGTCGGCGGAATAGAGGGAGCTCTGTACTGGTGTGGGGAGCGAACCCTTTCTTATTTTCGCACACCAAGAAATAGTAACTGAAAACGCACCACCTCTACGACTCGTAGATCTACTGCTCTAGCTCTCGCTAGGCTCACCATCTCCGGCTGGGGCTTTGACTCGCGGTGTGAACTCGCTTCCTTCGGTGTCAGTCTGTTTGGCACGTCTCTGGTAGATCTACATGGTCGCACCCTAGCCCTGTTTGTTTAAAAAAAAAAACCAATGTTCAACGTCTCGGCGGGGCCGGGGGGCTGATGGTGCGTAGGTACTAGGTACAGCAGAAAACTACTCTCTCGCCGATTCCGGCCGAATACGGCAGAGCACTGGTGCGGGGACCAGAAAGGAGAGACGAATCCTCGTGCTAGAGTTGTACGCGTGCAAACGGCGTACAGGGCACTGCCGAACTAGGCATCTCGTAGTATGTTCTCGCTCCGTGGCGAGCCAAACGGGGCATCGGATGGCTACGACGCACGTAAATGGCGCTGATTTTCGCTTCGCAGCGACCAGTCAGGGTCGCCAGTTTGCAGCGTCGCTGTACGCTATGAGATTAGTGACACATTTCGGAGCCCTGTCGTTCCCAAAAGACTTCCACACTGTTCGCAGGCACAATACAAAATATTTGCTGTGAGTGAGCACGAAGCGGAAACCGATAAGAGCTGATCTGGCGGAAACTAAGCAGCAGTGTAGGCTCCGGGTTGATGGTGAAAGATTTACATTACGAACCGCTTTGAGAAAACAGGATCCCGATTGAGTATTCTGCCACTTTTTCGACAGGACGCTGGACCTGCAAGTAGTCGGACTGAAATCGTCCTCAACATTATCCGTGTCTGACAACGCGGCGGTGCGATTCGACGGCTCTGCATGCCTAGGTTTCGGGCCAAACGTGCCAACATGGATGGCGGCGCCGTCACACTGCTGTCCGTGCTCGTCATGGCCACGTTGTGCACCGGTTCGCTGGGCGACAGCACTGGAACTAGTAAGGAATCACTGAACTGAGTATTTCGTAGTGTGTGTCCGATACAATCCTTAAATTAACGTTGCACTCCCCCCTGAAACAAAAACACTTCTTTGCGTTTGTCTTCGCAATTTTTGAAACTTTTATACTCAAGAAATGTGCTGAAGGCATAATAATTCGAGACAATGGAGAGACACACTTATGCAGAGTATATTTACTATCATAGAATATAATATGGCTTGAAAGGAGCATCGCTCGACTCTCCTGAGGCCAATTCACGAGGCCAATTCACGAGAAGTGGAAGGTGGATGGGGGTCACGAAGTTTTTTTTATTGCCGAAGAAGTACTATGATGTACTGATAGGCTGATATCGAAATGCCCCCAGGAAAGCGATACATGAGCTATGTATGGCCAGTATGAGGACAGGGGCGTCGAAAGGTATTTTAGTGCGGTACGGTCAGCCATCTGAAGTACAATTTCCTCGTGGAGGAGTGGTGGCGGAGCGGGAAAATTTGGAACTTTAGAGCCAAGATCAGTGTGTTTTATTGATTCACGGGGTACCCGGGGCAATAAGTGCTACGGTCAATACCATAGTGACCGTAGCGTGTCCGACGCCCCTGGGTGATCACTTCCACTCGTACTTTTTTCTTTTCTTTTCTTATTTTACTAGGGAATTCCCAACAGGCATCATCGCCATCTTACAGGGAACCCTAAAAAAGTCTTGATGGATGAACGAAGTACTACACATTGATCTATTGTCATATTGCGCAAAGCCGCTCCGGGCACTTATAAAACCATGCAAATACAAGCAGGCACAGTCATGGGCTGTTGTTAGTCAATGAGTTAGGCATGCTTGATGGCATAATTAGATATAGCGGCACATTGGTTGATAGCCGTGCAAGTGTATCGTGCCAAGATGTACACAACCCGGGGCTAGCAAACTCTTGACAAAATAGAAAACGTAATGTGTTGATATTCCGAGTTTCACCCAAACGGGCCTCATCAGTGCCTGGGAGTCACTTTTTGACACCGGCAGTAGCCACAGTTAACCCTTTGCACTCTGCTCACAGTGTGTGTGCTGGGGGAGGGAATGTGTGTTTGTGTGTGTGTGTGTGTGTGTGTGTGTGTGTGTGTGTGTATGTGTGTGTGCGTGCGCGTGAGTGTGTGTGTGTGTGAGTGAGCGTGTGTGCGTGTGTGTGTGTGTGTGCGTGCGTGCGCGTGAGTGTGTGTGTGTGTATGTGCATATGTGTGTGTGTGTGTGTGTGTGTTTGTGTCGCTATCGCTATCATCGCTTTTGCGATGGGCAGGTCTGAGGTTTGAGGTGTATTTGTGTGCTTATGAGTGTGTGTGTCCGTGTATGCGTGCGTGCTAGCATTAAGCATGTGCTGGCATGTGTGTGTGTGTGCGTGCCATCAATTCTGCTCATTGGTAACTATGACAACAGCAATGGTGACCCGGGGTTCCTGGTGCCGGGATATGCTACCCTATACACTCCACAGTGCTATTCGTGTCTAAGAAATTGAAGAGGTGCCCTGGCCACAAAAACGCGGCAAGACTGAGCAGTGTTGATGCCGAGACCCTGGGTCGGTTTAACTGGCACGAGAGGGTAACATGGATACCGTGAATGGGATGTTTGGGTCTTTGGCCACTTTGCGGTGGGTCTGATCTACTCACGTCCCGCTGCTTAGAAACCAGTTATACACATGTAGCTACAGTCCATTTCAAAACTATAGGGTTTTTGAAATATTTCAAATTTGGCTGGAGGTTTTTGAGAATAGTTTTCGGAATATTGCTCAGGTCCGCTCCACAATTACTCTCATGTAGTTTCTAAATGATTGGATAACAGACGCCCAATTTGGAAACATTTATGCACAAAGTGATCACAGATTTTATGTGGTATAGATGCTGGCATAACGGTTTTTGCCTAGGTACGCGTCTATAGTTTTTGAAATGGACTGTAGAACAATCGGAGCGACAGAAGGTAGCAGCCTCTGGTCATGCATAGCGCGTGTAATGTAAACGTATGCAGTGAATTTGATAATGGTAGCGGTAGATGAATGTAGCAGACGTGTATCGGTTTTGACAAAAATGGTAAAAACTACGTAAGCAGTTTTAACACCCCGAACATTGGTCTTGATGTTTTAGGATGAGTTCTTGTTGTTGTGCCAACTCAATTTGCACGTATGTCGAATGCCGAGAATTGCACCACATGGACATTTGCGACCTTACATGATAATCTTGTTGACGTGTGGATTGTTGGTGATAATTTAACTTCTGCTATCTGGAATATAATTATTAGAAGGGCCCGGTCCGGAGGTTGTCGGATAACGTGCACGCCCCTGGGTTTCTGCGTGCACTTCGGGCCATGATGCTGGTGTTAGCTGCGTGCAAGGTATGCGGATTTGTCATTATAGGATGAATGTAGTGAGAGATAAAACGACAGGCGGCAGATTTAAGAAATTGAGATACTGGAGCTTCGGGCAGTCCGAAGAAGCATGCATGTTATGTAGCGGGTGCAGAAAATGATATCGTGTCCTACGAAGTATTCGGAAGGACCTGAGGCCTTACTCAATATCACCATCTAAGATTCCCAGCTTGCTTGTTTGAAGTTTTATTTTACATCGCAAACCAAACGGGCATTGATGCCCAATATTATGATGGTGATAGAATAAAAAGTGTGGCTCGATAAAGCTCAGTGCACTTGAGAAAATGAGAAAACAGTCAATAGGAAGTATTAGTACAAGTCAAGTTCGAACGAAGTAACAATCAGAGAGAAATAGGAAGATGAGGACTTATGCCAGAGGGAGGTGCTATTCGGCCATATTAACCGTGGAAAACACTTTCAGCAATCTTTTAAACGGGGTTGGACGACGAGTGGACGTGAGTTCCTGTGGCAGGGTGTTCCAAAGCTTCACGCAATGCATCTGATGAGAAGGAAACTACGTGGGCGCGTGAGATCTGCCGGGCGCCCAACATTAAGAACATCCTGCTGAACGCCAATGTCAGAATTCCAGCTGGTAGCCACTCAACCCTTGCTCAAGGTGGATCGCCACGACAACGCCGCACCTAGCTCAGCAAGCGAGTAATACCATACCTCAGCCAAGGTAAAGAAGCCATCTGAGATTTGAAAACATTGCGATCTCTACAGCAACCTGCAGTGGAAGACACAACTATTGTTTTGTAGAGTTAACAATGGACCATATCATATACCGTAATAACGCTCATATAAGCACATGCGCTTATAAGGGAATTTTTGCTACAAATCCAATTTTCAGAAATGAAAATGTTTCACCTAAACTTGCATGCGCGATCAGAGTTCAGTTGCCAGAGATTTTGTGTTTGACTAGGTCTTGTAGTGTCAGCTTCATGGTTCCTGTATGCAGGCTCCTGCGGAAGGCCTCACCGCTCCTAGATTCTCGCAGCCGAGCTTCAGTGTACCGTGGGTTTGTGCGCCCAGTAATGGAGTACTGCCCATTGGTCTGGATGGGTGCAGCAGATTGTCACTTGCAGCGACTTGACCAGACGCAACGCTCAGCCCTCCACCTGATGGGCCCCGGCGCAATGCTGCAAAGCCTGTCTGTCCGGCGCATGGTAGCTGCTTGCACCCACATTTACAAGCTACTGTGCTCCAATCCTACCAGCCCACTTCGTCAGCTCTTGCCTCCCTCTCAAGCCCCCCGACCAGCCCATGTTCAACCCACTCGTCTCTCTCTCTCGTCCGTCTCGACATGCATAACTACCAGCTTGAGACAGGGCTACCTGTCAACAGCCGGGAAAGTTGCCGTAGAGCCTTCCCCGTCTGTGCTGTCCCTGTATGGAATGCCCTGCCATCCGCCGTCCTCAGCCAGCCACCTGACCGGAAACGGCTGCAAAGTTTCAAAGTGTCTGCCTTCCGGCACCTCCGTGCTCAGCAATGGCACTGGGCCACTGACACTCTGTAATATGTATGCACATCTGCCTACACACTGCTGCATATTGCGATACGCCTCGTGCCCTGCTTGCCCGTTTTTCTGGATCTGAATGTGCATCCATTACGCATTATATAATTATACTATATTTGGGTCTCTCCCCCTCTCTTGCTCCCCAACCCTCCCCGCTCACTCTCTCTCTCTCTATCTCTCTCTCTCTCTCTCTCTCTCTCTCTCTCTTTCTCTCTCTCTCTCTCTCTCTCTCTCTCTCTCTCTCTTTCTCTCTCTCTCTCTCTCTCTCTCTCTCTCTCTCTCTCTCTCTCTCTCTCTCTCTCTCTCTCTCTCTCTCTCTCTCTCTCTCTCTCTCTCTCTCTCTCTCTCTCTCTCTCTCTCTCTCTCTCTCTCTCTCTCTCTCTCTCTCTCTCTCTCTCTCTCTCTCTCTATCTCTATCTCTATCTCTATCTCTATCTCTATCTCTATCTCTATCTCTATCTCTATCTCTATCTCTATCTCTATCTCTATCTCTCTCTATCTCTATCTATCTCTATCTATCTATCTCTTTCTCTCTTTCCCTCTCTCTCGTTATTTCTCTCTCTCTCTCTCTCTCTCTCTCTCTCTCTCTTTTTCCGTCTTTCTCTCCCTCTCTCTCTCTCTCTCTCTCTCTCTCTCTCTCTCTCTCTCTCTCTCTCTCTCTCTCTCTCTCTCTCTCTCTCTCTCTCTCTCTCTCTCTCTCTCTCTCTCTCTCTCTCTCTCTCTCTCTCTATCTCTCTCTCTCTTCCTCTCTCTTCCTCTCTCTCTCTTCTATTGGCACGCCTGGTTGTGCTGAAGCCGAGACCCAAGGTCGGCAGAGCATCCCAGACCGCGCCACCACTCCCGTTATTCATGGCTCACACATGACGGGTTTACGTGACTCTAGTAAAAAAATAAAAAAATAAATGCTGCTTTTCAGACTTTTTCCGTGATTGTGTCAAAGTGAGAATTTCGGTAGTGCCTCGCCGATTAGAGTAGGCGCTTATAAGTGAGAGTGCGCTTGTATCCTAATACAGGCACATGCGCCTATACGTGCGTTACTGAAGTAGTTTTAAGCATGTTCTAGGTGTCATATCAGTCTCAAATATTGTACAGAGGTTCATTATGTCTATATATTAGAGAGGTTCCGCATAACGTAATTACTTTAGTAAAAAACGTAGTCGATCTACGGAAAGTCTTACGTAAACTGCATGCGCATCTGTATTCCGCCATAACGAGTTTTCAAATCACGTAGCTGCCCTTGGCAACTTTCCGTAAGTGGAATGCAAACTAGCAAATTCACTGGGTTTTCCCGCCCACTAACGTAAAGTTGCTCAACTTTACGTAGTGCGGGACCTCTCTATTATGAACAATTTCCAATCAAAAAGCACTTTTCCAAAAAATGACCCATTGGGTCTGTTTTTGCTTTGGACGGGCCATTTAGACAAGGGGATTTGAAAGCGGATTACAAGTACCATCTGGCCCCGCAAGCAATGTACCATCTGGCCCCACAAACAATGGCCAAGTTTAGACTTCAATGTTTGTCTCGTTTTGTTGTTTGTTGTGTCACAGGGGAAGGAGAATGCAAGTTTGATACCTCAATAAAGCTAAAATACTTCCCAGTGCCTGCGACCTATGCCGAAGCTGCTCTGCATTGTCGAAGTATTGAGGGCGACGTGGTATCGGATATCAACTGCGCACAGCAGTTCCTGGAGGAAATTCACAAGACGAGAGTCGAGAAAAAAGTCGATAATTTCCCTACTTGGATTGCCGTGGCAACAGGGCCGCAGTTGCTACGCAATGACGTTGGGTTACACCCCGGCAGTCCTGTTGAAAAAAAGTCTACCGATAAGCGCCTGATCATGTGCCAGGTCCCCAAAGTTCCAGGAACTGCGCACATGCCAGAATACGTTCATGGTGAGTTTTCTCAACTGTTGTGGTGGGCTTTTTGGCCTTGTTGGTGTCTGTATTATTTTCCAGTCAGATTTTCGACTTTTTTCACCATGGACTGGGGGCCAGGCGTGCGTTTGTATGTGTGTGTGGGGGGGGGGGTGGGGGGAGGGGGTAATCCCTGGACAAACTGTCGTCGTTTATTGAACGATGCCTGCGCAGGGAAAACATGAACCAGCTGGGAGCGAAATCCTACAGTTTGGATGACTGGCGGTGTGTAGTCGCTACACACATCTGCATTGATTTATTTATTTATTTTTACAGCTCCAGGGCACACTCAGTTCGAATACGTACAATTCAATCCGTTCTAGATTTCATTAGTCTCAAATACACAGTTTGGTTGTACAGTGCCCGTTGTCACAACCAATGGAAATCTACTTCGCGAAATGCTACGTTAACGCCAGCAGTGTATCTTGGGTACCCTGTAAGAAGACCTTAGGGTTGATAATAATACTTGGTCCGCCCAGTTACAATTGGCGCTTATCTTCACACTTGTCTCAGGAAGGAAATACGAATATTAGAAGTAAGCCACGATCACAAAGCACTATGTACATGATTATTTACATGTGAGTAAGCAACTCAGTCGAAAATTCAAGCAAGTTACACATCCTCCTCGCCACTATCGTCGCTGGAGGAAAAGCTCAAACCGTTTGATCCGGACAGCTGCTGCACGTTTCATAGCTTGTTCCACTTCTCCTCGTCTCGAATCACGCTCAAAGGCAGTGCATGCCTGTCACCTTGACGATCAGAAGCTGAGTGAGACTGCCCGCATGTTCGCTGTAAGTGTTATCCCCATTTGTCGCAATACTGCGACTTTGTTTTAGACAAGAAGGCAACGCCACAGTGTCCTTTTTTTCAAATCGCCTCTTGATCAGCACCCACGCGAGCGGCTGGTGGTGCTTGTAGATCGACATGCAGTGCACTGATGGCTTCCGCTTGATGTAGCACCTGTGCGTACTGCACCTAAGTCCTAACGCCGTGCACCAGGCTTTTCGGCTTGTTCCTTGTAAGTCCTTTGCTCGAGTGTTTCCCTCACTCAGGGCTTCGTGTTTATTTTGATTAGTTCCTTGTGGTTGCTGTAGATTGCGTTTTTGGTGTTGGTGTGGGAGTTACTGATATGCAAGGTGGGTCTTTTTGAGTCGGCATTTGTAGTGTTAATGCAGCTGTCAGTGTTGCTCGCGGTCTGCCACTGGCAAGCTCTACCGCCGCAAGAACCGATGGCGGAGGATCAGGAGGAGGCAGTGGGACCGGGACCGCAAGCGGCACCGCCTCAGCCAAAGCCGCCGGGGGCACTGACGAGGGAACCACCGACGGCCGGAGCAAAGGCGGCGACACAAGCCGACCCGATGAGCCACCACGCCCATTCTCCTCCACCACCGCCACCAACGACGGCGGAGCAAGCACAGTCTGTGAGCCAGGATCCGCGGGTTGTGTAGGCAACGGCTGTGTGGTTAATGGTTGTTTTCTAGGTCGCCCTCGCTTCGGTCTTTGTTGTTGTGCGCAAGGTGGAAGTATGTGACGTGGTGTGTGTTGTGGTGTGTGTTGTTTGATGTTTGATGTGTGCGTTCAGGACGAGACAGAGAGAGTACAGAGGAAGCGGAGGATGGAACGGACGGCGGAGGGAGCAGTGAGTCGGAGAGCAGTGATGGGAGTAATGGTGAGAGTGCCGGTGAGAGTGTTAGTGTTGTGCGTAGGTTTCGTGTTAGCAAGTCTTCAGTGTACAATCATCTGCTGGCTAGTCCTGATTGTTGCAGTGCGTATTCCGACTCTTCGTTCACTGTATTGTGCCGTGGTCGTCATGGTTATGGAATACAGTTAAAAGTGTTGGAAGCTATCTATCAGCGTCTGTACAAGCCTAATTTGTGTGTACAGAAAGATAGTATAATTGGGTTGAAATTGTTCAAGTAACGTGTCGTGTTTAGTGCGGGCAAGCTTGGCCGTTAATGTTCTAGGTGTAATGTACTGCTGTTATGTGTTATCACGTTGTCTTTCCTTCCTTTCTCCTTAATAATAATAATAATAATAATAAACACAGCTCGCATCTTCCCTGAACCTATTAGACCGGAGCAGAGTCGACGCATCTGTCAACAATGTCAAGCCAAGTTAATCTATCTCCTGTAGCTTGGAGAGCGCTCTCCGCGGAGAGATCTGCTGCCTTCAAGTCGTACCGATTCGTATCTATCCACCGCAATGGTGGACGGCCACGGTTTTTTTATGTCGTTTGTGTTGATTGATAGCTCCGGGACTTGGTACGTCGGGAATGCCCAAGTAAAATAATACAATACAATACAAAGCGTACGCGTTTCTTGACCCAGCCGTGTGTCTACTGAATACAACTATAGTAGCAAACAATAAAATAAATCCACGGGTTCGGGTACCGAGCAGATCAAGAACAAGTAGTCGTACAACTCCCACAAACAACAATAAGAGGACAGAGAACATGTGTCACTTTCTCTGTCCTCTTATTGTTTGAACTAGCTCTGCCTCTCGGTATCGAGCACTCTCTTGGACAGCCTGGAACCTCTCTGTGTTATAAAGATAGTAGCAGTAGGTTCCTTTGTTTTGACAAGACAAGGCCACAAGGCATTTGCAAACATCAGCACGAGCAGTTCACCAGCAACACTCCACACCACCAAGTAGTCAATACTGACTAGCTTGTTGCGTTCCATAAGATCGTGGGAACCCAGCAGAGGAGGGCAAATGAACGGCAAATGAATGGCGTGGGGATAAAAAATAGGATGGATGTCTGTATTCCGTGGCAAAAAAAGGAGAGGTGCGGCTTTTATACTCCTGTGCGCATTCTACTCTGAAAAAAAAGGTGATGAAATGGATTTGTCGGGATGTGGTCTTCAGGTCGACCCGCTAGCTGATGAGCGTCAGCCTCGTCAATGTAAACCAAATGTCAAATCAGTGTGCGCTGAGGGTTGATGCAGCAACCTTTCATTACTCCGGGTACTGTAGTACTGTCTGTTCAGTGTTTGCGCATGGTGTTCTCGGTGTACCCTCTGCATGCACGCTCAAAACATGCTCAAAGCATGCTCAATGTATGCTCAAAGAATTGCTGTGTGCATGATCCGTGCATGCTCGAAGCGTGCACAGAGAATGCGGGGTGTGCGCCCAATGCATGATCATTATATGCTCAGGGTACGTTCTCAGGGTTCTGTTCTTCTGGAAAGGGGAAAATCTCGAACACAATATCTCACGTGAGGTTAAGTCCTGTGACTATTCTGCATTCATATGTTTCAGTTACGTTCGCGTGCACGGGTTCTGCGAAATCAGTGACATTCTTCGACGTCGACTTGCTCTACTTCACGGGACAGCGTTTGTGTCGGACCACTGGCGGGGGCGTGTTGACTCACGGCGACAAGTGCTTGGACAAGTTTCAACACTGGTATTATCAAAAGAATCACAGAGCCATGCGGGTGAGCTGGATGGACGGCGGCGGAGACCTCTCAGAGTACACGAGGAAGACGAGCGACCACAAAGAGCGCTCCTTGATTTCGGAGCCAGCGCAACGATACGGAGTTCTCTGCGAGAGTCATGGTAAGCCCTTTCCCGGTGTTTTAGCTTCTCAACCCGACGGTGCGGAGTGCACGTCTCAATTATGATCTGGTGCAACCTTGTGGTCCAAAAGGGGACGGCGGGGGGATAGCTTTTTTAGTCCCAATTGTCACTGTACTGGAGTTCAGCTTGGAAATTTGTAGGGGGGAAATTCGCCGCTACCCATTTCATGTGCTTTCTCGCGGAACTTTAGAACAGAAACTGTTTCCCCCTCGTTACTGGAATGCGTAGAGTGTTCCCGTGATTCTTCACTTCTCCTTTCTGTGATGGTGAGCTGAACATCACTATTGCCTTGCTTGCATGGAGCGTAATATTGTTTTCTCGTGTGTTTGTGTGCATGTGTGTGAGTGGTTTCTCGTGTGTATGTGTGTGTGTGTGCGTGCGTGCGTGCGTGTGTGTGTGTGCATGTGTTTTCACCTCTTCGCATGTTCCCTCACACATTGCAGGCAAGCATAGATGTGCCTCGTTCAAGACAATAGATATTCAGTACATCCCCAGGAATATGACGTACGTTAAAGCCAGGGACCACTGCAAAACTCTCGGTGCCAGGATTCCACGGAGAACGCGCTGTGTACAAGGCTACTTGGCAGCGACTTCGAAGTCGTACACACCTGTAGCCTGGCTGTGGTGGCACAGTGGACATGACCAGTACGCTAGCAATGAAAAGCTATACGCCATCAATGGCAGCTCACCACCACAACACGAAGTTGTCTGCGAATTTATCTCAGGTTAGAAAAACGATTTCTTTAACAACTTTGAAACTCCATTGTAGGCTTGTCATATATTTTCAGTGCGCCCAACTCGCAACATACGAACAGTTCTTCGCT
Source organism: Sycon ciliatum (assembly GCF_964019385.1). Lineage (NCBI taxonomy): Eukaryota > Metazoa > Porifera > Calcarea > Leucosolenida > Sycettidae > Sycon > Sycon ciliatum. The sequence continues at coordinate 14,008,535 of NC_088653.1, forward strand.
AGACCACGTACAGCAAATCGTCAAATAGGAGGATAATAGGCTCCTACATCCCTGATGATGCCCTCCTGGGTGAAAATTTGGACAATGTATTGTAGGCGGTGTAGCCAAGGACTGTTGCGAGTTGGGTGTGCGGAAAATGATTTATCCTTCGATACAATTTTTGACAATTTAGAAAATCCTGATGATGGCTCCAGGCCTTGGAAGAGATGTATTAGTAATTTGCAGCGAAGACACCACTGTTCAGTGCCGAGAAGTTTTACATACTCATGTCATTGCCTGTGTGAGACGAGTGCATATGGCCGATCGGCTTGCGGGCCTGCCTGCGAAGCAAGAGGTCCCGAGATCGAGACCCGTGCTGGTTGTAAGGAGTACGGTGATTAACTTCCCCGACACCCACAGCTTGGGGGGGGGGGGGGAGGAGAACAAGGATGCGGTTTACGGCGTTGTGGGCTGTTACATGGCCGGTCGGTTGATTAACTCATCTCCTCTCCCCTGACTCAATTGTGAGGTGTGCATTCACCACTAAAATGTACAGGCGTGGTGGTGATAGCTTGCTGATGCAATATTCCGCTGTTTTCTCCACGCTGCTTTTCCCCTCTCTCTCACAGGTGAAGAATGCGCAAAAGTTCGAAAGAGGATGCAGCATGTTCCAGGGGCTCTACCACATGCTTCCGCTGTTTCGAAATGCAAATCGTTGGGAGCAGAGCTGGCTTGGTCGATAGCCTGTGCCAGGTCCTTCGTGGGGGACATCAGAAAAAACGAGAAAGACCCGAAATTGTCTCCTCCTTCTGCCTGGACGTCACTTACGGATGCGAGACATCCGAAAGCTCCACTGGATACCAGCGGCCGACCTGCGGATCCATTGCAGAAACGTCTTGTTATTTGCGAGACTCTTGAGCTGCCTGCCAGGCCAAAGCCACAGCCAAAGCCACAGCCAAAGCCACAGCCAAAGCCACAGCGAAAGCCAAGGCCAAAGCCGGTGGTGACACCCGGTGAGTTTTCCTCGACTGTTTGAAATCTTCTATTCTCACGATGGCCTGTGGACTGTTGTGGGCTGTGTTGTATTGCGGTCATGCGTTTCTTGTAGTGCTGACGTCGTTGTGCTGGGAAACCTGGTGT
>NC_088653.1:14014653-14047153 GCF_964019385.1 Sycon ciliatum
TTTGATTACGCTGGCTGCGGAATCACCTCCATCTTGAAATGACCTTTGTTTTTTTTACCTATGGAATGCCTGTCCATTTTAGCTCAGTGCGATCGCAGCTCATGTAGGCATGTGCACTATCACGTCGAGCGCACCCTGCTTTTCAGCATCACTGGTCTACGCTACCATTGTGTTCATGTAGTTAACACTACACGTACAAGGCATTGTACAAGTCTGATTTGCATGGAGGGGGGGGGGGGGGCTATTTAACCAATTTGAGTAGGGTGTGTCCGGTGGCACAACACAATTTTGATTATTTCGCTATTCTCTTCTCTTTGCTTGTCCGTTGTGCTACAGCTGACGAATGCGGAGCGGTTAAGACAACGATGAAATACTTTTCAACGCCTGTTTCACATGCTGATGCCACGTTGAAATGCGTACTAGTCGGTGCAGAGCTCGCACGGTCAATTGCCTGTGCTAAGTCTTTCTTGGATGACGTAAACACGGAGAATCTGACCATTACTGCTTGGACATTCGTTAAGGATCCGAAAAATCCCAAACATTTCCTCGATACCAGCCGCAAGTCTCTCGATCCAAACCTCAAGCGTCCGGTTATTTGTGTGTTCTCTGGGCAGCACGTCACGCCAGACCTGGCCACTCTAAAGACCGGTAAGTTTCCTGTACTGTTGTGAGCTTTGTTCTCTTGTTGCCGGGCATTCTTTTGTTTCTTTTTTCTTTAAAAACACGGCGAGGAGACAATAATTTGATAACCGCAATCAATAAAACCAAGAGTACATAAACAAGAGTGTGCAACTGCCTGCACAACCTCTATGCTGTGCTGCGACGGCAGAACTTTACATCACGTGACATGGTTCAAAAGGTTATGCTGGCAAACAGTGCAAAGTGACCACAAGAGAGTTGTACCCAAAGCTGGGCTGCGTACAACCCAGTATCTATCATGCACTAGAGTGCACGGGTTCATCACGTGATGTGAAGTTCTGCCGTCGCAGACCCCATAGCTGGAGTTGCACACTCTTGTTTATGTACTCTTGATAAAACTAGCTGAACCGACATTTGTGTACTTTATTCATGCAATGTAAAAACTGTGGAGACGATGTGCAATAAAACGATGAAAATATGAAGAAATGGTGTAGGGAAAAAAATATGGATTCAAACAAGTTTTCGTACAACACTCATCAGGAATCGTCGTTGTACTAAAGGACACTGAAACAAAAATTGAACTATTATAGAAAATCTAAGTTAGAGAAATAACACTAAGAGCAACAACAGTGAGATTTACCAGTGTGAATTTTAACAATCAAAGCGAGAAATGAACAAAGGAGAAAAGAAGGAAAGACAACGTGATAACACATAACAGCAGTACATTACACCTAGAACATTAACGGCCAAGCTTGGCCGCACTAAACACGACACGTTACTTGAACAATTTCAACCCAATTAGGCCAAACTAAAGAAGGTGTGTGGTTCGACTAACATGGACATTTTTTTTACGGGCGGGCGGGCGGATTTTTTTTTTTTAAATATATTTTTTAGTACATGTAAATACACTGTATACGCGTATCGAGTAGACTCTACTACCAGCACAAGGCAGCAGTCGTACCACTCACTGCACTGCACTGCAGTACAACTACAAGTCAAGTCCAAAACTTGCAAAAGGAGCCGCCTGCGTCCGCAGACTCACGCCGCACAGCACGTAGACGTGGACGTGTTCAGTCCACGTACGTCAGTCACACGACAGCCCGCCGAAAAAAAGTTACGGTCGGGCTGAAATTGTACGGTCGGTCGGGTGAGTCGAACCACACACCTTCTTTAGTTTGGCCTTATACTATCTTTCTGTACACACAAATTAGGCTAGTACAGACGCTGATAGAATTACACACCAGTGATATTTCTTGAGTTGACGATGGATGTTTCTCACCTTAGAACTCCCTAATTTGCGCCCTGTTAGATTCTCAACACTTGGGATAGTCTGTTATGCCGCGTCGCCAATGGCTACATACTCCTAGGGGTGCGTTTGGTTGGTACGATCTAGAACAGGATCGAACAGCTGGTGCACATGGAGCAGCCTCATGCCAACCAAACGCTACTCCAGAAACAGAGCATATTTTTGTGGAAAAATGTGCCAAACTTGGTGCATTCTTCAAAATGTGTATGGATCACCATGGTCACTTTGTACGGTACGACGAGTCTAACTCAAAAGCGTATGCACGTGATCATTTGGGAACAAAATCGATGTTCCCGCCAGGTTTCACTGTGAAAAAGTGAAACTGCTCGGTCTGCTCCGGCCTCGAGGCCGGAGCAAGCAGAACATGTTCTGGCCGACCCAGAACAGGTGCAGTCCCAACCAAACGCGCTGTTCTGGTGAATCCTGTTCTAGTTCGTACCAACCAAACGCGCCCCTAGTTAGGAGGCGATTTTAAAACGGTGGAAATTGGTGGTTCTTAACCCTTTGAGCACGCGTGACATTCTGACACGTCGTGACACGTCATGACCACTGCCACTGTGACACGCGTGGATGTTCTAGAACGTCACGAGTCAGTATGGAACAACATCGGTTCTGCGTTTCTTCCGTGGCGTGGCATCGAGCTGTACCGCTGCACAGAGGACTCCTAGGATGTTCGAGTACAGTAAAAAATGCGAGTCACTCAGTAAGTTTGAACTGGAGTCACATGCGCGTGCATACATTTCAAAATACCAATTTCGCGTAAAACTACCTTTCTGAAAACGGTCAAAACCTTTGTAATCTTTTTTGTATTTCCAAAACAAAAACTAAAAAAAATCTTTGTTGTATTTCCAAAACAAAAACTAAAAAAATCTTTGTTGTATTTCCAAAACTAAAACTAAAAAAAAATCTTTGTTGTATTTCCAAAACAAAAACTAAAAAAATCTCTGTTGTATTTCCAAAACAAAAACTAAAAAAAATCTTTGTTGTATTTCGTCCAAAACAAAAACAGTCTCAGGATACATGAAAGAATCGTTTGAAATAAAGTTTGCTCAAATAGAGGGAATTTAAAATTTTTATGGCGTGTGGCAGAGGTTTTCAATGGGCCCGGGCTCAAAAGGTTACAAGTACATCGAATATAGGATTGATTGATGAAGAATGCCACTTGCACTCAATGCACACTCAATGCGGGCTCAGTGCATGATCATGTTATGCCGAATGAGTGCAGATACACTGAATTATCATGCTCGATGTATGCCCAATGGATGCTCATTATAATGCTTCAGTTATGCATAAGCCATGCTCATTATAATTCTGAATGCATGTTCAGTGCATTCTCAGGACTCTCTAACGCAGTTTCCTTCGTAATCGGAAAGAACTTGCTTCCAAAATATCTAAATTGAAGTTCAATTTATCATGTGACCACTCGGTTTTCGGTTGTTTCAGAGGAGTACAAATGTCCGTCAGCGAACCGCATTCTGAGGTTCTTCGACACTGATGCGTCATATTTCACGGCAGAACACGTGTGTGCACAAGCCAGTGGTGGCATAGCGGCCATCAGCGATCCTTGCCTCTGGGCTTCCCTCGGTGAAATACACCGGAAGCACGGGCCAATTGTTGCTTGGATGGCCGGCGGCGCGTCATCTAAATACGGACGGAAGACAACGGATAATGTGGAGCATTCTCTTCTCAGCAGGTCCGCACCATTCACATCCAAGGTTATCTGCCAGCTCACCCATGGTGAGTGTACGCCCTAGGATAATGAAATAGCAAATTGTTCACATTCGTAAATCATACTCGTAATACAATTTCGCAACACTAATGACAATTTTACTGTGTGAAGTTCATTAAGAAAACCATCCTCAGAGGGCTCAATTTGCTGAAGGTAAAGAACCTGATGATAAATCATTTGGTTCAGCATCTGACAGTCACAGCGAACCTAGCACTGACTGTCCCACAGATGGTGATCACAAACGCAGACCTCTGTGACAAACCCGCGGAGAGGACCAGAGTTAGAATAGCACCCATTATTGTACAATAAAGTCTAGTGGTTGCAGAGATATGATTGATTCTTTACCGCAATGTTGAAAAGTACCCCCAAAACAATGCATTGAATGGGAGGGTAAGGCTTAATAGGCCATCCACACGATGGACAAACTCACCTTTTATCGTACCAGTCCCAAGGATATTTACTCGGATGCGATAGACTTGGACACACCCATGCAACTGATATTCTTTATCTTGGCCGAGGCCCTTTTTGCTCACGATAGTACTTTGCACGCGGGCAAAAGTGTCGGGTGTTGAAAGTGTGTACGAAATGCACTGCTTCGAGAAAGTAAAATTCAAAATTTAAAGCCCCCAGGCTTATTCAGCAGGTCGCTATGGATACATTGACGTGCGCAAGGTATGCCCAGCACCGCCGTGTGAACGGGATCACGGTTTTCCAGTGTTATCTTTGTTACACGCGTGCATATGTTCAGGCACGAGCACCGGTGCCCTTAAAGGGGAAGTATACCCTAAAATCAAATTTTCACCAGTTGTAGTCTTCTGGGTGCTGAGTCGAATGGTCTTGGTCCGAGGAAGCTGCGACGCTCCCTTCCTACTTGAATCCCAATCGAACTCGCGCACTTCCACCGAAACTGGGTGACTGCGCCCTACTAGATGGGGATTTGTATGCAAAATGTCACTAAAAGCGCCATTTCGTTCTTATAAAAGCACGGATGACCGCGATTGGCCCATATGTTGTAGTCTTTTGGACGCTGAGTCGACTGGTTTTGGTCCGAAAAGGCTGCGATGCAGCGTTCCTCCTTTATTCCCAATCGAACATGGTTGAACAAGCGGTCACGTGCTCCTGGGTGCCCAAATCACCTGGTCACCGCGCCAGCAGGTGACAACTTTCACACCAAGGTTCAACTCGAGTTCAACTCGAGTGACAGGACTGCACCCAAAAAAGGTCAAACAGGCTAGTAAGTTGTACCCTGCAGGCACGGTGACCAGGTGACTGGTGTACGCAGGAGCACGTGACCGCTTGTTCAACCATGTTCGATTGGGAATAAAGGAGGAACGCTGCATCGCAACCTTTTCGGACCAAAACCAGTCGACTCAGCGTCCAAAAGACTACAACATATGGGCCAATCGCGGTCATCCGTGCTTTTATAAGAACGAAATGGCGCTTTTAGTGACATTTTGCATACAAATCCCCATCTAGTAGGGCGCAGTCACCCAGTTTCGGTGGAAGTGCGCGAGTTCGATTGGGATTCAAGTAGGAAGGGAGCGTCGCAGCTTCCTCGGACCAAGACCATTCGACTCAGCACCCAGAAGACTACAACTGGTGAAAAATTGATTTTAGGGTATACTTCCCCTTTAAAGGGGGGTGGGGTTCGGGGGGCGTCCCCCGTGAAAAATTTCAAAAAATGAAGCAAAAAATCCTGCATTTTGAGCGAAAAAGTGGGGGGGGGTGGGGTTCCGGGCACCCAGGGACCCATACGGGGCAAGCGCCTGGTGTTTACACGTCTTGTGAATGGCCTATAACACTGGATATGCTTGATTTACATGAAGACCTGGAATGCAAAATCCCTCAAATCATTTTCATTATTTTCGGATAGTGACCATAAAAGAGTTCATGTTGTGTGCAGTCTTTATCTAAATCCATAGTTCTAGTCTAAGATGGTTCTAGTCGGATTTTGAATGTTTAATTTCGCTAGATCTTTTGAGTACTCTGAGCTGAAAATCTGATTTTTTTTTCAAATTTGCTGTCTAACGTGTTTTGCACCTCAGGTCTTTACATATGGATTTGTGAGTGGAAGATTAAGGGCATCCAGGGAAAATTCCTTGGCTCCCCAGCAGCCTGTTTTTGGAATTTTGATATGGCAATTTGTCTCGTTCCATTTCTGTGCTACAGGAGAAGGAGATTGCGGTTACCATCCCTCTACCAAGATACAGTACTTCCCACAGGACTTGACATTTGACGACGCTCTTCTGCGCTGCAGAAGCGTTGAGGGCGACCTGCTATCTGACAGCCAGTGCGCACAGACGTTCCTGAGGAAAATCCATGGCCAGCATGCCGCTGACTTTCCTGCCTGGACGTCCATTGTAGATGAAGGCATGCACGTCGATACAAATGGCGATCACGTTAGCAAGAATGCCAACCCTGTCATCAAACGCAAGCCTATTTGCCGCGTCCCCAAGCAACCAACAACTAAACAAAAGGCTCCATTTGGATGTTAGTTTTATATTTGTGTGGGCCTTTAGGCCTTGTTGGGGTCTATACTTTTCAATAGCCCGAGTTTTGACTTTTCACGTCGCAACAGGACTAGAGGCAAGGGTGTAGGGGTCGTAGAATGTTCATAAGCTATCACGATGGTGATGTCAATTTTGGTCTGGAAGCGTGCACAGCGCTTTGCGTTTTAAAATTCCTTTTACCGACAAATAAGCGACGATCAAGGTCAGCCCCTCATGTCTTTTATGGTGTGACTCCAATCCACTCTAAACCCATTTTTATCCTCAGTGTACACACGATGCATGCTCAATGCATGCTCAGTGCATGCTATCAGCACTCTCTATAAATGTTCATTGCATTCTCAAAGCATGCTCCATCCATGTGCGGTGCATGCTCGATGCAGGATCTGTTTTCTGCTCAGGGTGTTTGCTCAGGGTTCTGTTCTTCTAGAAAGTGGAAATTGCTTGTACAATATCTCGACAATATCTCATGCGACATTTAATTGATTGAATTTAATTCTTCACTCCTGCATTAACACCATCAGTTACTGTAGAAATGTCGTCATCGACATGCATGAATTTCATTGTCATGCATGAATTTCATCGACATGCATGAATTTCATAGTCATGCATGAATTTCATTGTAAAAATGGAGAAGACTACCGACTACTGGCACAATATCCGAAATGAATTTAATCCTGTAAACTCTTCTGCTTTTGACTGTTTCAGATTTGTTCAAGTGCCCGAACTCAACGAAAACAATCATGTTCTTCAAAAAGGACTTCCAGTACTTCACCGGGCGGCGTGTGTGCCAAAACCTAGCCGGTGGCATGGTGGCCCACGGCGATAGCTGCCTTCCTGCTCTGCTGGCGTGGACTAAGAGTTTTCTCGGTGCTCCAACCGTTGCCTGGATATACGGCGGCAGTTCGTCCAGGTACCAGGCGACGACTACGGACGGCAAAGTGCACTCCTTGCTTTCGCCTGTGACGCGATTCAGACTCCTCTGCGAGAAACCTCACGGTAAGCCGGGGCGTCGCTGCTCCACCTTCGGGGGGGGGGGGGGGAGGTGCACGGCCGCCTGTGTGTAGGATGGCTGGTGCATGCTATTCATGGTCATTATGTGCATGCTGGACTTAGGTCGAACTTTTTTGGGTGGGGGGAGGGGGGGGGGGGGAGTGTGTGGGGGAGGGGGTATGCGCCTGGTAAGTGACTAAGATGAGATGGTCTGTCGGCTGAGGTTGATCTGGCGCACTAGCACAGTCAGCTCGTCTAGCCGTTACCAGCAATTCTTCTTGCTTCTGTTTCCATCGACTTTCGATGTTGACCCAAGGAAAAAATCTGTAACAAGTCAATTGTGGGCAAAAGTGTCATGCTGTGTCATGCCGTGTCATGCCGTGTCATGCCGTGTAATGTCTCAGTACTCCTTGTCAGTTTCGTGCTACATTGTGCATGTCTGACTGGTCAACATCTGGTTTAGTTGGTGGCTTCTGTGTCCGTTTTTTATTTTTTTCCTTCATTACTGTGAAGGTAGAAATATGTAAGATGTAAATATATGAAGTAGGAAAGTAGACATTTCAAGTGGTGATGGATCGTCTCATTTAGGTGGCTTGTACTATTGTGTTCTTGGATGTGTGCACGCGTGCGTGTGTGTGTATGTGTGTGTTTGTGCATATCGCTAGGTTGCGGGTTCGATTCCCGAAGAATATGGTCACACACATCTTTCTTCTCTTTCTCACACTCTTCCTGGCTTTTCTTTCATTCTCCTGGGTGGTTACCAACAGCCAGTGCATGCCGGAGTATGTGGTGTGATGTGTGTGTGGGAAAAATAGACGAAAAGACCGAAAAGTAGGGATTCACTGGCCAGAAAAAGCCACTTCATAGCTGTGTGGTGTAGACCAGGCGGAATAGTGGCGGTCAATTCTTCAGCCTTGCAAGCTGATGAATGGTGCAATCCCAGCACAATTTGCTATGGCTTCTGCTATAGCATCGCTATCATCGCCTCCGGCGATGGGCATCCAATGGTCCAATGGTATTTGTGCATGAGTGACTGTGTGTGTATCTGTGTGTGTGTGTGTGTGTGTGTGTCTGTGTCTGTGTGTGTGTGTGTGTGTGCGTGTGTCGGTGTCTGTCTGTGTCTTTGTCTGTGTGTTTGTGTGTGTGCAAGCATGTGTGTGTGTGTGTGTGCGTGTGTGTGTGTGTGTGTGTGTGTGCGTGTGTGTGTGTGCGTGTGCGTGTGTGTGTGTGCGTGTGTGTGTGTGTGTGTGTGCGTGCGTGTGTGTGTGTGTGTGTGTGTGTGTGTGTGTGTGTGTGTGTGTGTGTGTGCGTGCTTGTGTGTGTGTGTGTGTGTGTGTGTATGTGTGTGTGTGTGTGTGTGTGTGTGTATGTGTGTGTTGCACGCATTTGCATGTGTACGTGCCCTTGTGTGTGTGTATGTGTATATGTGTGTGCACGTGGTCATCTGTCTGCTTTCCCCCTTGTACTTCACAGAGAAGTTTAGATGTCCTACCTTCCAGACAGTAGATATTCAGTATCTTCCGATGAGGGTCACATACAGTGAAGCAATATCTCACTGCCGCTCACTAGGTGGTAGGATTCCACGGAAAACGCGATGCGTCCAAGGATTCTTGAAGACCGCCGGCAAACAGATCACGCCCGTGGCCTGGCTGTGGCACTGGAAGGGAGCAGGCCGATACGCTAGCGACGAAAAGCTATACGACCTAACAGCTCACCCAGCTCCAACAAACGAAGTTGTCTGCGAATTTGCTTCGGGTAAGTAATCTGGCAGGAAAATTCTGACGAAATTAATGACTCGGAGGGTGAGCCAATATAGTTAGGATGAAGAAAGGAAAAGGACAAAATGTTACGAGTTATGATTAACTGTCCACCAACGTAACCAGATCATATACAGTCAGCGAGTGCGACAAAATTGCACAAAACTCCTTCCTCTCTTGGACTTTTCCAAATCTGAACCTTCCAAGTTAGAAGGTTGCTGGTTCGCGCCTCGGACAAGTGTTGGAGCTACATGTCAGGTTGTTGAATGTCTCAGTACTCCTTGTCAGGTTTGTGCCATTTTGTCGCAATCGCTGACTATCCACCATACTCGCATCACATGCACGACACTCCATTGGTCGACCTCTCCCTCTCTTCACCTTGTCAACTCGTCAACACCGGAAGCGGAAGACAGGAGCATGTCCATAATTGAAGAGTTGCTCGAGAGAAATGACTATCCACGCACCGAGATAAACGCTGCACGACGAGCAGCCAAGGGGAAGAGACAAGATACACACCCATCTCAACAACAGCAGCGTTACAGCAAGCGCAGACACAACCAATTCAAGTCAGCCATCAAACTGCCCTTCATCAACGACTCACTTGCCGCTCGTGTCTCACGACGTGTTCGAAAGTTCAGTCCGCATGTTCGTGTTGTCTTTGTGTCTGGTCCTTCTTTGAAGGATATGTTGGCCCGATCGTCGAGTGCTGTACCTGTGTGTCCCCGTGAGAAGCAGCGATCGGAGGTGAAGAGAGGGAGAGGTCGACCAATGGAGTGTCGTGCATGTGATGCGCGTATGGCGGATAGTCATTGTTTAGTCAAAGGTGTTGTCTATTATATGTCTTGCACGTTGTGTGCGGAATTGTTCGTTGGTGAGACCGAGCGGCCGGTGAGGGACCGATTCGCTGAGCGCTACCGAGAGGCAAAGGCGATGGTGGCGAAGGCTCCCTGGGGCTTCCACTATCGTACCCTGCATCGAGAATCTTCAAAGTCTTCCAACTTTCTGCCCTTCCACCAGGCAAAGATTCTCGGCAGGGAGGCTTCGCTACCATCAAGGAAACTGCTTGAAGCTATGGAGATAAGGTAGCGCAAACCAGCAGTCAATTGCGATGACGGCTGGCGCCTAATTGACTGATTGGATGTCACCGGATCGTCACTGGAATCGACACCCATCTCCTCGAACTACCACTGGACTTTACCACCTGACACAGCACATACACATACTTTGCACATACACCGCTGTCATATACATAGATCGCCTTTAGCATTCCCACACTTGAAAGTGTTCTTGTACGTGCTGTGATAGTCTTACTAGTCTTCTTTCTTCTGTTTAGGTCACCTTACAGGTGATGATTGTAAACTTTAGTGTTAGTGTTAGTATTAGTTTTCTTGCCAAATTGTGTCTGTGTGTATGTGTGAGTTTTCTCATCATTCATTTTGTTTAGGTCACCTTACAAGTGATGATTGTTTAGTTCGCTGGCCTTGCCAATTGTGTCACCACGATGTGTTAGTTCTAGAACATTCATCTGCCTCCATTATTCGTCTTTATAATTATTTCGTAATTTGGCCTCCCCTTCCTCAATGCCCAATGGGCGAAATATTGGCAAAGTTATTTATTTGGTGCAGCCGAGAGCCTGTTGCCGGAATGGCAGTGTTTTCAAGTGCAAGGAATACGCTGCAATGGAGTTTGGGAATTCTGAAGAAATTGATGACATCGCAATTTTAAATTATTAGCACGAAAACTGCCAAGTTTCATGTTAGATCTTCTCACCGCAGAGAGACATCTCATCAGCTGGAGTCTTCATCCAAGACCTTGATCTTTGCTTGTGTTCGCACTGAGCTCTCTCGGCGATCCAAGGACGCTTTGTTTGTGTATTCTTGGTATCGATGTGCAGCATTATGAGGGCTGCTTTCTCCGAAAAGTGGCGGACGAACTTGGCTTCCGAGCATGCCATTATTCTCTTATCCCGCCGAACATCATGGCTCAAATCTTTGATTTGAGAATCAATTGTGTCTTCAGACTTCTCCCGTTACAACTCCCTGAACCTGTTACTGTGAAACGGCTAATTTTAGCAACGGTGATATTTTAGCGACTTTGGCGAAAGGGGTGTTTTCGTTAATGTGTCGCCGCGCCAATCGAGCATTTAAATGTTCAGTACACCAATGCAACATCCTTCTGAAACTCAGTTTGCTAACAGAGTTCATCGTGAATTGGTCCAGATCCCCGAAAACGCTAAAAAATGTACCCACAAAAATTATCCTTCCGCAGTACTGCATTGGCTACTAGCACCGCTTGTAAGATCGTGCTTGTGGGAATGTGGCCATCACAGGATCTGCGACTGGGTATGCTTTTAGAGTGCCTGTGGAAAAACTGAAGCCCCAGAGAAAAATTTCGTCGAGCCACCAGCAATGGTGTACTACAGTCCATTCATTGGAAACACACCAATTTGGGCCGAATTGAGGATCAAAAGCCCACGTTAAACCCCAAAACCTGAATTTGGGATCTGCTTCTCCATGCATTTTCCCATGGCATACCTGTCCAAATTTTGCTGAAACCTGGCTGAATTTCTATTTCCCGGTTCTTGGACTTTGTTGGCCTCAAATATGGCAAGGAATAATTGCACAGGTCACACAATTGAGGATGTACTCTTGTTTTCACGATATCTACAACCATGCGTGTAGGAGACACCAAAACACTACTTGCCAGTATCTAATGAATTGACTGTAAATATTTTGCTCCTTTCTTCCCTTTGCTGATTGGGTTTGGTAACAGGTGCAGAATGCGAATCACTTCACGAAAAGATGCGGTACTTCCCAGTGGCTCTGACTCATCCAGACGCTACTTTGCACTGCGCAAAGATTGGTGCAGAGCTGACGTGGTCGACAGCGTGTGCCAGATCGCTTTTGAGCAAGACCAACGGCGATCGGTCGTCTGCTTCTGCCTGGACGTCCATGAAGGATCGCGCGAATGCCAAACGCTTCCTTGATACCAACGGCCATCCTGTCCATCTGGCACACAAGCGGCAGGTCGTTTGCGAGTTCCTTGAGTCTCCAGCCGAGCCCAACCTGACCAATGTAAAAACAGGTGAGCATCCTTGCTTGTTTGTAATCTTTCCTCTCACGATGGCCTGTGGCCACTACGAGATAGGAGAGTGATGTTTACATCACGGAGAGGGTTTTGAATGCACGGCGAAGGAAAGTTCATGCTAGCAGTGGGCAGACTAGGCATACAGGTGAACATGACTCGTGCATGAGATGATTGAGTTTAGCAGCGGGCTCTTTTTGCGAGCCGTTTTGTCTTGTTGCCGTGCAGTCCTTTTCTGGCGGAAATCATTCTGCTGGACAGCTTGCAGGCGCGTGCGCCGGTGCCCTTCAAGGGGGGCCGTCCCCCGGGAAAAAATTTCAAAAATGAAGCAAAATCCTGCATTTTGAGTGGAAAAAGGGGGGGGGGGGTCCGGACACGCAGAAACCCATACGGGGCACCCGCCTGGCTTGTTATCAGCAAAGTAGTGCTGCTAGTAGGCAATTTTGAAACTGCGAGAAAGCCAGTCATTTCTTGTACCTGCCACTCTTTCTCCTTTTTCTTCTTCTTTCTTTTCGGTGCGTTTTATGCTCCCGTGACGTCGAGACCTCAGGTCGGCTAAGGGCAAAAAGCCTCACCATCACTATGCTCTCACTGTGTGCATTTTTTTGTCTTTGCCTGGGAGCTGTGATCATTGTACAAAGAATTCAACATACAGAATATGGTAGTGCACGTAGCAAAATGCCATTTGTACGTTACCCTTTCCTCTGCGACGGAATTGCAATAACGCTGAGCAAAAGGCCGCACTTCAAGCTCTTCAACATTATCTTCAACGTTTTCACTAGTATGCTTTCGATCGTTACCATCTGGCTTACTTATGTAAGCAAAGGTAGATAAAATTAACACTTAGTCTGTAAGGTAGGCCTTCACCAACTCCTTAGTTATGTCCATTTATTACTTATCGCTGTTCTCACACTTTACCATTTTAGCAGCTTGCATATGCCATTGATATTATGTGGAAAGCGCGCATTTGCGCCATTCCTGGTGTATAAGAATGATCATTCCTCCATTATCATCATTATCATCCTCTACTGATGAGCTCCGACAGGGAGCGAAACAGCTGTCTAGAGGCGTGGAGCAATATTATCTCTCAACGGAAGTGTGCTTGCTGGTGTCTGTATGCTTCGGCTGAAGAGCGCGTGGTTGTGATGAGTTGGGAATGCAATGAATTGAAAATATGGCCGAAAGCTCTGTCGCAATATTTAGTTCATTTATTACTAATATTATTTATTCATATTTTAGCAGGGCAGTCCCCACAGACTCAAGGTCTTTGTTGTTTAGGTTTGGCGCACTACCCTTCACGCTAGTTAGGTCTCATCACACTTGTACCCTTTCTTTCCATGTGTATGGCTCACACATTCTTTGTTGCTATTTGAGCTCTTATTTCTTGCACTTTTTCCATCGCCCCTATACTATACCTTTAAAATGCCTTGCCTGCTTGTTCATTTGATTTTGCTGGTTTTTCAACTGATGATAACTTGTAGGGGTCAAACGGGTGTACCTTTAAAAAGGGAACGGGTGATTTTCTTAACGGGCGGGTTAACGGGTACCTTTAGCAGCCATGTTTAATTTTTGCGCAATTTTCACATACCGTATTTTTCCGGTTGTAAGTCGACCTTTTACGACTTAAAATAGAAGGAGAAAGGGTGGGGGTCGACTTACAACCGGGATTCGACTTATAACCGGGAAATATCAGAATCTTACAAAAAATGACCTGAACTGCATGCACGAGTGCACTATGTGTACACATTTTTCCAGTTTATTGGTCTTTTGAAGGATTGGGATGTTATAACCTCCAACAAGGAATGTTTACATTATTTGTTGATGTGTTAATAGCAGGGAGGGGTTTGTAGTGCTTCTTTGGGTGAAACGCAGAATTGAGACCTCCGGATACGGGGGTCGACCTATAACCGGGGTCGACTTACAACCGGTAAAATACGGTAAATCAACATTTTAATTCATCTGTTCTCGGGTGGCATTTTGATATCACATTGTGAATCGAAAATCGATTGGTGTCTGATAGTCGCAGGAGTAGATCTACTAGGTGCGAAAATGCAACAACAATGCAGACATCCAGCGTGGAGTTGTAAATAGTTGTCTCCCGCCTGGAAAACACGATCCCAGCAGTGTTGCTCCGTACCGACGGGTTCATCAAAATCCATACGGGTGCCCTTTTACATGTAGTAACGGTACCTGAGATTAACGGCCGGGTACCCGGGTACCCGGTACACCCCTTCGACCCGTAATCATAAGGCTTGCAAGCATGTCAGTGAAAACTTTCGAGGTGATGTTGAAGAGCCTGAAGTTTGTCCTTTTTCAGTGTTATTGTTTTTTTTGGACAGACAATAATCTGGTAGCTGAGCAATTACCTTTCGATTTTGGTACTAGCCTCCTTAACTATGTTGCTGTTGGTTGTCTTCTGTTTCAGAGGAGTTTAAATGCTCAAGGTCGTCACGAAATTATAAGTTGTTCAACGTCGACGTGCCATACTTCATGGCAGAGAGAGTGTGTGCAGACGCCCATGGTGGAATAGCAAAAAGCACTGATGCCTGCCTGGTGACCTTTCTCCGTCATATCCAGCAGAAACGTGGGCCGGTTGTTGCCTGGAAGGACGGGGGAGCGTCGTCGAAATACACACGGAAAACAACAGACAATGCCGAGCATTCTTTGGTCAGCAAGCCAGCAACCACCTCGAAGGTTATCTGCTACATAATTCATAGTAAGTCTATGTAGTGGAAAAAGGATAATACTTCAACCTTCGCCAAAGTAATGCATGTTGCGGCTCGTAATATATTTATAATTATTCTGTAGCACAACTTGAAATGCATGCCTCCACTGTGACCTGGAACTCTACATGCTGAAGTAGTTATTTGACCCCGGAGTGGGAGTGGGGCTTTAGTCACTACTGTACATTTGTCATTTGCCTGAGTACATTCTCCCCCCCCCCCCCGATTTCCGATGCCTACAGTCCAATCACTGGAAACTGGCGCCCTAACTTTTTGGTGTCTCCCGCACATACCGTAAAATCCCGCCAGAGCGCCCCTACCTCCTCGACGCTTCAGGTGGGGAGGGGCGGATGGGCGAGTCCTACTTGCTGCATTTAGTGCTACATGAAAAAGTACTCGCCCTACGAAAACTGTTCAAGCATCTCGTACACCGACCAAAGGTCAAGAGCCAGGAGTCGTACAGACCTGTCAAAACTCGGGGTTTGTGCGATCCTTGGTCAAGAGGGTGGGCACTGTTGCTTACATTTTCAACGGGGTCGAGCATGCGCACTGCAGTACAGTACGACATCACCGACTGTGACAGAGTCATACGAGGATACAATCAAACACGTCCCCGTCAGGCGAAATTACTGGTCAGTCGGCGACACGCATTTTTCACAAAAATTTGCGTTTCACCTGCTGGGAGAGTATGCATGTACAGTAGATATTGGTTATAACGTGCCCTTCTGATTTTTCACATTTTATCACTATAACCGGTATATCACTACAGGCGATTTTCAACTGCACTCGTCCTACATACACATTATACACGTGTGGGTACTCGATCGCGGCAATGTAGCGTACTGATACATGATGGATGCTACTGCACCTTCTCCAGTCTAGAGTGAAGAACTTCTTGGCCCAAAGGCATCATCCAGGAAGCACCAGACCAGAATACCCTATGACAACACACATGTGGCTCCAAGTCGAGACATCAATGCCTCACATTCGTGTGTTGCTATCACTATAGACGATACTTTTTCTGCACAAAGAGGTGTTTTGAATGGTGATTCTGTATCCTTATAGCCGATTTATCGCTATATACGATATATTGGTTATAATGATAATTTGACTGGCTTTTTTCTGGTTTTGCTTTTGATATTTTCATTTTGTATCAATATAGCCGGTTTATCACTATGTCCGATGACTTTATAACCGATATCCACTGTACTCGAGTATCATCCTGAGCACGTTTTTTTCTTCATTTTTTCAGCTCCAGTATCGCTGTATTTTTCATTGCAAAGCCGTCCTCGATTGTTGTGTTCGTTGTTCAAACGAAGTGGACATTCAATCATGAAGGCAGAGGACATAGGAGCCTGATTGGAGTTTCTCCTGGCATAGGACGGCCACACAGAGACACTTTGGGATTTTCTGAATATAAAATACCATACGCACGATGCTGAGATCAATTTGTGCGATATCAAATTGTTTGTGATCTACCACATCGAGCAGAACGGGATCCAAACACAAGCTTACCGACGGTTAGGCTGGCGACCTGACTGGACAAATGATCCCTGGCTTCACCAGACGCCAGAAGTCGGACACCATGTCCTTTGCCGCGACGTCCATCTCCAAAAAGAACTCCATCTTCGTCGTGAAAAGGCTTGAAATACTCAATATTCAACCGAGATTCGCGGTCTCACCCTTTCTCAGATCGAATCATTTTTTGTTGTAGCGGTTGCAGGGCAGATCCCCACCACTACTTCAACAGAAGATGGCTCCAAAGCATGCCTGGAACAAGCCATATCGAGGTTGCAAGCCACCCCTCTCAGCCCTTTTTTGAAGAAATTCGAAATTTCAATGTGGAAGATATACTATGAAGAGAATTTCAAAAAGTATGTTTCGCGGAGCGATCGCTCAACCTACGTCATTCAAACTTTGCAGGATGGTTCAGACGTACATGCTAGGCATGGAACCACAGAAGATGATATCATAGCTGACACACAGTGTCACACACACAGCAGATTCGTGTGCACAGATACTAAATTAGTGGACGTCGTCATCTTCTTCCCGCTGATCTCAAATGTACTATGACGTGCTATTTTGCCTGACGTGACAAGAAGTCAGGGAGGGGCGGATAGGAGAGACGGGGCGCTCTGGCGGGATTTTACGGTAGTTGTAGATATCGTGAAAACAACAGTACATCCTGCATTGTGTGACCCGTGCATTTACTCCTAGCCACATTTGAGGACAGAAAAGTCCAAGAACATCTCCGTAGCGCTAACTGACAGCCGATAAATATCGTACTGGTCTCGTCATCGTCCAGTAACAATCGACATTCTTTGTTCCGTTGGGACTGTAGCTTTTGCTCGTTTTCGTTGCGCTTGCCTTCCCCTCTTTGGTCTTTCCATAACCTTAAACCTTCCAAGTTGGAAGCCTGTTGGTTAGCGCTACGGAGATGTGTTGAAGCTAGGTGTCAGGACGTCGAATGTCTCAGTACTCTTGTCAGTTGTGTGCCTAGTTTTTGCACTTTCTGACTGTTTATTACAGGGGACACGATAAGATTTCGAAATTGCTCTGACACAATGTCCTGCCACTTTTGGAACCGGTCGGACATGGCCGGACACTCTGATTTTTTTACAAGTCTGGTACTCATAATAAAAAATGAGAGAGCTTGGAAGCTCAGGGCCCTACGCTTTGCTTTTTTGCCTTGATGACCTAGACAAAAAAACGCATAGGGGTGTTATAAATTCTTTAAAAAAATCCTTTTTTTTTAAGACATAACCTGGGATCCGAACCCGCACAATCGCGCGCCCTGCATGCACCCCCGATACACTTCGCATACATACTAATTCTTCCAAGTAAAGTTGTTTCACAATGTGATCTTGCATTTGAAAGCCCTATTTGAATATGCATTGTGGCCAGCCGTCTTTGATGGCACGGTACGGTAGGGGATAGGTACGGGACAGGTACGATCGAGGGTAATACGACACCGTCTCCCGTACCGTCCGTACCATCAAACACAGCTGGCCACATCCAGTTGCCCGCAATATTCAAATAGGGCTTTCAAACGCAAGATAATAACGTGAAGCAACTTGGAAGAATGGGTATGAATGCGAAGTGTATGGGGGAATGCATGTAGGGCGATAGTGCGGGTTCGAATGCCTGAAAAAATAGGAGAATTGAAAAATTTATAACATCCTATGCTTTGTTGCCGTCAGATACGGATAGCGCCAGGCGTGACACAAATAAACACACAAATACCAAATTAAAGCTGTGTGGACCCTGGCTAGCGCCAGACGTTACTGAAGTAACGTCTTCTGCATAGCTACGGGAATAATTATTATTGTCTTCACCAATTTCACACACGACACCACGCACAATGCACACAGGCATGTACATGCTACATCACACTGTAGTATTGCTGGTCACATCAAGGACGATCATCACACAGATCTCAAGTATTGTAACACTGATTCAAATCGCTATGCGTTTTTCAGCAAGCATAGTAACTGTGATACGAGCGTGCAGTGTTTCTGTACATTTCGGATTTGACCTGGTTTTTCAGCGGCAGATCAAAGACATTCATTTTGATGTACAGTGGATATCGGTTATAAAGTCATCGGACATAGTGATAAACCGGCTATATTGATACAAAATGAAAATATCAAAAGCAAAACCAGAAAAAAGCCAGTCAAATTATCATTATAACCAATATATCGTATATAGCGATAAATCGGCTATAAGGATACAGAATCACCATTCAAAACACCTCTTTGTGCAGAAAAAGTATCGTCTATAGTGATAGCAACACACGAATGTGAGGCATTGATGTCTCGACTTGGAGCCACATGTGTGTTGTCATAGGGTATTCTGGTCTGGTGCTTCCTGGATGATGCCTTTGGGCCAAGAAGTTCTTCACTCTAGACTGGAGAAGGTGCAGTAGCATCCATCATGTATCAGTACGCTACATTGCCGCGATCGAGTACCCACACGTGTATAATGTGTATGTAGGACGAGTGCAGTTGAAAATCGCCTGTAGTGATATACCGGTTATAGTGATAAAATGTGAAAAATCAGAAGGGCACGTTATAACCAATATCTACTGTAGTTGACAAAAGACAAAGTGAGCATCTGCTTGCCCATTCTAACATCTTGTTGCCAGCTCCAAGATCGACAACATGTCACTACTCAAGTTGGCTGAAGGCTCCCATCTTTGCAAACGCGATGTGCTCTTTGAACAGCACGTAGTTTCTACGCGACGTTGAATTTCTGACTAAAGCTGTGTTCACAACTGGCGCATGGACGCGGTACGCTTGCGGTTCATGCGCCCCCAAACGCGCGCTCAGCCTTTCACAAAAAACAGCAATCCGAGTCGTATTTAGCTCGGGCAACACCTTCGAGTACTAATTTTTTGACCCCGCCTTTCAAAGTGACTGGCATGTACGCTGATACGTGCCTGATACGCGCTGAAAATTCCAACATGTTGGAAGTTCCATTTCGGCGCGTTTCCGTACACATGGCGCCCCAAAAGCCAGCAAAAATACGCACAAACGCGAGGTTTCACGTGTACACGCGCCAGTTGTGAACACAGCTTTACCTTCGCTGCTGCTGCTCCGTCGATCTTGCACAGCGCCTGTGCAACAGGAGCGCAGTTGACTGGATTTGCAGAAGACTGCTCCTTTTGATAGAGGCATATCGCAAGCTGGCACACATTTCTGATGCCTTGTTCCCCAGGAACAGGAACGTTTGCAATATTTCAGGGAATAGTTTGTATTGTAGCGAGAAAGCGAAGAAATTTCATTTCAAAACTCCCCGATCGTTTGCGACGCTCAAACTGGAGCTGTACTGAAGTGGACAGCTCCCTGTCTTGCTGTAAAACCCTCTTGTCACATGTTGCTGCTCCGACTTCGTGATACTTCTTCCCAGGCAGAGCGCCATTGTCCTCAGCCGTCCTCTTTCCCAGCGACGCTATTTTGTAAATTTCGATCGGACAGATTGTCCGTTCAAGAAAAAAAGCGCCGGATTCGAATCGAAAATGGTCGGAAAATGTCCGATGTCCGACCGTTATCGTGTCCCCTCATATAGTATCCAGTTACAGTGATGGAGAGTTACTCTTAACTTGTATCCTTATGTCCTTTTCCTTTCTATATTTATTTATGGCTCAACATCCGAGTTTCAAATATATTTTATTCCAAGCAATACATGGCTGGGGTAGCCAATGACCACTTTGCGTAGCAATTCCGGGGTTTTTATAGCCAACCACGGCAACTCTGTCCCTACTACATCCTCTGTGTCTTGGTCTTGTTGTTGTTCTCCACCTGTCTTCTACTTTTCTTTCCGTGGAATGTCTCAGCACACCGGATCACTCTGGTGCTACCTTGTGCACGTCTGACTGTTCACTACCTGGGTTCTGTTTTGGGTGTATCGCACAGCAACCATCCAGGTCCGACAACAACAGAACTACACACACCGAAAAGGCTTCTACTTCATTTCGTGCAAACAAACTCCTAACTCCCGAAAACCAGAACAAGCATGATCAGTTCCTCGCATGCGTACCTGAGGGGCCCGCATGCTCGGAGTGTAAAGACCACATGGCGGGCGTGAACACGTGTCGCAACGGCACGTGCATGCATACAAGTAAAGTGTTCATACTACAGTTTTCGTTGGTGGACTCTAACGCATAACTTGTGCCCCGCCTGCACCGTTTTTCTTGTTTAAAGAAAATATGTTTGCACTTGTCTGTTGCGTTGCAGCTCATGAATGCGAAGCAAGTTGGAGCAAAATGCACTACTATCCAACTCCGTTGTCACTTGCCAAAGCTACTCTACAATGTACTATGGTTGGTGGAAAGGTCACCAAGTCTAACATCTGTGCAGCGTGGTTTTTGACCAGAGTCCAGGGGAGGCGTTCCACGACGGGTGCCTGGACGGCGCTGACGGATGGTGTCACGCCGCTGGACACGAATGGCGTTCTGGTCAATGCGGCCAAGCCGGCGGTCGCACGCGAGACCATCTGCGAGCTATCTCAGCCAGACCCAGTGCTTCTCCCTGCAGCCGGTGAGTTTCCAAGAGCCGTACTGCCTTGTTGCCATCTTGTTGCCGTACTTTCTGTAAATGCACCTGCAACGCGTAGTTTCTCCCCTTTTACGGAAGGGGGGAGGGGGAGTAGCATGGCCGCATATGTGTAGAATGGCTAGTGCATGTCGTTCACGGTCGCCATGTGCATGTGGAACCTATGTCGAAATTTTAGGGGAGTGCACAAAAAACATATGTACTTTCCCATTCCCCTCCTGGTGCTGCGGTGTTAAGTCAGTGTGACATTTGCACGGTGTTCGTTTTTCTCCTGCTTTTATTTTAGTTTAAATCGTGTGACTGCTTGGGGTTTTCTGCTGTTGCCAGAGGAGTACCAATGTCCAATGTCGGGCCAGCGGTTGGTGTTTTATGACGTGGGCGTGCCGTACGGTGGTGCCGAGCGCGTGTGTGCACGCGTCCACGGCGGCATAGCGGCCAGCAGCGATCCGTGCCTGTTGCTCTTCTTGCACGAGATCAAGTCGAGGAGGGCCGCAGTCGTCACCTGGATGGCCGACCCGGCGGCAGCCGCTGGATTCACGCGGAGGACGACGGACAAGGCGGTGCACGATGTGCGCCACCATCCAGCACCTCTCTTCAAGGTGATCTGCGAGATGCCCCATGGTAAGTGTGAGCCTGTGAAATGCATGATAAAAAATATCCTGGGGGGCATGCGTGAGTGTGTGCGGTTATGCGTGTTTGTTTGATTGTATGTGTATGTAGTGTGCGTGGGTGTTTGTGTGTGTGCGGATGTCCGTGCTTGTGCGGGAGTGTGGAGAGAGGGCTATGTATGCCGGGGAGAGTGTTTGTGCATGCTTTGTTGTTTTATTGTGTGTATTTGGCCGCGTATGCTCGTTTTGCCTGAGTATGTGTGTGTGTGAGTACCCAGTTGACCGTGGGTGTCGGCGCAGTTCAACACGCGTAAAGAGTCTTTTTACACGCTCCCTGCTACCAGCGCGGGTCTTGAACTCGGGACCTCATGATTCGCAGGCAGGCCTGCAAACCAATCGGCCATATGCGTTGGCGGGAGTGAGAATAACAAGGATGCAGTTTACAGGGTTATGGGCCGTTACACGCCCGATTGGTTGAGAGACTAACCTCCTCTCCCCTGACTCTCTTGTGAGGTCTGCATTCGCCACTAAGGTTAACAGGCATAGTGGTGGCCTGCGGATGCGAAGGCTAGTTTGTGTGTTTCTGGACATTCAAGCGATGCCAACGCGGATCCCGCGCAGTGCGAGAGCCAGCTGTCATGACGTCAGTACATGCAGACCATGCATGGCATCATGCACGCGTGTCATGCGCACAAGTACATGAACGTCGAAGTACAGGTGAGCCGGCCGTAGCGTCAGGTCCGTACAATCATTGCGCGCTTGATCCTTTTTGGGTACTCGTAGTCGTACATAGTCAATACATTCACTGCACTAGTCAGCGTAGCCGGAAAATGTAACAACCGGAAAGCTTCATTACTATAAGGTTGTAGCGAAACTGTGAGGGTGGCTGCCGGCCTTCTAATTTGTTCAGTTCTTGTCAAAAACTTACAGTTGGTGTTTGATTTTTTGGCGAGGAGAGCAGTGACAATCCTGCCGCCTGGAAAAGCGAAAATTAGTCTGACCAAGAGATCGCCAGCTTGGGCATATTTCGAGGAAGCTGATAGCGTAGCGAGATGCAATTCGTGCAGCCGCGAGTTCGTCCGTCAAAGCAGCACAACCAACTTGTTCCAGCACCTGATTTCTGCTCACAAAGACCAGTACGCCGCTGCGGTAGGGAAAGGACCAGCAACCCAGTCGACAGCAACGGCGACTACCAGCAATGTTGAGCGCAGTGACAATGCGACGAACAGTGCTGGAATGAAGCTCGTCACGTCGTTCTTCGGCACAGGTAACTTGCGAACGTGCGACAGCAGGCGCTCAGGCATGTTGACGGAGTCGATCATCGACTGGATTGTCGATTTCAGTCGACCCTTCTCCATTGTAGAAGACAGACGACTGATCGTTGATGTTTAATGGCAGAGGAACACTGCTCATATCACGTCGCAAATTTTATTTTGGTCTTTTTTGGGCCTGTGTGGATCGTTCACCCATACGTACCTATAATTATAGTTGAACAAATTTTATTTTTTTTGCCGTATACTGATGTCCAACATGACACGTATAAAACTTGTTCGGAAAATCGGTAAAACCAATAAATCGATCGTTAGTGTTATTGGGCAATCGTTTCGGCCCTAATTATTTATGTGTGTGTGTGTGTGTGTGTGTGTGTGTGTGTGTGTGTGTGTGTGTGTGTGTGTGTGTGTGTGTGTGTATGTGTGAATCTGTGCATGTATGCATGCGTGGATGTGCGCTTTTGTGCGTATGCATGCTTCTCCGACGTGTTGCAGATGAATTCAGATGTCCTATCATACAGACCATACATCTCAAATACTACCCGCTGGCCATGACGCTGCCGGAGGCGAAGCAACACTGCCGAAACGTCAACGCCCGGATTCCGCAGCGAACGCACTGCGTGCAGGACTTCCTGAAGAGCAGGGCCAAGCCGCACACACCCGTCTGGTTAGCGTGGATGCGTGGAGCGAGCCACTATGCCAGCGATCTTAAGCTCTACAACACAGGAGCCAGCCCGGCGCCTAAGCTCCAAGTCATCTGTGAATTTTCTGCCGGTGAGTACCCGATCTGGACATATCATGTAATAAAAACTCGGATGTTGAGCCAACAGTATTACACTGAAAACCTGTCCAGGATGATCGTTCAAGGGACCTTGAAACCGTGGTCTCCGTTACCAGGTGGTCTCCTTATCCAGGGTCATTTGTCTGGAAATAGGATCGCTTGGTCCTGGTTTCGGTGGTCTTTTAGGACAGGTGGTAGCCTTATCCGAGTGATCGCCTTGACAGGTTTTACTCTAAAGTGTGGTACTTTTGTAGTACTGTAACTTGTAGTATTTTCTCTTTACATACAGTAAAACCTGTAAAATCCTGTAAAATCCTGTAAAAACCTGTAAAAACCTGTAAAATCCTGTAAAATCCTGTAAAATCCTGTAAAAACCTGTTAGCACCATATCCCTCACACACTCATACTCAGCCCAAGGCAACAAGGAATTGTTTTGGAGATAGTGTGCTGCTTCGAGCAACTGGTCTTGTAATGCAAAAGCTCGAAGAGCTGGAAAGCAATGCCAGGCCACTGGCAGCAACTGGCTCGCGAGGAGCCGCAATAAACCCACATTGTGCCACAATGGGGTTGCAAGGCAAAGCCAATGTAATTGGCAACAACTGGCTCGTGAAGAGCCGCAACTAGCGAAGCAAGTGACCAGTTAGGAGCGATAGAGCTAAATGTTCCCTAGTACCATTAGCAAGATGATAAGATGGGAGGGATGGAGGGTGAAAATTTGATGCTGGCACAAGCTAAAAGTCACCGCTAATTAGACTAGTCTTTGAAGTGAAGCCAACAGCAAGAAAGACAGAGAAAGTTCAAAGGAAGCAGTTGTACGACGTCAGGCTAAGCGCGCCCGAATCCATGCGCTGGCAGTGTGAGTGCAGTGAGCAAAAGTTCAAAGGAAGCAGTTGTGTGACGTCAGGCTAAGCGTGCCCAAGTCTATGCGCTGACAGTGTGAGTGCAGTGCACAATGCACTGATGCAGTAGTGCGCAGCAGATGCAAACATGGCAGTGTGATCGGTGGATGCTAACACACACTAACTACATTACTGCGACATAAAATCCTGTGAGTCCGCGCGTGCCCCGGGCCTAGCCTAGCTGGCCCCGGCGCCCTGCCATTTATTTTTCGAAAACTAGGTCGAAACTTATGAGGGGGGTGGGGGGGGGGCGCCCCCCCCCCCCCCCCCGCGCTGAACACAGGCAATGTCTGAACTATGTACATGAATGTCAGGAACTACATATGCAATGAAATCCCGCCAGAGCGCCCCTACCTCCTCGACGCTTCGGGTGGGGAGGGGCGGATGGGCGAGTCCTACTTGCCGCATTCAGTGCTACATGAAAAAGTACTCACCCTACGAAAACTGTTCGTGCATCTCGTACACCGACCAAAGGTCAAGAGCCACGAGTCGTACAGACCCGTCAAAACTCAGGGTTTGTGTGATCCCTGGTCAAGAGGGTGCACCGGTGGGCACTGTTGCGTACATTTCCGAAGGGGTCGAGCACAAGTCTGCATGTACAGTACGGCATCACAGACTGCGACAGAGTCATACGAGAAATCACGTCCCTGACAAGAAGTCAGGGAGGGGCGGATAGGAGAGACGGGGCGCTCTGGCGGGATTTTACGGTACATGTTATGACTGTGCAGTTATGCACTCTTGGATATTGACCCCTGGCTGTGTGTGTGTGTGTGTGTGTGTGTGTGTGTGTGTGTGTGCGTCCGCGTGTGTGTGTGTGTGTGTGTGTGTGTGCGTGCGCGCGTGCATGCATGCGTGTGTGTGATTGTGTGCGTGTGCGTGCGTACGTGTGCGTGCATTGTGTGCGCGCATTGGGGGGGGGGGGTCTGGTGCTGTGCTCTTCCCGTTGTGCAGAGAGCTTCCGCACGTGCCTGAAGACTAGATCGCAGATCGGACTGTACGCCAACAAAGCGACGGTTGAGCAGGCCAAGATACAGTGCAGCCGCTTAGGTGGACGGTTGCCCACCGGAGGAGAGGAAGCCAAGTGTATCGACCAATTGATGGCCGGTGTAAAAGCCGGATCCCCGGCAAAGAACTCCAAACCATGGATATTGAGTAACGATGGAGAACTCTTTGGCCCTTCAGGCGTGTACACTCTCTACGAAACAGACAAGCGACACGATTCTGCCAAAGAAGATACCTTTCAAACTGTGGCGTGTGCCTTCAATTTCAGTAAGTGGTAAAAGTTAATAAAAAAATGCTAAATCCATTTGTTTAATCCGTGTCATTATTTTTTGGACAATGGCCATTAGCAATTCATTTTATTTGGGATTTGTATCAAAATCCATATTTTGTGTTCAAGTTGTGAAGTGGTTTTGGTCAGATTTTGAATGTGAAACTTTGTCTGTTGGCGGCCCCTATGATTACAATGTGCTGATTTTCTCAAATTTGGCGCTTGTCGGGTTTTGCATCCCAGCCCTTCACCATTCGTAGGGATGTGCATGGGTAGTCGGGTACCCGCGCTACCCGTGAGGACCTCGGGTAGTCGAGTACAGAATACCTGAAAGCCCGAAGTCGCAGATGACGTTATGCACAGTGCATTTTCATGCAATACTCCGCATGTGCATTGTGGTGTTACCATGGAAACATTATCCGATCGGGTACCCGTGCTACCCGAACGCGATACCCAAAGAAAATGCCACCCAACTCAGCGCTAATTTGTTGTCTTTTGTGCCTTCTTTGTCATTTGCTTGGCCAGGGGAGTTTTATTGTTCCTCGGATTATGCAACCGGCGGCTCAATTCTTGTCCACTATCCGATCACAAGCCTCAAGACCGTGTTCGGGAACGAAGAGTTTTGTCTGAGCCAAGGCGCCAGACGTGTGGAGCGACTCACGGAAGCAAAGTGCCTCGAGCACTTTTTGTACCAGATACGGATCCAGACAGGCTACGACAGGAAGCAGGAAGATGTTCATCTGCTGCCGCTCCAAATATGTGCCTTTGGTCCCTGTAAGTCGGGGAAATTGATGTATATGTCCGGTGTGTACGTCCCAAGTTTGCGGGCGGTGCCCGTCTCTGACTACTGGGGAATGAGAGATGGGGTGTTGTTTCCAAAAAATTGTAAGCAAACTGTGGTGGAGGGAAAAACCATGATGTTGAAGAATTTTATACAGTCTGGGGCATAGCGGGGCTTGGCTGCAAAAGGGAAACGTTTGGAGGTTGTGGATCAATTTGAAGACCAAAAAAACCGAAATTCAGCTCTTCTGGCCCTTTCACCGAAATCAGTACCAGCTTGTATTGTTGGCCCATTACTTGACGCTGAGGTGGCCTGCGGACAAAGTTTGGCGGTTTTGGTGGTTGATTAGTGAAGCTGATGTGTATATGTGATTGTCTATTTGTGTGTTTGTGTTTGTGTGTATGCATTCGTGTGTTTGTGTGTATGTATGTGTGTGTGTATGCGGTCGTGCGCGTATGTGTGTGTGTGTGTGTGTGCTTGTGTTTGCGTGTATGTGTGCATGTGTGTTTGTATGTATGTGTGCGTACGTGTTTGTATGTGTGTATGCGTGTATGTGTGTGTGTGTGCGTTTGTGTGTGTATGTGTGTGTGTGTCTGTCTGTTTGTGTGTTTGTGTGTGTGTGCTTGTGTATGTGTGTGTATTCGAGTCCGCGAGCATGAGGGTATGTGTGTGTGTGTGTGTGTGTGTGTGTGTGTGTGTGTGTGTGTGTGTGTGTGTCTGTGTCTGTGTTTGTCTGTGCGTGTCTGTGTATGTGTGTGTGTGTGTGTGTGTGTGTGTGTGTGTGTGCGTGCATGTGTGTGTGCATGTGTGTGCATGTGTACGTGCGCGTGCGCTCTTGCGTGCATGCCTGTGTGCACGTGTACGCACGGGGGAAATCCCGTTAGATGAGACATTCTGTCAGGCTACCGGACACACACTGAGGCAAGTTCAGGAACCTAAAACCATCCATTTTGCCGAACGGGAATGCCAACGTATGGGTGGTAGACTGCCCAATCGCGCTGAACTCGCCTGCATCAAACGAGACATTGTGAGCTTTCAGTATCCATTCCCGCTAGTGGCTTGGCTGCAATACCAGGACGGCCATGGCAACCAAATGGCCACTAACGGCGTTTCCTACAAGGTCCATGGCTATGGGAAAGCGTCGATGCTCACTCACCGTGTTATCTGCGCCATTCCTCCTGGTAAGCAGCCGCTGTCGTCGCAGGAATATACAGTCAGCATCACTTATAGCGTTGGTGTTTGATTTTGGGCATTTTAACACTATAAGCGATATTATCACTGTGACCGATAATGCATGCAATGTATGCGAGTGGGGTCTCAAACGACTCAGGGCGCCGTGCACATACGCACTGCATAGGTGGCTACAGCTCATGTCACACAACATCAGCATTTCCTCACGATGGAGGCGTATTTGGCAACTTGTACAAGCAGAACTCACCAAACAACACTGAACAAGTTTGTTCTTCTCGAAGAAGTAACACCCTGTTCTCCTCTGACATCACTTGAGTTTACATCAATCACTATAATCGATGCAAAAATAATGTAATAAATGGCTTTTGAAATAAGAATTTGGTCACTATAGGCGATATATTACTATAGACGATTATTACTATACGCGATAACTGTGTATACTTAGTTATGGCAAATGAAAATGAATTTGAGAAATTGATCACTATATCCGGTATATTACTATAGCCGCCAACCTTATAGGCGATACGGACAGTACATGTACAGTACTGGGGTTTTTGAACTCTTTATTCTCACGATGGCACCATCGCCAATAAGAGATACGTTTATGAGAAGGTGAGATGCTGTGGGTGGGGCTGCGGGTTATGCACTTGGATAGTGATTTACATCACTTTGAATTTGAAACACGAAACTCGGAGTTACGAGAAAGATTTTGTGGCCTCTGTTGTTCTGCCCCGTGTGGTAAGCTCTGCCCTTTTTACTGAAGTAGGTACTGGTATTGAGCAGTGTTTGCAGCAAAGACTACATACACGTTGTTACTTTGAACTTACACGGTTGTTTGTTTGTTTGTTTGTTTGTTTCTCAAAATGCGAAGACTCCACTGTAGCCATCCGCTATATCCATACATCTTCACTTTCAAAACGGTCTCTGGGCTACACCAGCTTTCTGAAGATGGGCATTGCCTGAAAATTCGAATAATTTTAATATCTGTTTTTCTTTTAGTGATTGGTGTAGCCCAGAGACTGTTTGTTAGTTGTGATTTCAATAACTTGCGGTGGGTGTACATGCCATGAGCTGCTACCTTCACTGTGTACTTTAGCCTGGATCTGTGCTTGTGTGTGTGTGTGTGTGTGTGTGTGTGTTTGTACGTGTGTGTATGTGTGTTTGTGTGTGTACGTGTTTGTGTGTGTATGTGTATGTGCGTGTGTACGTGTGTGTGTGTGCGTGTGTGGTGTGTGTGTGCGTGCACGTTTGTATATTGGTGTGTGTGTGTCTTTGTGATTACGCTTGCGGGTTTGTATGAAATGCGCGGGCGCGTGTGCGTGACCTGTTTTCGTGCGTGTGTTCAGTTCACACGGCTAGGGCTAAAGTCCCCGCGGGGATAGTCAAGGCGCAGTGCGGCCACTGGAATGTCATCATGCATCCACGCTCGTTCGAGAAGCTCTCGTACGACGAGGCCCAAAGCACCTGCCGCAAGAACCTTGGATTCTTCGTGCCGAGCGAGCGACTGTGGCACGACTTGCTGGCGGTGATGAACTTCGGACCGGCGGGCTGCAAGGAGCTGTATGCGGCGTTCAACAAAGTGCCCGTTTGGCATAGCATGGACGCACTGCAGCGGGAAGGCGCCAGATTCGCGTCGGTCTGTGTTGGTAAGTAGACTGCAGCGCCCGCATTAGAGCATAGCTTGCATGGGGCGCCAGGGTATGTACGGGGTACATGCATATGATACAGGCCACCTGTTGGAGGTGTGAGGGGGGGGGGGGTTATATGTGTGTGTGCCTGTGCGTGTGTGTTTGCGTGTTTAAGGGCGTGCGTGTTTGATTGTGTGTGTGTGTGTGTGTGTGTGTGTGTGTGTGTGTGTGTGTGTGTGTGTGCGTGCGTGTGCGTGTGTGTGTGTGTGTTTGTGTGCATGTGTGTGTGTGGGTGAGTGGGTGCAAGCTATTGGGTGTACGCATGATCTCACAGGCATGTAGTGGTGTAAACTAAGCAGGCATGTAGTGGCGTAAACTAAGCAGGCATGTAGTGGCGTAAACTAAGCAGGCATACACGCACATCATGCATACGTACGCACGTCAGTGCAACGGGAAAAGCATGCTGGCGTCACTGCACACACTCATTTGTTCCTGTCCACTCTGTCTGTCTGTTGTGTGTGTGTGTGTATGTGTGCGTGCATGTGTTTTTATATGTGTGTGTATGTATGTCTGCGTGTGCGACAGGAGCGCACATTCATCCCGCCGCCATCTCGAGTCATTTCGTGCACCGACACCAGGGGGTGGAGCACATCAACGAGGACGGTCGCGTCACGTGCAAGCAGGGGTACAGAAAGTTGATGAGAGAGGACATCACCGGCTATGCGTACTATGGATATTGGATGCAGACAGCCGGCTGTTACAGTGAGTTGGCACTGTATTCAGGTGTTTCCCCGGGCAGTGGGGTGGGGTATGACCTGGTCCAGCCCAGCCCCCCACACCCCCACCCCTCCAGCTCAGGGAAAAAATCTGATTTTTCGGCCATCAGGACATGTGTGTGTGTGTGATGTACAGGCACTCTGGGTAGACCATGATGGACGAAAAGCGGTACGACCATGGTCTGCTAAGTGGCAAAAAATTGCAAATCGTTACGAAGTCTGAAGAAAATAAAGAAAATATTGAACAGTCTCTGCTGGGATGACGACTACACCATGGCTCAGCATCGCTGGCTACAAGCGAGGGTCCCTGGTTCGAGTCCTGGTGGTGACAGTCAATTTTTTCTTCAGACTTTTTCCGTTTGTGTCTTTCCCTCAAACCAGTGGAAATCGTTAAACCTTTGACTTTCAAATCTTACAGTGCCAACAAATCTGTTTTAGTGAAAAGCTAGCTCAAAAATATGGCGGTCTTTTTTGTGCTGTTTTAGTGAAAAGGTAGCTCAAAAATATGGCGGTCTTTTTTTGTGCTGTTTTATTGAAAAGGTAGCTCAAAAATATGGCGGTCTTTTTTTGTGCTGTTTTATTGAAAAGGTAGCTCAAAAATATGGCGGTCTTTTTTGTGCTGTTTTCTTGAAAAGGTAGCTCAAAAATATGGCGGTCTTTTTTGTGCTGTTTTAGTGAAAAGGTAGCTCAAAAATATGGCGGTCTTTAAGTCAATTGAACCTGAGAACATGAACCATACCCCTGGCAACTGTACAATCTTAGTGGACACTGATTCCAACTTCACAATAACAGGGGCTCAGTTCTTTTTGGAGACAAAACCCAGGCGCGTGCGCCGGTGCCCTTCAAGGGGTGGGGGGTTCCGGGCGCCATCCCCCGGGAAAAATTTCAAAAAATGAAGCAAAATCCTGCATTTTGATCGAAAAGGTGGGTTCTGGGCACCCAGGAACCCATACGGGGCACGCGCCTGAAACCCCTATTTAACGAGTAACCTTTGTAGTAACGAGTTGTTTATGGTGGAATTATCCATCGATTTCTAAGTAAAGTAAAACATGTCAATTTCGGTGTAATAAAATCTCGGTGTCAGGGACCTGATGGGTTTCAGGTGTAACTTAGAACTTGGTGACCAGCATTCCCTTCACATACAGCACATACCATTGTGCCATTAAGACGTCATCTAAAATGTACGTGCCTGTTTTTGTTTTTTCTACCGAAATCACCGAAATTAAAGTTACACCGAAAAAAACCTGTTTTACAGTAATTGATAAAATCGTCTCAACGATAATAAGCTTTGTCCGCTCTTGTCATGGCCGGTGACCCATCTAGTGGCACCAGGCAGTCAACCAATATAGTCAACTCAAGCAGATAAGTACCTCACCTGTTCTCCGTCTCACACAAGACAGTCGAAGGTTGAAGGGCGCGATGAAAGACACTTTATTACATTTGGTTCGGCGGCTTTTATGTGATTCAGAACAGTATAATTTGTGATATAATAATAGAGTAGTAAATATATGGAAGTGTATTCCGGGGAGCTCGCTCACCCACGTGAGAGTATAACAAATTGAGTTGCGAGGCGTCTTCGTGCGACACCTCTCTTGGTACGCACGAACTCCCTTCGGCGGACAGGCAGCCTGGAGGACGCCGCCTGCGTATGCGTGAGTTGAGTTCGGCTGACGGGTGGCCTTCAGGGGCGGCGCCTTCGTACGATGGTCGGCCTGGTTGTGCGCCGCGTTCATCTCATGCCCGTAGGCCCTTCCCTCTCATCTCCCCGTAGGGTGCCGGATGGCCAAGCCGGGTCCTCTCCCAAAAGGGATACGGAGTCCGCAGTGCGGGGAGCACTGCAGGACTCTTTACGTCGTACGACGCGAGAAGAGGTGCCATTTTTGCTAGACTAACAAGGGTATCAGCTCCCTTGCAGGACAAAGCGTGGCCCCCTCAAGCTCCTCAGTATACCATGTACAATGCGGACGACTTGTACGGAAGGTGTGGCCGACGTACGACCACACTTTGCGCCTCTAGGCCACGAGTTGTAAGCCATGATTGCTCAACTAGCGAAAGTGCCAAATCCTTCGCAGGACTATTCATGGGTCTTACAGAACTCTAGAAGTTTTCTCGGAGCCCTGCTTTTGGCTGCTGAACTCAATGCGTGGTCACTTTCACGACGAGTCGAATTTGGGTCATGACACTATAATTCAGGGGTGATGTCAGCAGAAGCCACCAAATCAATCTCACGACCATGTGCAACAAATGTTATTGACTTCTGTGTTATATCCTGTGCTTTTCTTTTCCCCTCCAGAGTTTATGGATTTCAATGCAAGAAGCTTGGTCCTCACCAGAAGGAAACATACTGGAGCTACACTGCTGCCCCATGGCCAGGGTAAGAAAGAAATAGAGAGACAGCGAGACAAAGAGAGAGGGAGAGTGAGACATAGAAAAAGAGAGAGACAGAAAGAGAGAGACAGAGAGAGAGAGAGAGAGAGAGAGAGAGAGAGAGAGAGAGAGAGAGA